>NW_012267289.1:1594510-1623441 GCF_000151885.1 Dipodomys ordii | reverse complement strand
GTATGGAGGTTCCTCAAAAGACTCTACCTGCAATTTCTCAAAGTAGAAATTCTGTGAGCTTTAAACCTATGTTCTCCATTTGAATCTTTGTGGGATTTGTGGTATTTCAAATACCACAATGTGTACTAGACATGACAAAGCTAAAAGCCAGGGAAATTAGAATTTACTCCTTCGACCAGCACCCTTCTCCCTTAAAGATATAAGCACTTCCATCTGTTTAGCTGCATTGGTCCATTATTTTCTTTTGGTAGTCAGTCCATCTGTTAAGTTGCAGTTACAGTTGTTCTCTGCAGCAGAAAAACACATCTTAGTGCAATTTTTGTTAGTAATATTAAGAAATACATCTCATATATTATTTTAAAATTAAATATATTCAATAATATATATAATATTAAATAATATATTAAATAATCATGAGTGCAAATGTTCTCAATGTATATAAACTTAATCAATAATACCATAACCAATTTAAATACTATAGCTGACAAATACCCTACCCAATTTAAAACACTAAATAGAAGCTCATTTTGATAAACATCATCTTATCTGATCATATACAAATAGGTGTTGAGCCTTATTTTTCCTCTTCTAAGCATATCCTATTTTGGTCTCACTGTGTGAATAGAGTACTGTTTAAATTATCATGCAAATTTTTGTTTTTAAATATCTATTGTGTTTATTTGTAGATTTATAAGCACATTCTAATCATTAAAAATGAAGGAAACCATGCAACCTCTCTTTATTTGTGTCTGGCTTACTTCACTTAAAATATTTTTTTCCAAGTCTTTCCATTTCCTTATGAATGGAGCACTAGTATAACTATGCATATGGTCAGATAAAATGATGTTTATCAAAATGAACTCCTAGAAATGGAAACAAAAGTTTGGGGTGTTTGGGGTTTTTTGTTGTTTTTTATTTTAGTTTTTGTAATTTTGTTTTATTCCCTCTTCCCCCTTCCTCCTCTGCTTTTGTTGCTGTTTTGGATTTCAGTAGTTTTGTATGTAAGTTTCTCTGTTTGGAGGAGGGTAATGTGTAGCACAGGTGAACTAATTCAGCAGTGATACTTCCTAGAAACAATATTGAAGCTATTCAACCTTGGGGGAAGGGAGTTTGGGAGGTAAAAAGTTGGGTGAAAATAGGGAAGAGATGACACTGTTAAAAAAGTAATGTACTTATTACCTGACTTAAGGAATTTTCACCGTTCTGTACATTAAATAAAAACATAGAAAATAAAATAACCTACTAAACAGAGAAAGAAGAGATAAAGGTCCTTGAAAATTATAACATGTAGAGAAAAACTTCTTTAATGATTTTGGTGGATAATTCTCCAAACTTATTTTACATATGAGTTGTCCTGGTTTATACCGATGGCAGTATCATTTTATTAGTGTTAATATCTCATTTGCCATTTAAATCTAAACTACAGCAATATCAAGTTATGCTTATTTATCAAGGCTATTATAGATTTCAATATCTTACCATATTTGCTATAAATATATATTCATACATATGTTTTATAAGATATGCAAAAGTGGCAAATTTCTATCTTTGACTTTTCAAGCTTGGAATGATTAGCATGAAATTTGTTGTGCTAAATAGCCTGAGAAGAGGGGAGCATGAAATTGACTTGACATGTTAATATCATATTTTACAGTGAGCCACATTATAATTAAATAGGAATTTTATTGTAACTACACATGGTGCCTTTGCCTTAAGGAAATATTCTTTCTCTAAACAATTATGGGGAAATGTTGTCACTTCAATAAAAAGATCTGTTTGTTTGAAAGCTGTGCAGTTTCTGAGATATATGCATGTTTAAGTATGAAATATTTAGTGCTTGAATATTTACAGTATGTACTTAAGAAAAGAGAATAAACAGAAAACAAATTATATTCTAATTCTGTGATTTTATACTGCATTGTTAAATTTTAATTCTTGATGAGCAAAAGTTATAAGCTACATAGAAGTTTTAAGTTACAAGAATGAGCTATAAACATATAATTGCTAAAATAAGAAGTTCACACCCTTCCTTAAATATGCATGCACTGAGACAAAGTAGAATATTACTGTTACTATTTTTCCAGTCAAACTTCTTCCAGTCAAACTTGAGTTGACATATACAAATATATGTTAAGCCAGATTTGCTATGTACAAGACTACATTATACATACAGAGTTGCTTTTCAATATAATTAGGTAACTTTTTGTTACAGTTGATATAATAAAAAGATTACATTTATTAAATAATCCCCCCCACATAAGTAGAACCATGCAAATAATGTTGACAGCTAGGTTGAATGTCTTTTTATTTGATTTTAATGAGTTTATCCCTAAAAACAAAGTGATGATCCAAAAACATAATTTTGTCATGGTTAGAAATTGATTTATATAAGGTTTAATGGGAAGTCATAAGTCCAATCCCAACTTTCTTTCTAACCCATTCTAAAACCTTTAAAATTCTCTGTTTGTACTTGTGCCCAGTAAAATAACATTTGCTTTAAAATGCATATAATTTTTGGCTAATCTTGTCATTTGAGTGCCAAATGGGTATAGTGTATTTCAAATTAATTTCAATTGAGAATTTACAAATTCAATATAAACAAATAGTAATTGTATTATTTTGTGTTCTATAAACTGTGTTAGTAGCTAGTTTGGGGGAAAGACTTAGAATGACTTAGTGTCTACAGTATGAACTCTAGAATAAAATTGAGTATATTAAAATTTGGGGCACATCAAATTGATAGCTAATTGTTTTAAGTATTTTTTAAGTTACTCTGTGCTTCTATTTCTTATCTGAAATTGTGCATAATATAAATCAGTAATCTCAAGGTTATGTCAGTTTATGATGCAATTAACATTCATAAAGCAAATAATATTTCTTGGTGAAATTCTTACTCAATTATATTTAAGTCAAAAATGAATAATTTAACCATTTATTTTGTTTTAAAATTTATATGTAGGCAAAGTATTTCAAAGTGTACCATGAGTAAATTTTCATTAAGTTTGTAAATTATTTCTCAGAATATTAAATATTTGAGGATTCACTTTTGTTTTCTTTTTTCTTTTTTTAATTAATTTATTTTTTATTGTGAAAATACTGTACAGAGGAGTTACAATTACATGGGCAAGATAATGATTACATTTCTTATCAAGCATTGTAGCCTATTCCATTTTTTCCTCTTCCCATCCCTTCCCATCCTCCCCCTGCTCCCCCACCAAGCCTCCAGTCTCCCCCAAACCCCCCCAAACCCCCACCCCACACCAAAGTTGTAAAGTTCATTTTTCGACATAACGACTTGTACATCTCATTTTTGCAATGGGTCCACCTGTATCCCTATTTAAACGATTTGTTTACCAAATGTTCCTGATTTATTTGTCAAAAATATATTTTTTTTAGATTTAACATGTGAAATGTCTTAATTAAGTAGAGTTTGAGTCATGAAGTCAGAAAACCCAAAGCATTGTATCAAAGAAATATTGAGAAGAGACCTATCACCTTTCAATACTGTCAGATAAACCTCCAAGAATTTAATTGTAGGTGTGTAAAGCTAATCAATACTTCTACATTCATTTGAGAACTCTGATATAGTGGTGACATGCATGGATAGAAATACCTGAAAAGAGGTGGACTTAGTGTTTTAATACTACATCTGTTCAGCAATAAATGGAATTCACCAAAAGCAAACTCAAACAAATCAGCTAAAGTGGTTATTTGGCAATAACACAATATCAGGCCACAGGAAGATGATGGAAAGAATAATAAGAAACTATGTAGATCAAAGAAGTAAGTAAGCAATACTATTATATAGCCATTTTCTGTGTGTTAGTGTAGGAAAATAGACATTGAGTTATAAATAACCAGAAAGTAAAAATGACCAAATTTTATACATGTGTTTTATACAGTTATTTGATGTATATCATGTTGGACAAAATTTGGATAATAAATATTTATAAAATTTTAGACTAAATTATTGTTTCTTGATTTCTGTAACTGACTACCACATAAAATTCACAAAGTAAAAGTTACATTTGTAATCTACAGTTGAAATAACATCATGGATACTTGTTCCAACATTATAAAAGTAGCAATTGTTTTCATGCAAGGTCCTTGTAATTAAAGAGCTGATTTTATTTTTATGGTATTCAGTAAAATAAATTGGCATGCATACTATCTTCCTTAAAATCAAACTTATTGAAAAAATTCAAAAGATTTTTTTTGCAATAGAAGTATTGTGTAAGACACTGTTAGAGCTAATAACATTTTATATAGAGAAAATATATTGTGAGTGAAAATACCTAACAGGGTAATTTTTGTTGCATGATTGAAAAAAGTATTCTAATATCATCTAGATGGTATTACGGTAGCATGTTTTGAAAAGAAAGCTATTGAGCTATGTTGAAACAAATGCCTAACACCATATTCTTCAAAACCAAAGACTCTTACACATTTTAGCAGCTGTAACATTGCAAAGCCTTATGAATACAAAAGCCTCTGGTACATGAAATGATTGATGGTGATATTTCTGGTGTTGTAAAGTTGTAATCTGTCTCTTGTTCAAATGGGATGCCAAGACAACTAATAAATTCCCTAGCACTGGGGAGAAAGCCTGTGGCTTGTAGAGGGTTAGACAGGAGAGAATAGATTCCAATTCTGTGCTTGCTAAGTACAGGTCCAAAATCCCTTCTCCATAAAGTGTTTTTCTTAAGTTCGCAGCAATTTCACTGGACTGTCAAACCTGAAGTGAATGATAGGAGAATATTATAGTCTTTATTCTGTAGTGATTGGGGTGAATATCCAAACAGAAATATTTTATTATGTCTGTTGCCATAGACTTCATTCAACATGTGAAACAAAAGGCAGTCTATATAGTGTATTTTCTATTAATAATAAATATCATGAGTTTTGTTCATCTTTTAATATTTATTTTAAAGGCAATGCATAAAGGGATTACAGTTACATAAGTCTGTTAATGAGTACCTTTATTTTAAGCAGTGTAACCCATCCTTCGCTTTCTCCCAGTTTTTCCTTCCTGACACCACACCCCAAGTTCATTTTCAACAAAGTGTCTAGGGAGTATCAGTGCTTCATCTTTTTCACCCTTTGCCTCACTATTTCTGTGCTCCCCCTTAACCTCTTTCCCAAAGATAAACTTATATACAAGACAACAGGTACAGAAAACAATGACAAAGCAGATAAAACAACAACAAAATAACAAAAATAACCCCACTCATTTCCATTTCTTGGAGTTTATTTCAATATTTTAAATTACCGTATACACAGAGCTATGTATAATCCTCTCCTAAGAATATCCTTCTTTGAGCCGGGCACAGGTGGTTCACGCCTGTAATCCTAGCTACTCAGGAGGTTGAGATCTGAGCCAGGGCAAGAAAGTCCCACAGACTCTCACCTCTAATAAACCACTAGAAAACCGGAAGTGGCGCTGTGGCTCAAGCGGTAGAAAGCTCCCTTTGAGCGTTCAAGTACCATGACGGGCCAAAAAAAAAAAAATCCTTCTTTGGTCTCACTGTGTGAATGTCTATATAATTTACCATGTCCAAGTATAGATAGATAGATAAGATAGATAGATAGATAGATAGATAGATAGATAGATAGATAGATAGATAGATAGATAGATAGATAGATAGATCTATCTATCTATCTATATATATATATTGCCTTTTGTCATCTAGTGTGTTTATTTGGAGATTCATAGGCATATTCTAGTTACCAAAAATGAGGGAAACCATGTAACCTGTTTTTTGGGGTCTGACTTACTTCACTTCACTTAATACATTTTTTCCAGTCTTTCCAGTATCATTCTTTACAATATCAGTCTTTACAATATCATTCTTTCTTATGGAAGTGCAGAATTCTAATCTCTCTCTCTCTATCTATCTATCTCTATCTCTCTATCTCTCTCTCTATCTCTCCACCAAATTTTTTGATCCATTTGTCCACTGACCACATTTTTTTCCTATGGGGAACAATACTGCAGGTAGTTTCACTGTGGCCGTGGCCTTGTTTGTGATCTTTTGGATAAGTGCCCAGGTTGGCATAGCAAGGCCATAGTAAACTTGTGCAGCTGCTCTGGAAAGCAGTATGAAGATTCTTGATTACTTAAGTATATCTAACACAAGGGGACCAGCACAAGAATAGGAAATGCTAACAGTTTTTAACCATATATAACAGGTTCATTTAACATAAGTATACAATGTGAACTATATACATTTATAATCTGCAGAAAGTGAACTCATAAAAGGAAAGGAAAGTATACAATGTACTTTTGAAAGGATTTGGATGAGGCAGAAAGATATTTGAAAACTAATACAAATTTTTTCTGAAATTGAAGTAAGAAATCTATGACCATAGATTGACCATAATTTGGTATGTATTCTTGGGATGTATTAGATTCCAGGAACTTGCTAAGAGAGAAGATAATAAGTGCTCACCCAAAAATAATAATAAGTATGTGAGGGAAAACATAAAGGTAATTTTAGACACTGTAACATAATAGTCAAATGGTTTTCAAAACTTCATATCATTATTCTTCATTATATTGCAATTGTTTTAGATATGATTAATATTTTATTACTCTCATAAATTGAATAATCAATTTTGTTACTAATTGTATTATATGTATATTTTATAAAGAATATGTACTATACTATTGTTTTATAAAATGTCTTCGTATTTTAATTAAACACATATGTTGTTTTAATTATTCTACATTTATATTAGCAATATTTTGTTGTTATTACATATTTATCATATTTGTGATATATTGAACATAGATATATACTTTACTGGTTTAAAAAATCTCACTTTAAAAAAATTGTTTATTGGGGCTGGGAAGGTGGCCCAGTGGTAGAGCGCTTGCCTTGCATGCTCAAGACCCTGGGTTCGATTCCTCAGCACCACATAAGCAAACAGAAAAAAGCCGGAAGTGGCGCTGTGGCTCAAGTGGTAGAGCGCTAGCCTTGAGCTGAAGAGCTGAGGGATAGCGCCCAGGCCCAGAGTTCAGGCCCCACGACCGGACCCAAAAAAAAAAAATTGTTTATTTTCACATTAGGTTATTTTTTGGTTATTTTGTCCCACTAGGATTTTTTATTTCCAAAGTTTGAGTTATAAATTTCCCAAGGCATATTTCTGTTCCATTGGTTAATCTATAAATATTATCTATTTAAACTTACTGGTTCTTTCTTATGTCTTAGATAACTAAACTATCAAACTGATTTTTAAATTATGTAAGTACTGTAATGCATGGAGCAAAGCAATATTATGATTGTGATTTGTAACATATATAGCAAAAGTTCCACATAAATTTTAAAAAGTACAATATACTTGAAGCCACCTGTACTGCTCAGTTTCATGTGGTTCAGATTTAAAAGCCAAGAAATCATTTTCCAAATCTAATTTGTATTGAATATTTTTAATTTGAAACCAGAACTTCTTAGTCAAGTGGCTATTTTTACAGCATGTGAAAAGCCATTTGTAATTAAAATAATCATGTAATTTTTCCTCAAAGCTAGGACACTTGTAAGAATGAGACAGAATGATACTGTTAATTTGTACTGAAAAACAGGCATGAACCCAGGTTCTGAAGAGAAACCTTGAAAGTCTGGCCATACAACCTATAATAAAATGACAGTAAATTATAAAGTTAGAAATGGTACTTTTTCTTCTACTTCAAACAGAATTATTGCAAATTTTTATAGGCAAGGAGAAAGAGAAGATACCATCATTTTGGTTCTTTCTGATATTAGATAATTCAGAAAGTATTTCAAAATTGTGCTTGTATTTTAGCACACATTTGGAATGAGAAAGGATGAGAAGTGGGAAGTCCACAGGGCAGATAATAATAAAATTCTCCGTAGAACTGGAAGGCAAATTTGTATTAAGATAATACCTGTTGCTGGATTTATTGTACATGTAGTTTCATACTGAACATAGTATGCCTTTCTAGGCACTGTTTCATTGCAGAATTGATGTATAGATGTTACACAGTGATATAAAACCTGAGTGAAGATAAATGGACATATAGCTATAATGAGAGCCTCTGCAGAACGTTGATTCTCACCTCCATCCCACATCAAACTACAACCTCAGGAACTGGGAATCCGAAGTGTTCATAAAGGATAGGTGAAATGCAAACAGTTTTGATTGTCTAATTCTGATGAAATTTTCCTCAAGCAAAGAACTAAATAATATTATATAAAATAATTTTATTAAGTACATTTTAAGCTCATGTAAATATTATGTCTAAACTAGGCCCTCATGTGATTTAAAATCAAATAGATGGTATAAAAAGATTTGAAAAAATAGCTATTCCTTGCGCTGGTGGATCACACCAGTCATCATTGCTACTCAGGGGGCTGAGATCAGAAGATCACAGTTCAAAGCCAGCCTGGGCAGGAAAGTCCATGAGATTCTTATCTCCAATAAACCACTAGAAAACCGGAAGTGGTGGTATGGCTCAAGTGGTAGAGCTGAAGAGCTGAGTGATAGATAGTGCCCAGGCCCAGAGTTCAATTCCCATCAATGAAAAAAATAAAATAAAATAGCTAGGCAAGATATAAAATTCAAATACACCAAATTATCTAATGTTTTATATCCTAATACATTTTTGAGAAATTTTTCTGCTGGTTAACTGATAATTCTTTACAGAAAATGATAAATATTAAATATTAAAGTCAATTGTATTTGAAGAAACTACAACAACTATTGATTGATGAACAGAAAATTATGCAGTTAAAATTTTGTTTTATTTATGGGCTGGGAAGGTGGCTCAGTGGTAGAGCGCTTGTCTTGCATGTATGAGCCCCTGGGTTCGATTCCTCAGCACCACATAAGCAGAAAAAAAAAAAGCCAGAAGTGGCGCTATGGCTCAAGTGGTAGAGTGCTATCCTTGAGCTCAAGAGCTGAGGGATAGTGCCCAGGCCCAGAGTTCAGGCCCATGACCAGACTCAAAAAAAATTTTTTTATTTTATTCTTGAAATATAATACTTTCAGATTATCTGAAAGAGAATTTGAGGGGTGATTTATTTAGTCATAAGAATGTAGCAAAAAATATTTGTTATCAGTTAGCATTTAACGATTTTAAGTTATGCTTTTAGAACCTACAATTAGAAAAAACACTACTCTTGCCAAATATTGGTTTTAAAAATATTTATTGAAAAGGTGATAAGCAGAGGTTACAATTGCATAAGTAAGGTAATGAGTACATTTGCTATTAAACACTGTTATCACATCCCTCATTTTCTCCTGCTTATCCCTCCCTACTGCCCTGCCCCCTCCAAGTTATAAGGATCATATCAAACATAGTGTCAAGTCAGCGTCAATTTTGCATTAGTTCATCCTTTTTCCTGATGTTTCTGTGATTCCCCCTCCCTTCTACAGATCGAATAATCTTGTATGCAAGACACAAGAAAACTATGAAACAAAAACAAAACAAGACAAAACAAAAAACTACACAGGACATAATAAAAACCTCTTGCTTCCATATCTTGGAGTTCATGTTGATATATTCATTGTATATGGTCCTATGTACTAAGCTATTGAGTTAGTAAGGACCTTTGTTAAGAATATCGTAGACATATTCTAGTTCTTACAATTGAGAGAAACCATGCAACCTACTTTTCTTTGGATCTGGCTTACTTCACTTTATATATATAGTTTTTCAGGTCTTTCCATTTCCTTATGAAGAGGTCAATGTCATTATTTCTGATGGAAACATAAAACTCCATTGTGTGTGTGTGTGTGTGTGTGTGTGTGTGTGTGTGTGTGTATGTTTATTACATCTACTTGATTCATTCATCTACTGAAGGGCATCTGGATTGGTTCCTTATCTTAGCTATGATAAATAATGCTGTAATGAATATGGTTGTTCTTTAGTATCTTTAGTATCTTTAGTATGGCCTTGTTTCTGGTCTTTGGGTAAATGCCCAGGAGTTGGATTCCTGGGTCATAGGGAGCTCTATGTTTAGTCTTTTGGGGAACCTCCATACTGCTTTCCAGAGTGGTTGGACAAGTTTATACTCCCATCAACATCCCCACCAACATCTGTTATTATTAGATTTCTTGATAATAGCCATTCTAACTGGAGCAGGTGGAATTTCAATGTTGTTTTGATTTGCATTTTTTATGGCCAGAGATTTTGATCATTTCTTCACATATCTCTTGGCCATTCATATTTCATCTTCAGCGAAGTCTCTCTTTAAGCCTTTAGCCCACTTGTTAATGGGGTTGTTGTATCTCTAAGGTTTTGTTTGGTGGCATATATGATCTAACTATATTTTAGATATGAGGCCCTTATCTGTTGTATGGGTAGTGAAGAACTTCTCCCAGTCTGTGGACTTTCTATATTTCTTGCTAGCTTTGTCCTTTGCCATGAAAAAGCTCTTCAGTTTAATATGGTCTATTTGTCCAAGCTTTCTTTGATTTGTTGTATTTCTGGATCTTTATTTAGGAAGTTTCGACTTTTGCCAAGGAGCCCTAGCATATCCCTCTATTCCTTCCTGTAATATTTTCAGGGTCTCTGATTTTATCTCAAGATCTTTGATGCATTTGGAATTGATGTTGGTGAGGGTGATATATAAGTCTCTAACTTCAATTTTCTACATGGGTGTAGAGAATCCCGTCAGCACCATTTGTTGAAGAGACTGTCATTCTTCCATAATTTTGGCACCTTTATTGAAGATTAGATGGCCATAGGTCTTTGGGGTCTTCAATTTTATTCCATTGTTCCCCTTGCCTCTTCATGTGCCAGTATCAAGCTTGTTGTTGTTGTTTTAAATTGCAGCTTTATAGGAAAGTTTGAAGATTGGTATTCATATTCTTCCAGCACTGTTCTTCCTGCTATAGATTGTTTTCTCTATTCAGGGTCTTCTATTGTTCCATATGAATTTTTGAATTGCTTCTTCTATTTCATTAAAGAATGTTGTGGGGATATTGACAGGTATTGCATTGAATTTGTAGATAGGTTTAGGTAACATTGTCATTTTCATGATGTTAATTCTCCCAATCCAGAACCATGGGAGACTTTTCAACTTCTTTAAATCTGCTTTAATTTCTTTTTACATTTTTAAAATATTTTCCTCATAGAGGTTCTTGACCTCTTTTGTTAAGATTATTCCTAGATATTTTACTTTTTGTGGGGTTGTTACAAAAGTTTTTTGTTTTAATTTCAGCCTCGCTCTTCTTATTGTTGGCATACCAAAAAACTACTTATTTTTGTGGGTTAATTTTATACCATTATTTTGTCAAAGATTTGGATCAGTTCTATAAGTACAGGATCATGTCATCTGCAAAGAGGGAGGGTTTTACTTTGTCTTTCCCTATTTGGATAACTTTTATGTTTGTCTCTTGTCTTAGTGCTATGGCTAGGAATTCCAATACAATATTGAAAAATAGTGGAGAGAACATACATCCTTGTCTCGTTCCTGATTTTAGAGGAAATGGTTTTAACTTTTCACCATTGAGTATAATGCAGGCTGTAGGATTGTCATATACTGCTTTTATTATGACCCTTTTTTAAGGAATGGAAAGATGTGGAAAAAATCACATTAAGTGAAGTAAGTCAGACCCAAAAACATAGGCTCTATGGTTCCCTCATCTGTAATAATTAATATAAGCCCAAGTTAGTCCTGAGAATCATAATAGCTCAACAGCTATGAACATATGACCATACAAAATGATGCTAATTGAAATGAACTCCAAGACTCAGAAACAACAGTTCCTTTTTTTATTTTTATTTTTAAGTTGTCAACCTTAGTGTCACCAATGTACTGTATTTAGTTCTTTCTTCTTATTTTATTTCATTTTTCTTTTTCTATTGGTTTTTCCCTGGAAATCTCTCTTTGATTCTGGTTCCCCTCCATCTCGCATATGGATTTATCTGATTGGGGGAGAGGAAGGGAAATAACAAAATGCTGGGAAAAGTAGAAAAGATGACCCATTGCAACAATGATACTCGCAGGACACTATGTCAGAAATGAACTTTACAACTTCTTGTTGATCATATTTTACACTATATTTTCTGTTCTCCTTGCTTCATTTTGTTAAAAGCTGCTTATGTTAATTTCATGATGAGTAGCAAGAGTAGGTGTAGCTATGAAAAAGTGTGCCCTTGGTAAATAAATGTGAAATTTAATTTAATTGAGTCATAAGTGATATAACATTCTACCTTTTATTTCCTGCAGTAAAAAATAGTATTAGCATTTTGTTTCAGCAATCATTACTCAGTCTTCTGTTAGCCTGTTGCAATTTTATTGAGTGTCTATTATCTACACAAAAAGCAAATAAAAATGTGCAGAACTGTGAAACATTATCAGATAATAATCAAAAGTTTCAGGTTTATTCAAAGGGAAAAAGGTAAAACATTTAAAGTAAAGTGATAACATTTTTTTTTGCTTACTGAATTCATTTTCTATGGGCATGTGGGTTTTTAGATATTAATTTTTTTAACCCCAAAGGAAAGACACTCATTAAGCTATCACTCAAAAATAAGTATATTTGGGGGCTCAGTGGTAGAGTGCTTGCCTTGCATTCATGAGGCCCTGGGTTCGATTCCTCAGTACCACATAAGCAGAAAAAAGTCAAAAGTGGTGCTTTGTCTCCAGTGGTAAAGCACTACCCTTGAGTTGAAGAGCTGAGGGACAGCACCCAGGCCCAGAGTCCAGGTCCCACAATCAACAAAAATAACTAACTAAATAATATATATAAATATATATACATATATATTTGTCAAAATGTGGATAGCTGAAATTCATTGTTCAGCAAATAGTTGTTATCAAGTAAAAGCTTCTATTTTTGTAATTAAAGTTACCAATTTTCATGATTAAATCTAATGAAATAGTCAAAGTTGTTTAGTGATTGTATGTACTGTGCTCTGAAAGATACATATTTTACTTTCTTTATCCTTTTATGGATATGTTATTGTTTAATTATTGAAGAATCTATATTTTTCAATCTATGAATAGTAGTCATTTACCATTTAAAGTATGCATACAAATTTAACACCTAGCTTGTTTGCAAATGTTGAAAATATTATTTTAAAATAAAACTACTATTAGAATCATATCCTACTTTAACTGATTTATTTTCTACTTCTGGAGTTAAATTCTGAGATTTTTTTTTAGATTATATCCTTGTGCTTCTTTTTTTTCACTGTTAGCAGATAAAGTGTTCTTTGGTCATCAACATATGCAGTGAATAATTCAATTATCTTTTTTTTTAAATAATCCTTGGCTCCATGGATCAGTTAATATCAATTCTCAATCTTCTTGTGGATTTTTCCAGACATATTCCATAATCTAATTGTTCTATGTTAATTTGCTTGTAAATTTATTTTTTTCCTTCCACAGCTATCTAATTTGGACATATTTCTCCTCTGAAAATATTGGAAAGTAGTTTGACCACTTCCTTTATCTTTATGACTCTGATCTCTTTATATTATTTAAAAAACTTCATTAACCTAGGCAAATTATGGACCTTAAAGATTTTTTTATTTGTTTTATGTTTTCTCATTATTTGCTTGGAAAATAAAATTTGAAATAGAAATCATTCACAGAAATCAAAATACAAAAGACTGAAAAGATCCAAACTCATCTACGTATATAAATAGTATTTCAAAAACAAATACCTATACATGGGCTAAATGAAGGAATTTAATTGTCAAATATATAAAGGAAATATATGATAATAAAAATAACATCAGATTTCTTCTAATATAAACTACTTGCTTCTTTACATACTTCCCCTCTCTATAAAAGCACAATAATAGCAAAATTACTTCCTTAACAAATATCCCAAAACTCTTTTATATACTAAACTATTGTAAGTTTAAAAATATTGACGGTACTGTGTTCTAATATTATTTGTTTTTTCTTTGAGATATCAAAGTTACTTAAATTTACTGTTTAATTGAACTACTTCTATATGCCAGTTATTCATTTTTAATAGGGATGTGTGCCTATATCATGGACTATTATAAAATACACAGTGCTATAAAAACATTTAAATAAGACAAGTGTTAGATACTGTATACTGTTCATGATTGTAATTTCCAAAAACTATTTTTAATGGGATCATTTAAAATTTATTTTCAAATATTTCATTAAAAAGGTCAAATTTGCTTAGAGTTAGTGGTGTTCAGGAAAAAAATTAATAAAAATAATATTAAAAATTTGGGTATGGGTGATTAGTGGTTATCATTCTAGTAGCTCAATAGGCTGGGATTTGATTATTGGGACCCAAAGCCAAGACATAGACAAGTCTATGAAATGCTTATGTCCAAATAGTGAAAAAGGAGAGGTAGAGATGTGATTCAAGTGAGAGAGACCAACTTTGAGTAAAAAATTCAGTCAATACTGCTCTGATTTCAAGCCCACAACAGTAAAAACAAGGAATATCAAATAATCACAAAATCAAGATAGAAAGTGTTACATATATACACAGGAGAGAGAAATACAGTTTTATTTAAAACATTGTCTAAGAAATAAAACATAAGAAAGTGGAGGGAGGTAAAAGTGTGTTCACTAGGCTGCCATTTGGCACAGTTTAATATAAGATTTTGAGACATAAGAAAAGATGTTACTAGAGAGATGATTAGAACTGTATCGTGGAACAAAGAAGAAAGAGCTTTCATTAAATGGGGACAATTTTAGAATGAAATTGCTAAACTTAAAACATACCTAAGTTTGTACTAGACGAGAGAACAGATGCTAATTCCATCTGAACAATACATAATTACACATACATAAATAATTTTGACCACTCATTATTAAACCATTTACCAAAACCAGACAGGTGCCAGTGACTCATGCGTGTGAACCTGGCTAAACAGAAAGCTTAGATCTGAGGATCTTGGTTTGAAGACAGCTCTGGAAGGAAAGTCCCTGTGAGATTCTTATCTCCTATTAACCTCTCCAACACCAGAAGTGGCTCTGTTCCTCAAAGTGGTAGAGCACTGGCCTTGAACAAAAGAGCTCAGGTTTAAGTCCCAGAACCTAAAACAACAAAACAAAAATTAAACACAAACAATATGTGTCTCTACAGAATAACTTAGATCTCAGCTCTCCCTTAATGGTAAGTTTAATTCTGCCAGTTATAATAGTAATTACTTTTCCTTTCTCTATATTTGATAACTACACATGTAGATTAGTAAACAATTCAGTATAATTTTGACCTAAGAGAACAAAATCATTATTTTAATTATTATTTTTTCTCATTTGTTTATTTTTTTCAATATTTCTTTCACCTTTGCCTTTGCATTTACTGGTGTCTAGAGGGTAATCTTATTCCTATACTTCTTAATCTGGCCTTAAAATATTTTACAATGTTTCTATTAATCTCTGTCTGTTCTTTTTTAGCTGTCTCTCTGTCTCTATCATTAATAGGAGTCTTTACATTTATTGATTGGAAGCCTTGTATAATTTTTATTTTCTTTCTTCTATGCATTTCTTCTTACTTTTGCTCTTTATTGAATTCAGAATATTTCTGTAGGTTTAATACTTTCTTCTCAAATTTGTTATGACTCCATCACACCACAATTAGACATACATCTGAAGATATACATACACATGCGTAGGTGCCTCTGAGTGTGAACACTATGGTACTATGAGAATTGGGTGATAATGGGGAAAGAGAAAGAGAAAGGAGAACAAATAACAATGAATTCTGTGATATCTATGTATAAAGATAGCATGAGAATGCTCACTGAGTCTTTTATTATTGCATATGAATTTTGGATTGCTTCCTCTATTTCGTAAAGAATGATGATGGCATGTTGGTGGGTATCACATTGAATTTTTAGGTAGCCTTTGGCAGTCTTTCCATTTCAACTATGTTATTCCTCCCAATCCAGGAGCATGGGCGGTTCCTCCATTCTGCTTTAATTTCCTTTTACAGGTTTTTCAAGTTTCATCATGGAGGTCCTTCACTTTTTTGTTAATTCCTAAGATTTTTTTGTGTGTATGTGCATGTGTTCGTGTGTGTTTTATGCTATTATAGAAGGAGTTGCTTTTGTGATTTCAGTCAAGATATGGAAACAAGAGGTTTATTTGTTGTTATTTTTAATGTACAATCTGAAGTTATTTCTTTTTTCCTTTTTTCCCCCTATGGTTTATCACTTGTTTTCACTGTTTTTGATTTTGGTACATTGGGTATTTTATATGGTTTTTCTGTACTAGGGAAGGGAAGAGGAACAACAAAAATGGTGAGACAAGGACAGAGGGTGAATTAATACAAAGACAATACTCACAATACAATATGTTGGAAATAAGCTTTACAACTTGGTGGGAAAGTGGGAGAAAATTGAGGGAAGGAGTAACAATGTTCTACAAGAAATGTACTCACTATTTTATGTAACTGTACTCCTCTGTACATTACTTTGACAATTAAATTAAATTAAAAAAGAAAGAGTGCTCACTGAAAGATGTTAACAATATTGGTATGAAGATAAAGAGAAAAATTCAATAGATGAGGTTATTCTGACTCAATTATAATACATGTTTAATACAGCTACATAACAGATACCTTCCAAGAACCTTATCTAATGAAAAAAATAGAAATGTTTTTGAGATTTCTGTGCTCATGGTTCTTCTGATATAATCATCAGCAAAACTATGTAGTACCAGAATTAATATAACCATTTTCTGTGCTGTGGATCACTATTGTATCACTGCTTCTGTACCTTGGGGCCATTGTTGAGCAAAATCATATTTAATTGAATACAAGCACTGCCATACCAAAATTGAGACGGCAACTGAATGACTAATGGATCAGCAGCATATATAGGATGGATATTGTGAACAGAGGGATGATTATGAACTAGGAAAGATTCAGCAACATAACATAATGTTTTATTGTGCTGCTCAGAGGATATAAAATTAAAAGATGAGACATTTTCATTTCTGATATTTTCCTCTCTTTTGGGTTAGATATAGAAGAACATGAAAAGAAAGTATTCTCTATATACATATGTGTATATTTGAAACACACATATATATTTTTTTCATTATATTTTGCATGTGTTCTACAAAGCCTATTTTCCTTTTGAAGTGTTCTTGAAAAGGAAGGGAAACATTATTGGTAGTTTCTATGTTTTCTAATTCAGAATAGAACAGTGAAAGTATCAGATTGTACCAAGGTAAAAGTCTATGAAAAAAATCAAATATGCAGAACCAGAAGGAAGCAAAATCTATAAATCAAATTAAGTGGAATTAAATTTAATTTAATTTAAATTATAAAAAAATCTGATATTATATTTTTAAATGTTTTACACACCTTTAAAACTTCAGAGGAAATAGGCTTCACAATATAATTCTATCAGTCTGAAGAAGGAATCCACCCTCATATTCCCAATTCTACTTTAGACACTAGCCAATTGTATCTGTTATACATGTTTTCCCTTCCAGTGGGAATTTATATTATCATCCAATAGTGACATACTCAGTTGACTTAAAGTGTTGCATATTTCTGTTTCATATTTCAGTTACATTGTTGCCAAGATGATGCACAATTTTTCCAGTGGAAAACATAGTGTTAGCCAAAATTAAATTTCTTCTAATAGGGATTATTGTTCAGTTTCATGTTTGTTTATGAAGTATCAAATGCAATTGACCTGTTTATTTTCTAAATCTAAATGTCTCTAGGGTTTTAGAAATTAACACTATGCTGGTTAGAACAATGACAACTTTTCAGCATTTATGGACACATGTATTTGAAGTGATATTTCCAAGTCTGATGGGGGAAGCAATGACATTGTCATACTGTTAAGATTATTCAGAGCAAAGCTTTGCAAAACAATAATATAGCATATATATAGAAAAATATTACTCATATTCACTTCTAGATATTTATCTCTAGAGAAAAATGAAAAATTATTATGTGTAACTATGTGTGACTATTTTAGGATAGTATTATACTACATCAAATTGTGAAAAACTTTCCACATATGCATTGGGGTCTGTTATTTTTAGTATTAACAGTCACATGTAATTAATGATAACTGATTTGTTAGAAAACAGGGAAAACTATCTTAATACATTTTATGTGCAAGTTTTGAATAATAAATATCAAACTGGTTACTCCAGTACATAATTATTTTGTATACAGTTGAAACATTTATGTCATATTTAGTCTCATAGGATAGGGTGGCCTTTAGGTAGGACCCAAACTATCTTTTTGTTTTCTTTCACACAGATTTCAAGGTACATTGAGTATGTATTTTCACATTTCTGACACTTAACATTACAACTCTTTCCATACCCCTTGAGACTACCAGAGGCAATACACCCTCTAGTGAATAAATACACAGACAGACAGACAGACACATAGATGAAAGAGACTTTCAGAATGAAATTTGGTAAGCTTAAGCACATAAAAATTACTAGGGATATTAGAAGGCAGAATATCTGAAAAGCCAGCACTCTTCTTGTTACAAATTCCTTTTGCTTCAAGGAGTAATATATGCTAATGGAGCAAAAGAGACCATTCTTAGTGTGGAACTAAGAGTGCTATTTAATGAGTTCTAAATTCCTTACTATGGCCCAAGGCAAGATTTGCTATGGCCTTTCTTCATCTCTTACAGAGCACTTCATATCACACTTTTAATATATATCTACATAATTATATTATAGATAGTATACAATATAATATAGAAGTTGTATATGTATTTGCATTTACATAAGTATATAATATATATATATATATATATAATTGTTATCCAACAAAGCAGTTTAAGAATCCAATATATCTTGATCAAAGTCATCCTTTTCAACATTCTCATCTTGGTCTAGAGCTTGTGGTTTGTGTGTTTTATAAAAAAGAGTAGCTACTTGGCCAAAAACATTGGGTAAGCTTTGGACAATTTGAGGGGTGATTTCAATTTCAAATCAGCAAAGAATTTAATTCCATCAACAACCTGATTGAGCCCAAAAGCACAATCTTCCAACTCTCAGCCTCCAGGAGAAACATATGGTATAGAAAACATATTCAAAATCAATCACTTATATATAGGCAAAATATAAAATAACAAATAGTTAAAACCTGGATAAAAGTGTACATTTCTTTATAAACAAAACTGAAGGTCATCTTTTTTTTCTTTTCTTTTTTTTCTTTTTTGGTCGTGGGGCTTGAACTTTAGGCCTGGGTGCTGTGCCTCAGCTCTTTAGCTCAAAGCTGACGCTCCACCATTTGTTCCCCAGTGTCACTTCCGATTTTTTGGTGCTTTATTGGAGATAAGAGTCTCGGGGACTTTCTTGCCTGGGCTGGCTTTGAATTGAGAGCCTCAGTTCTCAACCTTCTGAATAGCTAGGATTACAGTCGTGAGCCACCGGCGCCCGATGAAAGCCATTCTTTTATTTAATTTCAGACCATTTTTTTAGCATGTTAAATTGACAAGGAGATTGGTGTATTCAAGTTAAAAGAAAGTACACTTGAGTCTGATCTCTGGTTTATTAGATAAACAGATAGGACAATCTTCAAAGCTGCTGCCAGTTTTGGTTGATTTTTCTGGTTAAAAAAACTTCACTTGATGACTACAAATCAATTACATTTAACTTATTTTTGCCTACTGTTCAAAGATTGGACTTGAGCCTTAAGGGGCTTGTTTCTAAGAACAGAGGATATAACAAACAATTGAGAAAGTTACTTTCTTAGTGGGGAGCATGGCAAATTGAAATAGTACAAAAAGAAAAAAACTGCAAAAGAAAAATAAACCTGGAAAAGTCCTGGCCAAGGTATTTATTTTAACAAGTACCGTATTTAGTGTCAAGTATTTTAGATGAAAATTTAGTAAAGAAATTAAACTTAAATTCCACCTTTTTGGTATCTATAAATATTATTTATTGTATTAAATAAACCATGATTATTAGAACTCCTGCCTGTATAAGAAAACATATTTTTTCTAGTGTATTACTAAAAGGATTAGATCATAGTTTATCTGGAATGTTAACAATAATACATAGTTATAAAGTTTTCTTAGGTAATATGTTCTAAATCTTAGGAATTGAATGCACTTACTTCTAAATCATAATTTTTTAATGAAATACATAAAATTTGAAGGAAACTTCAAATTGTATGCATCCATGATTTAGAGAAAAATATTTAAAGTCATTAGATTTAGAAATGGGTAAAGACTTTTTCTTAAGTGGTATTGGATTTGACATGATTAAATTTCCTAGTCTCTGATCTCTTTAGTATAAGGCTGATAATGCTTGTCCAATGGAATGTAGTATTGCAATGAGATAGTGGAAATTTAAGTTCATGGGTAACTAGAAAGCATATCAGTATCAAATATTAATGTGTTCTATGTAAAATTCATATAAGTACACTATAATTACCTTTAACATTTTCTTCATTTATTCAATAACAATTGACCTTTTCAGGTCCTTTACTCAATAAGATAGTATTTTCTTACCACTTGATTTGTTATTATACCATATAAGAAGAATCATTATTTAGCAGAACAGTCATTATTTAAAAATCAGCTACAAAGTTTTCATAACAGTAGCAAAAGTAATTAAAACAAGGTTAGAGAATAGAAAACAATTTCAAATATTCTGAATGTTTATCTGAATAAAACTATGGATGTGCATATAATGCAAAATAAATCTTGGTTTTATGAAATAGTTAAAAAATATAATTATTAAAACCACTGTAAAGTAAATGAAGGTAAGCACAATATTTTGTGAATGCTTTATGAATATTGGTTGATGTGTGAATGGAAAAACATAAAAACAACCAACAAAAAAAATCATTATCCAAAGCATACATTTTCTTCAGAGAAAAAATAAGAATGCTTATTTAATATATTTCATATTGGATTTCTAAAATATGTACATGTTTAATCTTTTACTTATATGAAATTAATCTAGGTATTATATATTTTAATGATTAGAACTATAAGTTAATGAAACAGTTTTGTTATAAGCAGTAAGTAAATTAAGTAAATCATATAATGAAATTAAAATAAAAAACATCTGTTTCTCTCAAAATTAATAATTCTTCGTTATTTATTAAATGTCTCAATGTTTTAGAAGAAAAATTTTAGTTATTAATACAAAATAATCACTGTTATATGCAACTAATGGATTTAAATGTATATACAGAGATATTGTTAACAAAATCTAAACATTTACATAATCATGTTAATGAAAGAAATTCCTTTCTAACATATATTGTTTTTTTCTTATTATTGGACTTCTATAAGTTTTCCTTTTGCTTATTTATCCTACAATGTATTTTGAAATAGTCAGCAATTTAACAATGTCAACAAAAACTCACAAAAATGTCTTCACAAGAATTTATTCTCTAGAACCAAACAACAATGAAAGATGCACTTAGCAACATTTTAGATAATCACATTCTGAGAAAATTTCTATTGCAAGATTGTAACTTGATTATTATAAACTATTATCATAACTAAATTGAAGAATTCTGTTTATAAAAATGTTTTCCCTCTCACAAACCTAGCTACATAAGGTGAGTTCTGAGGATCACATTTCAAAACCAGCCTGGGACAGAAAGTGAGATTCTAATTTCCAATTAAACATTAAAAAGGAAAAAGAAAGAAAAATGTGGTAGTGCAGCTTTGGATCAAATAATAGAGCACCAGCCTTCAGCAAAATACTTAGGAAGAGACCAGGCCCTAAGTTCAACCCTCAATACAGTCAGAGAGAGAGAAAGGGCTTGATTTCAGGGCCTGGGGACTGTTCCTTCACTTGTTTCTCCTCAAGAATGACCCTCTGCCACTTGACCTATAGCTCAATTCCAGTTTTTTGGAAGTTACTTGCAAATGAGTCTAATGGACATTTCCTGTCTGAGCTGCTTTGAACATTTTGAACCTTGATCCTCATATCTCTGCCTCTTAAGTAGCTACCAATATAGACATGAGCAATAGGCATGCCCTGAGACTTCATATACTTTACAGGATAGAAATGAAGATAGATGCAACATTCCTCAGACCTTTTTTCCAGCAATTTAATGTGCAATGATCCAAGGAAGAGGTAGAGTAGTCTCTGACATATTATAAGAAAACCCAAGCTAGAGCTGAATATTTGAATTGTTGTCTGGTGGAAATAATATATATTATATAATGGATATAACCTACATTTGTAATGAATTTCCACTGAATGCAATTTACCTGTAAGATGATATTGTAAAGTGCATGTTTACTATGTGGCTGGTGTTGATAAGACTTTTTGAATCATTCTTCAACTTGCAAGCAAAGTATGTTTTGAAGTTGGTGATGCAATATATTTATAAATGTACCATATTGAACAATAAATGTACTCATTATCTTGCACATGTAACCCCTATGTACAGTATTTCCACAATAAAAAACATAAAAATGTAAGTACTGTGATATTATATTTAAAAACATAAAAATATAAGTATTGTGGTATTATATTCATTGTTATCATGTATGATTAAAATTCAACAATCGTGCCAGAAAAGGCACAAATTAAAAAGAAGTGAATTCTTAAATATATCAATTCAAAAATGCATTATTGTTTTTACATTTAACAGACATGAATTTAATTTTAGAAGGTTTTAATCTCCACATTTTCAGATACATTTGTAATTAATCTTTATCTTACACTATTTCCCTTTATATCACTTTAGAAGTCTCTGAAAAATATTATTTATAAATATAAGAAAATTAGTTACACCTGTGAGAATTATTCAGCATTCATGGCATCTGGTTTTAGACATTCAGAACCCTGGTATTTTGATAATAGGAATAATTTGACTAATGGACAGTGTTCTATTTGAATGTCAGGGTGAAGATGTTTAATTAAGTTGTTCAGATGTCTACAAAGCAGATGAAGTGAAACACAAATGAATAGAAGAAAACAATAAAACATCACAGGAAACAGTTTGTGTGACTACTTCTCATAAATACAGGCTAAGAACAACCTCAATCCATTACTGTTTTGTAGAATAATATTTAAAAATTACACCATTAAAAGATCAAAATGAGGACAACTGTTCATTGAGTCTAAAACTGAAACACTTAGAATGTTTCCTTGTTGTATTAAAATAAATAAGGAAGAACATATTATAATAATGTTGATGGTTAAAATAAAACAAATATTAGAAACACATTTCATGATGCAGAAATTATTATGCTTAACTAATTTATGTAATGTTCATGTAAGTAATACTTTCACCCAGAGTTTTAGCAAATAAAACATAGCTAGTAGGCTATATGCATAGCACTTAATAATCAAATAAACCAATGATGTAAACCTAAATAATTAAAAATTTTAGGCAGATAAAATATTAGAAATGGTTCTGAAAAATGAGGAATGTTATAGTATTGCCTTAATTGCCCTTTCTTTTTCAAAATGTATTTTTATCTTCAAATAGTTTTACAAATGAATTGCCAAACTCTTCCTTTTATTTTTTGAAATTCTCTTTTTTTGTGAAAATACTGTACAGAGGAGTTACAATTACATGGGCAAGATAATGAGTACATTTCTTTTTTAAATCAAGCATTGTTGCCTCCTCCTTTATTTCCCCTTTCTATCCCTTCCCATCTCCTCCTTACCTTCCTATGCCCCTTCCCTCCCCTTCTCCCCTTCCCCTTCCCAAAGTTGTAAAGTTCGTTTTTCGACATAACGACTTGTACATTTCATTGTTGCAATGGGTCCACCTGTATCCCTATTTAAACGATTTTTTCCCTTCACCTCCACAAATTATACCAACATTCTAATATTTCTCTTAAAGAGCTAATTTTGGAAAGTCAAATAATCTACAGAAAGAATGGCTTGACAATTAGAGAACATAAATGATTCACTAAATACCATCTTATTCAAATAAGGAATCAAGGAACAAAACTTTAACACAAGTTTATTCAAGAAATAGCCATTTTCCTTAATAAAATTAGAATCTAAATGTTAAAGACAGAATACAGTTAAGACAAAAAGTTAGTAGGAGATGTGCATAAATATAGAAGTTTGTGGTTCAATTTCTTGGAAGTAGTATAGAAAAACTTTCTTTATATATCATGAATTACACAAATAGAAACTGAAAATATACATGTGTAAACTCAGACACAGAATCTGAAAGTTTTCCTTTTGCTTATATATCCTACCATGGATTTTGAAATAGCAATTTAACAATGTCAGTGGAAACACACAAAAATATGTCTTCACAAGAGCCTATCCTCTCGAATTAAAGAACAATGGAAGATGAGCTTAGCGAAGTAGAACATTTTAGATAATCATTTATAAATGTCAGTCAAATACTTCAGGAAAAAAATGGTTTCCTTCTATGACAACAAGCAAAGAAGATACACAATACAGTCTCATTGCAAATAAATTCAGTGGGAAAATATTACCACATAAGATGTAAACATCTCATCTGCTTGGGGACCACAGAAGAAGGCTCACCATCTGAGGCTATACTGAACACTTACATGCTGATGGTTCACTATTTCAATAAGATTTACTCAGGAGACTGAGATGCAGAGGACTGTAACTGAAAACCAGGCTGAACAGATAATCTGTGAGACTCTCTGTCTCCAAAATAACCAGTGGAGAGGTATAATGGATGCACAGTTTAAGTGGTGGAACAGTCAGCCAACCATGAAGCTTTGTGAATGTGTGGTTTGGGGTTTAAACCAAAGAATTTCATTTAAAAAATATGCAAGATGCAGGGTGCCGGTGGCTCATGCCTGAAATCATAGCTACTCAGGAGGCTGTGATCTGAGGATTGTCGTTCAAAGCCAGTCCGGGTAGGAAAGTCTGTATCTTCTATGTAGTCATTGCATCTGATATTTCATTCTCATTTATTTCAACCAACATCAAGGGTGTTCACTGACATTTTAAATTAGTAAAACTAGAGAAAACAAATCAAGCACTTCAGTCTTCTTGTCTAGTGCTATATCTACTTTGCTGAAGTATCCTTCCCCAGACCTCAACAACTCTTTAGATTCTCACTTTCAAGAACGAAGTGTGATCTTCCTTCATAAGACCTTGTGAGGGTACAAGATTGCCTTGCTTAGATTTACCACTGCAGGCTGTGCAATTGAATGATGGCCCCAGCTGTACACTCTGCTTTCCACCCCTCTTCACACTGAAGCCATTTCCCCTGAGTTACTATCAACCACTGACAGAGCACAACAGAAATGCTAAACCAAGAAACTCCTGGGAAACACAGGACTGCTCTACTGGGTGACTTTGACATGGAGACTCTCTACTGGTCTTGGCAGGTTAGTTTATTTCTAGAATTCACCATAGGAACTGTCATTGTTTCTTTTTGAATGTATCCCTTCTTTGCCTCTGCACTCTTCCTTTCCTTCCCACTTTATATACAGTAAGTATCATCATCTAATGGCTCTTCTGAACTCCATTGATTAACTTCTTTACCTTGTAGCACTTCCTAAACAATTAGACCTCCCTTACTATCCGCTTCTCTAAGAATTTAAAGTAACCTCGATGTATGCCAGTTGTCCTTTAAAATTCATCTAAGATTTATAAAATATTTTGTTTCTTGGTATATAAAATATAATGCGGTTACATGAAAAACACAATTTGTTACTTGCACATAAAAATTAACATTCAAACTAATTGTTACACAGATGCCTTTGTAAAACATCAATCAAAAAGAATTTCCTGCATATAGAAAATTCTTAAAATAGAGATCAAATGAATAATGCTAAATTAATAATCATTCTATAGTAGACCCTTACAACAAATCCAAAGCAATTACTCTACAAGTGTGGGTGTGGGTGTCATTCAAAGATCAATTGTAGAGCTGGGAAGGTGGCTCAGTGGTAGAGTGCTTGCCTCACATGCAGGAGGCCCTGGGTTTGATTCCTCAACACCACATACACAAAAAAAGCCGGAAGTGGGTGTTGCGGCTCGAGTGGTAGAGCACTAGCCTTGAGCTGAAGAGCTGAGGAATAGCTCCCAGGTGCAGAGTTCAGGCCCCATGACTGACAAAAAAGAGACAAATAATACATTTTTGTTTAATTTTTGAATATGTATCTTATGTAAGACTTAACATTGTAAGTGTTTTTAAATAGTTTAGACTTTACAAGACAAATTGATTTTGAACACACTTTTGCATATTATTACACAATTAGAAGAACAAGATAGAGACAGAGAAATTTTAATGTGTAACAAGAAAAGAAGCATTTTCTCAACCAAATAGCATCATTAAATATTCAAAGGAGAATATACCGGAGACCTAAGAAAACTCTACAAAACATATTCTTTCATTTGAGAATGGAAAAGTGATAGCTTATGAAAATGTATCATTTTATACTTTTTCCCAGTAGCAAGACAACAATGGCCTTATCCAAGGGGACTGGGATACCTTTAGAAATCTGTTTATTGTTTTGCAACATTTACAATGTTGCAATTAAAAGTATATCATTTCTCTTACATTTTGTTTTGCTTTATTCTTTATTTAATTTGAGGATACTCTAAATGAAAAAATAGTTTAATATTCAGAAAAAGAGTATATACTGAATTTCTAGAAATTCTTATCACCAAATAAGGAAAGAAATTGCTAAAAATTTAATGAAATAATAGGAGGTATTCTTCTCATTAAGCTGCACATATGAGAGCTGAGTTCACTTCTTAGAAACAGCCTGCAGTGATGGCAACAGTATAAGGTTTAATTCAGATTGATAATTCAAAGACTCTGAAGCAGTGTAAGATTTATTTTAGAAATATCAAAGGCAATTAGGTCAATAGGTTAGTATTAAAGAAACACATAGTATAGTTGAACATCTTACAGAGCCATAAAAACAAATATAAACAGCATTTATGAGAGTGTGTGTGAAAGAGGGTGTGTGAGTATGTATGTTTAAGTACTGACATTTTTCTGGACTGAGAAATAATTTCATTTTCTTGACAAAAATACACATGCATGTACAAAATAACATGGTGAAACTCCTTTCAACAATTATCATACATGAAAGAAAAAATAAAGAAAGAAGGGCAAGAATGTAAACAGGTCCTGACTTGGACTACAGAACTAATGGGAGAAAGGAAAAGGAATAGAGGAAGGGGTGAGAGTATCAATATGTTAAACACACTTTATAAACATATGTTAGAAAAAGAAACAATGAAGCTTATTGAAATTGTTTGGAGATAGCTTTTGGTGATATTGCCAATTTCAAGATGTTAATCCTCCCAATCCAGAAGTGTTGAAGGTCATTCTACTTCCTTAAATCTATTTTGATTTCTTTTTTCAAGTTTTAAAGTTTTCACGATAAAGGTCCTTACCTCTTTGGTTATTTTAATTGAATATTATTTTCAAGGTCATATAGAGAGGGGTTACAGTTACAACTGTAAGGTAGTGAGTACACTTCCAGTTGAACATTGTTACTCCTTTCCCTCATTTTTCTCCCACTTCCCTCCCACTGCCCCCACCAAGTTGTAAATTTCATTTCCAATATATTGTCTGTATCACGGTTGCCTTGGGGTGCTGGATCTTGTCAAGTGCTTTTTCTGCATCTACTGAAATGATCATGTGGTTCTTGTCCTTGCTCCTATTGATGTGTTGAATGACTTTAATTGACTTGCATATATTGATCCAACTTTATATCCCTGGAATGAATCCCTTTTGGTCATAGTGTATGAGTTTTTTAATTAGTTGCTGAAGTCCGTTGGCCAAAATTTTATTAGGAAGTTTTGGATAATGTTTATTAAAGAAATTTGTCTATAGTTCTCTTTCTTTGGTAAGTCTCTATATGGTTTTGGGATGAGTGATATGCTGACTACAAATAATGAGTTTGGTAGGGCCCTTTCACTTTCAATTTCATTGAAGGGTATGAGGAGTATTAGAGTGAGTTTTCTTATTTTTACTTTTTTTATTTTTAATAAATATTTTTATTGTGAAAAATACCTTACAGAGGGATTACAATTATATGAGCAAGGTAATAAGTATGTTTCTTATCAAGCATTGTTGCCTCCTTTGTTTTTCACCTACCATCCCTTCCCTTCCACATCTACACTCTCCCTCCCCCTCTCTCTTCCCTCCCCCACCCCCCCACCCCTGGCCCTTGCCAAAGTTATAAATTTCGTTGTTTGACATAGCATCTTGTTCATCTCATTGTTGCAATGGGACCAATTGTATCCCTATTTAAACAATTTTTTCCCTTCCCCTCCCCAAATTATACCAACATCAAATACAGTGAAAACAGGGGTTATTCCATAGGGAAAGGATATACAAAGCAACAAACAATCAGTTTATTAATATGTCCTTTGATGAATCTCGATGCAAAACTTCTCAACAAAATTTTTACCAATTGACTTCAACAATTCATCTAAAAAAATTATACACCACTATCAAACAGGATTCATTTCAGGGATGCAAAGCTGGTTCAATATATACAAATTCATCACATCAACAAGAACAAGAATAAGAACCACAGGGTTATCTCAATAGATGCAGAAAAAGCATTTGACGAGATCCAACACCCCTTTATGATGAAGGTATGGAAAAACTAGGAATCCATGGAACATTCCTCAATACAATAAAGGCTGTATATGACAAAACCTACAGCCAGCAGCATTATACTTAATGTTGAAAAACTAAAGCCATTTCCTCTCAACTCAGGAACAAGACAAGAATGTCCACTCTATCCACTTCTCTTCAATTTAGTATTACAATGCCTAGGTACAGCAATAAGACAAGATGCAAACATAAAAATGATCCAAATAGGGAAAGACGAAGTAAAGATCTCCCTCTTTGCAGCTGACATGATCTTGTATTTAAAGAATCCCATGAACTCCATTCCCAAATTACTCAAGCTGATTCAAAATTTTGGCAGAGTAGCAGGGTATAAAATTAACCCTCAAAAATCAATGGCTTGGGCTGGGAAGGTGGCTCAGTGGTAGAGCACTTGCCTTGCATGCCTGAGGCCCTGGGTTTGATTTCTCAGCACCACATAAGCAAAAAGAAAAAAA
>NW_012267289.1:1590756-1593350 GCF_000151885.1 Dipodomys ordii | reverse complement strand
GGGCTGACTTTTAACCACAATCCTCAGATTTCAGCCTCCTGAGTAGCCAAGATTACAGGTGGGAGACACTGGCGCCCGGCTTGATTTTTAGTTTTATCTCTCAAATCCTTTAGATGAGTGGCTATATTTTCATTGGACTCCCTTTACTCAGTTGGAATTCATTCAGATTTCTGTTTGTACATTCCATAAATTCCACCATTAATCTTTGATTAGCCTCATCAAGCTCATTTATAGCCATTTGCAGACTTTCAATCTTTTTTTTTTTTTTTTTGGTCAGTCCTGGGGCTTGAACTCTGGGCTTGGGCACTGTCTCTCAACAATTCAGCTCAAGGCCAGCACTCTACTGCTTGAGCCACAGCACTACTTCTGGTTTTCTAGTGGTTTATTGGATATAAGAGTCTCACAGACTTTCCTGCCAGAGCGGGCTTTGAACCTGATCCTCAGATCTTAGCTTCCTGAGTAGCTAAGATTACAGGCATGGCCACCAGCACCCGGCCAGGCTTTTAGTCTTTTCATTCAGCATTTTTGCCAATAGTGTTTGTAGAGTTGTTTTGTTTTGCTTTGTTTCAATATTAACTGCTCTGTTACCAGTTAATTTTGAGTGGGAGTTGATGTTCCTTGAACTACCGTTTTTCCTTGTGGTTCAGTGACTTGTTCTGCCATTTCGAAAAGAAAGCAAATCCATACCATGTCAAAGCACAGTTTTATAAGATGTACCAACCCAAAACGCAGTAGGCCCACAGACTTTAGAGGTTCACAACGTAGATAGGTATTTTCACTCTATCATTTCTTTTTGGATACAAAAGCAGATCCAGTATCATCATAGAACACAGTTTTAAGAAAAACCAAACCTGACCCCTGTAAATTGCACTGATTTTAGAGATTTAAAATCATAGATTTTTCCCCCTATCTATCTATCTATCTATCTATCCTTTTCTTTGTTAGGGGGAGGCATATTCTGATTCAGGAGTGGGGATTATATATAGTTGTAATCTGTGAACAAATATGTCATGAGTTTTAAAACCATCTGAACTGAAAGGATAACATGAAGAGATTCCTCAAAAGACTCAACATAGAGCTCCCCTATGATCCAGCAATCCCACTCCTGGGCATTTACCCAGATGACCACAAACAAGGCCACATTACAGTTACCAGCACAACTATGTTTATTGCAGCATTATTTATCTTAGCTAAGAATTAGAACTAACCCAAATGTCCCTTAGTAGCTGAATGGATCAAGAAACTGTGGTTTTACACACAATGGAATTCTGTTTCCATCAGAAAGAATGACATCACCCCAATCATAACGAAATAGAAAGAATTAGAAAATATATAAGCCAGACACAAAGAAGTATGAGCTCTATGGTTACTTATTTAATGTACTTTGTGAAATTAAAATGTACTGAGTGAAGCTATTTCTTCTTTCTTTCATTTTCCCCCTTGTTAATTCCCTACTGTCACTGTTTTGTTTTGTTTTGGTTTTAATTTTGATAGATAAACATACATATGTTTATCTGAATTGGGGAAAGGAAGGGGAAATAACAAAATGGTGAGATAAAGGACAATGGGTGACCCAGTGCCGCAATGATATGCACAAGACATGAAGTTGTTTGTCTTTACGATTTACGATTTGTGAGGGAGGGGAGTCAGGGAAGTGACGATGGGAAAAACAAGGGAGAGTTAAAACTGTTTAACAAGAAATATCCTCATCACCTAACTTATGTAACTGTAACTACTCTGTATATCACTTTCACAATAAAATAGAATTAAATTTAAAGTAGAATTTAAAAAACAGAAATTGGAGAAAGAGAGGTAGGGGGTGAGAGGGAGGGAAGAATGGAATAATCCTTTATCAATGTACATTGTATTCATGAATGGACATGTTGTGCTTCTTGCACAACTAATTGAAGCTAATAGGATAAAGAGATATAAATATTCCTTGAAAACAGAGAAATTGAAAAATAGAAAACCAGCAAACCTATTATAATAAAAGATATACTTCACCTTAGTTTCTTTTCTATAAAGAGTTTTTTTAGTATACAGAATAAAATTGAATATAAACATATGTTGTTTAAATAAAATATTAGAATAAATACTACTGTTCTAATGAATATACTCCTTTTAATTGCCTAAAATCTCATATTCTATGCCTAGGAGGCCTATTCAAACTAGAATATTATCTTCCTATCATCTATTATTAAGGAAGAGGCAGGATGGCAAAGTTTAGTTATGCAATATACTACAAAAAAATTTCATGGAAAAAACTAATATGTTGGCATTATAAGATAGGTGAAAAGCACAGAGGTAACAAACATTGGAGACACACACACATAAGAAGAAGAAAATGCTTCCAAATCCCTTTATGCTAAGTTTTTTTTTAATTTTTATTTATTTTTATTGTGAAACTACTGTACAGAGGGGTTACAATTAAATGGGCAAGATAATGAGTACATTTCTTATCAAGCATTGTAGCCTCCTCCTTTGTTTCCCCTTCCCATCTCTTCCCATCCTCCCCCCATTCCCCACACCCAATCCTTCCCCTCCCCACCAAAGTTGTAAAGTTCATTTTCAACATGACAACTTGTACTTCTCAT
>NW_012267289.1:1586141-1588736 GCF_000151885.1 Dipodomys ordii | reverse complement strand
CCCCCCCCCAAAAAAAAAGGTTCCTCCCTTGCACTATCACCACAGGTTATGGTTCTTTGAGGGAAAGAGAGAAAAAAAAGAACTAAAGATCTAGAATACAGTGGTCAAACATCATCACCTGACAGATACTGACAGTTCCTTTTAGGCATAGAAAATAAGAACTAGGAATTTGGAATTTTCATCTAGTCTCTATGTAACTTAATGAAGTCTGATAAGATAGTCTGTTATTCTTCCCCAGAATTAGGAATGCTTTTGAGGGTTATTTTGTTGCCCCATTTATAATCAATATTTAGTATAGATTGCCAGCAGATCAAGTCTCAGAAATAAAAGGTAGTCTTTGGGTTGATAACAACAACGTTAGATAAGAAACAATTTAACTGGATACTACTATTACATATACTCAGACCTACATATTATTATATGTATAGATATACATATATCTATTTCTATCTCTATAGAGATATATAGATAAATTCCTAGATATATGAGATATTTCTATATCTACATATAGATGCTGAAATAGTATCTATATCTGTATCTCCATACACATATAGGTATCTATATATGTATAGTTATATTGATATAATACATATATGTATATATTACATAAATTTGCATGTTTACAAATATTATATATTATATTATTATGTTATTCTATACATATTTTATATTTTTCCTGCTATATATGTTAAATTGAATTACATAGATGTAAAAATGAATAAAATACATACTACAGTGTTAAATTAAAATAATATATATATTTATATAAGGACTTCCAATTTACTTCTAAATATTTGACATTTTAGAAATTCATTAATCATTCCTATAATTCTATTTTAATATATGCAATTGAGAAATATAGATTTGCTAATTTAATATTCAATTTTTTGACATTTATAAGAATGTACGAATTAGCTTAGCAGGCTAAATATATAGAAGTTGTTGAAGTATTCAAGGAGGTTTTTATTTGTTAATTAGACAATTGGAATACTTAAAAAGAAATTGAATATATTAAATTTATTAACGTTGTTTAAAATGTTAAAGGTATTTAATTAACTAAGTTTGTAAATGATATGAAATATGATTCAAAAGACTATTAAACTAGGTAGTAAAAATTTACTAGATTTGCAAATATAATCTTCATATGTAGAGCTTAAAAGCTTAAGGAAGTACTAGCTTTGGGATTTGTAACTTTAATAAATTGAATATTAATATTTAAAACCAGAGTAAATTCTAAATAATCTTTCTAAACATAAAAATCTCCTTTGAGAACATGATGGATTTCACAATAATAGTTAATTTTACAGTGCATTATGCTAATATATATTATAGTAGCTATGCCTTATGGCTGGTTATTGTTTTCCTCTTGGCTTTGGTTGTACACTGCTATTTTATCAATGCCAAAAGAACTATCATACATCTTGCTACTTTGTCAGTGACTCCAACCCTGTTAACAGTCTTTTAACTTATTTCTCCAGGAAGACTTGAATGCTTCTTTATTACTGACTGCTTGTTTCCAACTAAATCCACTCAATGCAATTCAATCTTTCCCACCAGTGTTAGTCAGAGATCTAGACAGAAAATTACTCAATGGAGATTGAATATAAGAGGTACAAGAAGATGGATGATACATTGATGATAGATAAATACATAGGTACATAGTTAGTTAGATGATAGGCAAATACCTGTGAGCTGGATGGTTCCTACTCCTTTTAGTCCTTTGCCCATTTTAGCGTGGCAATTATTGTATTTTTTCTATTTAGACATAATATTTCAATATTGATTGGAATTCCTTGTTAAGTACATGAATAACAATATTCTATACAAGATCGATGCAGTCCAATTATGTATTTTTGCTTCTCTGAACTTCAGATGTGATACATAATGTTGCTGCCAAGGTTAACTTCAAAGTACTTTCCTCTTAGGCTTTCTTTAAAGGTCTTATATTAAGATTTTAAACTATTTTTGTAAATTTTGTATTTTATTGTATCTATTTATTTTATGCATTAATTAATTTTGCAGGTATATACTTTAATGTTTGTATTTATACTGTTAAGACACTATATTTCAATCTTTTGCATTTGGGATACTCATTTTTTCAATATTATTGGGTGTATCTTGTTTTATTTTCTGTGAATTTATTATTATCCTAATTTTATTGTCAAGGTGATGTACAGAGGGTTCACAGTTACATAAGTACGGTAGTGAGTACATTTCTTATCAAACTTGTTACCCCCCTCATTTTTTCTTCCACTTCCCTCCTCCCTCCCACATCCCACCCCACAGTTGGTACAGATCATTTCCATGATACTGTCTTGTAAGTATCACTGTTGCATTGGTTCCCCCTTTGTCTTTTGCCTCACCATTTGTTGTTCCCCTTCCCTTCCCTGCCTCAAAAAAATGTGTATTCAATACCCAGGGTACCAAACTCAAATACAGTGGCCACAAGGGATAAACCACTGCGGGGGGTCAAAACAATAAAAGATATGGAACCAACCAGATGCCCCTCAGTAGATGAATGGATCAAGAAAATGTGGTATATATACACAATGGAATTCTATGCCTCCATCAGAAAGAATGACATTGCCCCATTTG
>NW_012267289.1:1513228-1585391 GCF_000151885.1 Dipodomys ordii | reverse complement strand
TAAAGCTCGTTTTGGACATGACAACTTGTACTTCTCATTGTTGCAACAGGTCCACCTGTATCCTTAAACAACTGGTTTTTCCCCATCTCCTCCACAAGTTCTACTGACATCAAATATAGTTAAAGCAGGGGTTATACTGTGGGGGAGGAACATCCATGTCTTGGAGTTCATTTCTCCTAGCTTCATCCTATACGGTCATACGTACATAGCTATTTAGTATTCTGCTAATTTTCTAAGATTATCCTAGATATATACTAATTATTACAAATAAGGGAGAGCATGGGACCAATATTTTTGAGTCTGGCTTACTTCACTTCCATTTCCTTACAAAAAGGGCAGTACCATTCTTTCTAAGTTATTTAACTGAATAGTTTGATTTATTTTTGGACATCCTACTTGTTCTATATTTATTCTTTCACGCTACTTACATTCTAATTTACTATGAACAGGTTACTTATATTATGATTCTAGAGACTGCAAACCCAAAATCACAGCATTGGTATATTTCAAGTGTTTCCAACTTTCTTTATTCTATAACATACAGAGAAGGGCAGGCAAGTGTACAAGATAGAGAGAGGAACTGAAACAAACTTATCTTTGATTGGAAATCTATTCCCAAAATATTGCTTTCATGACCCTGAGCATATCCCTAAAAATCATTCTGCACTCGTAGGTTTCTGAGTAGTAAGCCGCAAAAGTAAGCTAGTGTCATTGGCTAGTCATAGCAAGGTTGGTCTTTAATTTTCTTTTATAATACAGGTCTTATGGAATTGTCATTACTGTCCACATTTCTATTATTACATTAAACAGAAACCAATAAACCAATATAATTATTGTGAAAATCAGTTTTAAAAATCACATAAAATTTGGAGATGTTCAGTCAGAGAAAGTATAATAATGGAAATAACTTTAAAAGTCTAAACCAGTCTAAACTGCACAACTGAGTAAATCTTATTTTTATGTTATTTGATAGTTTGTACAATTTATTAGAAATAATGTATCATGCATTCACTATATATAAATATTTTAATAAGTCTTTAAATTAAAGTATACATCATAACCATAATTTTAAACTATTGTATGATTTAATATTCTAATTTGTATGAACTATATATAAAATACATATTTTAATAACAAAATTTACATTTTACTATCTTACATTTGTAAGTTCTTCATTGTACTGGCCAATACAAATGGATATTGTCCTGATCTGAACTTAAAAAGTACATGTTTTTGCCTCTGATATGTGGCATTTCTAATGATGATAAATGCAGAACTTGTTTAATGAACTTTAAATATTTTTCTATAATGAGTCATTCTGTAATTCTACCTACACAGGAGGTTGAGATCTGAGAATCACTGTTCAAAGCCAGTCCAGGGAAGAAAGACCATGAGACTTTCATTTCCACTTAGCCACTAGAAATCTGAAAGTGGAGCTGTGGCTCAAATGTTAGAATGCTATCCTTGAGCATAAAAGCTCAGGGACAGTACGTAGGCCTTGAGTTCAAGCCATAGGACTGGCACCAATATATGTTTTCTATATTCTATTTAAGGTGTTAAAAGTGTATGATACTTCTTTTCTGGAATACATTGTATAAACTGGTATTTAATAGCAATTTAATGTCTATCTTGTTCATTTTTTTCTAACACCTCAAGTTATATTTGATATATCCAAGATATGCATACATGTGTTATATATAGCTTTTATGTATATGCATGTATGTATATATGAAGTATATGTTTACATATATAATGAACACATAGAAAAACTAAACATGCCGTGTGGCCGGAGGCTCACACCTGTAATCCTAGCTACTCAGGAGGCTGAGATCTGAGGATCACTGTTCAAAGCCAGCCCAGGCAGGAAAGTCAGTGAGATTCTTATTTCCAATAAGCCACCAGAAAACAGTAAATGACACTGTGGCTCCAGTGGTAGGGTGCTAGCCTTGAGCTGAAGAGTTGAGGGACAGTGCCCAGGCCCAGAGTTCAAGCCCCATGTCTGACAAAATAATAATAATAATAATAATAACATAGGAAATTTAAGATGTATATTTATAAAGCAGAATGTATTTAAACATGATGGTGGTGTGGAAAGAAGCCATTTTTTTTCATTTCAAATATCTCCTTCCCTAAAAATCATACTGTGAGGCTAACTTGGTGCTTCCAATCCACCTGTGCAACATCAACTCCTGAATGAAGCGTTTACATCACAGAGGCTGGCTGCTATTTATTCAGGCAGGTGGAATTTTGAATTAATATAGGTGTTTCCAAATGTAAATCTGCTACAGGAAAACAAATCTGAAACCCATGGTGGTTCTGACAAGTGTATCCACTAGTAGCTACAAGTGGTAGCTTTGAACTTCCTTGTATTCTCTGGTGACCTGCTCTGCAAGTCAAATTGTATTTGTAATGTAGTAAAAATTCACTATGCAAAGAATCACTCTCCTTTTAAAAAGAAAACCCATTAAAGATGCAGACAACATTTTTTATTTTGATCTAAAAATATAGAAGAATATTTTATTTTTATTTTATTTTCAATTGATGTACAGAGGGGTTACGGTTACTTAAGTAAGGTAGTGAGTACATTTCTTGTTGAACTTGTTACCCTCTCCTGCTTTTTTCTCTCCCCTACCCTCCCCATACCAAGTTGTACAGATCCTTTCCAACATATTGTCTTGTTAGTATCATGGTTGCATTGGTTCACCCTTTGTCCTTTGTCTCACCATTTTTCCCCTTTTCTTCCTTAATTCTGATAAATCCATATACAATACCAGGGTACAACAGGAGATAAACCATGGGGCGGGGGAAGGAAACACACACACACATACAGACACACACACACACACACACACACAAAGAAATCACTTAATACATTAAAAACAACACCAAAGTAAAACATCTTTTTTTAATTTTAATTTTTATTTTTTTGAACATACTGTACAGAGGGGTTACAATTACATAGGCAAGATAATGAGTGCATTTCTTATCAGCATTTCAGCCTCCTCTTTTGTTTACCCTTCACATCCCTTCCCAGCCTCCCCCTCCCCACCCCCCCAATCCTCCCCCCCCCAAAGTTGTAAAGTTCGTTTTCGACATGACAACTTGTACTTCTCATAGTTGCAACGGGTCCACCTGTATCATTAAATGACTTGTTTTCCCCATCTCTTCCACAAATTATACCGACATCAAATATAGTGAAAGCAGGGATTATATCAAAGTAAAACATCTTATGTCCATGTCTTGGACTTTAGTTTGCTTATCATCATCTTATATGGTTATACTATGATCAATAGCTATTGACTCTTTTGCTCATCTGCTAAGATTACCATAGACATATACTATTTATGACAAATAAAGGAAACCATAGCACCTATTTTTCTTTGGATCTGGTTTACAACTTTTAATAAAACCAAGATGCCTCAAATAATGTGAGTCTTCTTAAAACTGAGAAATTCAGTAAAAAATAATAATAATAGGAAGATTTCTATTCCATGTTCAGTAATAGAGATGCCATTCTGAGAAACTGATGAAAATACTTTCCTGTATAAGGAAATATACTTTTTAGAATTTATTTTTCAAAAGATTTGATGCCTTATATAAATGAATCTGTAGCAGAAAGCTTTTACATTTGAAGAGTAATTGAATGGAGCATTGTATTTGGGTAAAGGATAGTTAGCTAGTACATATAGTCATGCCTTTTCATTTTGTGTGCTTATTCTCAGTGTCTCTTACCTTGCCCTTCAATTTCAGTATTCAGTCATCCTCACACTGTAAAGAAAAAAAGAAAATTCATTTACATATGTAAATCTTTCCAATGATATTTACAAAATTGTGCACCCTAGAATATACACAATATAATAGATTAAATCACTCACTCAATGCCTGATGCTGGTGGTTAATGCCTGAAATCTTAGCTACTCAGGAGGCTGATAGCTGAGGATCATGGTTCAAGCCAGCCTGGCCAGGAAAGTTCATGAGACACTAATTTCCAATTGACCACCTAGAAAAAGCTGGAAGTGACCTGTGGTTCAGGTGAAAGTAACTTTCAGTAGGGTAGTTTCTAATTCCATTTGTCAAATCATGAAAACCTTTCTAATTATAAATATATACATATACATATATCATAGGAAAGTATCAAATAAATTTTATAACTAGAACATGATCATCCACAAATGCCTCAAAATATCTCGAGTTTGAAATCCATGCAAATCATGAAATTCAAAAGGTATTTATTTGAGTAAAAATTGAAAAAGTTATTTATTTGTATTAATATATATAAGTATATATAATTTATATCAGTACGCATATAAGACCTTGATACTGCAATAGAGGTAGAATGTAGAATTTAGATATCCATACCATTGTATTTGAACAATATACAAGTATGTGAAAATAATTGCATAATCCCATAAGTTACCACATTGAAAAATCAATGTTAGTTTGACAATGTTGCTGTATTTATAATAAGAATAAAACAAAAAAAATTTCTGGAAACCATCATTGTCTTAAATAGTTGCACTGAGTTTAATATATGCACTAGCATGAGTCTGTGGACAAATACATTGTAATATAATATGTATATCATGTACAAAAAATAATGAATGCTTACAGTGTACTGATGTCAATTAATCTGGTACAACCAAACACTCTAGACACTATTGTGAACCTGAATCAACCTACTACCAAAGTGTAATAAGACAGAATACTCACCAAAAACAAGCAAAGAAAATTATTCTCATCTATGGAAAGTAAGAAATAATAAAACCTTAGGATTTATTCTGCACCTGTCCCCTAAGGCTTACTAAATTTGCCCAGGGTGAATAGATTATCCTCTGGGCAAAACTCATGTCAAAATGAAACTGAGACCTGCATATTGTCAACAATTGCTCAAATAGTAATATAGATTCCCAAGAAATGTGAGAAATGAAGGTGATATTACTCCTCCAAAAGTTTGTAACGACCAATATGTGAATCAAAAGAGTCTCAGATGGGTCAAATGCCAGATATAAGATTCACGAGTCCATTTTAAATATGATCAATTGCCTCAAAGTGAATTGAAACAAACATGGATTAATTGTCTAGTAAACCTAAATTGTAAGCTAACTTCAGCTATTTTGACTGTTACAATTTTTCCTATTTCATTATATGCCTATAATTTTCCTCCAATAACAAATTGGTCCTCTGAAAAACCAGCAATCTCTTCTCATCTTTACAGATGGCTTCAGATTGAGGTAATTTCAGTTCACTAGACGGATTCTTTCATTCTTAGCCTTAACCTGAGTTGAATTCTTAAGAACACCATGCACCTCTTCTGAGGATACATCTTATCTGGGTCTGTATGCATCTTTACTGTTTCATATATACATATTTATACATGTATATATATATAAAGATTTTTCTAAACAGTTTAAAGAAACTGTACCTTGGAGGCTGAGATTACTTATTGTGTGTCTCCACCTAAAATTGCTTGCTCCAATCAATACATCTTTGTCTTACTATAGTTATGCAAACAACATACATGGCTTCTCTCAACGAGAAATCTACAATACACCACTTTTCTGCTATTTCACTTCTGAACTTTCAGATGAGAGAGAAACCATTTTCCTCATTGCTTTTCCACATTTTGAAATTAAAAGTAAAAGATTTTTTGGTTTGAGTATTTTTTTTATTTTTGTCTCTTTCGTTTTTGTGAAATTTTGTGCCAAATTTAATTCATTGAAACTTGGATAACATTCTGTATTTTTAAGTAGCATCATTCTCACAGAAAGTAAAATATTAATTGATATATGGTAATTATTCCATTAACCATTATTGGATGAAGAAATATATTTTTGAAGAGTACTCCAACTATTGAATGTTTTCACTCATTTGTGGTATCCAGATCTAACAAGATAATGATGATGATGATGATGATGATGATGATGATGATGATGAAATCACAATTTTTCAACTAAGACATCAGTGTAAAAGGGGGCTCCTCTGGGGTATCAGTGAAAATAGGGAATGAAAAGTTAGAGAAGAATGAAGAAGCTTGAAATATATCATATTCATATGTGTGGAGACAAAATAATCAAACCCACCAAATATTGTTTGGAAAATGGAGGAAGAGGGAGGGGAATATAGGGGTATATTGGGAATGGTGAGCAGATTTTGTTCTTCTATGAAAAATTTTACAATGAAACTACATTATATTATACATGTATGATAATTCAAAATTGATTTTTTTCATTGTTATTGTTGCCGGACCTGAGGCTTGAACTTATGATCTGGGTGGAATCTTTAAGCTTTTGTACACAAGGCTAGTGCTCTGCACTTGGAGCTGTTTTTGACACTTGATTGGGGTTCTGAATCTTAGATTACCTACCCAGGCATACTTCAAACAGAAATCCTAAGATATCAGCCTCTTGTGTAGATGAGTTTATCAGCATAAGTCACTGGCACCCAGAAAATTTGATTTTTAATGAATATTTTATAATTATAAACTGTTGCTTATTCACTGATATTGTCAGCTTTTATCATTGTGGAGGGATGGTAATAATTGAGGTTGTTAAAATACTAAAATCAAGAGTCCACATTTGGTTGAATTTTTAATATATATAATCATTTATCTCTGAGATGGTCTTAACTACTGGTATCTGAGAATATTTTAAGTGTACTAAATAAATATTCTAATTGAATCACTAATAATACTAACAATATTGATTATAATATATTCAGGTTCATGAGAATGGTACTTACATAACATTTACAAGCAGAATACTTTTACCTCACAGATTACATATTTATAGAAACATACCTCTCTGTATATATATATATATATATATAGTATAATATATAAATACATTGAGATCAATATATAGATATGTACATACATATGAAATAATGGTTACATTTTTAAGCAGGAAAATCAGAATTGTATCAAGTCATGAGAAAATGGAAATCAGTATGTTTATCTGCATAGTGACAGGAAATAAAGACTTTATCATTTACTATTGAATTTGGATCTGTATTACAACCTAAACTCAGAAGTTATAAAAGGCTGGCACATCACCAAAATGAGATACACAGCTTTGTATTCTTTCCTGGAAATCTAAAGATTATTCAAAAGGGTCAAAAGATAGAAAAAATGCAGACAGATCTGAGTCTCAAGTCTACATCACACAAGGGAATAAATTATAAATCACATTACCTAAAAGGTACAAGAAATTAAAAAACATTTGCATAACAGAATGTTTCAAAATTTCCAGTGTCTAATAAGTAAAACTGTAAATTAAGAAAACTTGGAAAAACAGAAAATTTATTCAAAATATAGTTTAAATGGGGATGTGAAATCAGTTTAATTCAGAAATAAATACAAATAGGTATGTTGTAACAACAACTAACAATAGTTAAACATGTTTAAAGTCACTGAAATAAGTGTTTTAAAACTATTAGAAGTAAAATGCAATTCGTGTGTGTATGTGTGTGTGTGTCTCTCTGTGTGTGTATACCTGTCCTAGGGCTAGAACTCAGGATCGGGGCACCATCCCTGAGATTTTTTTGTTCAAGGCTAGTACTCTATCACTTGGGCCAGAGGTCTATTTTCAGCTGTTGGTGGTGAATTAAAGAGTCTCATGGACTTTTCTGCCCCAGTTGGTTTCAAACCATGATTCTTACTGTAACCCAAGCAGCTAAGATTACAGGCTTGAGCCACAGGTGCCCAGTTCATTTGTTAAATTGAAAAAAGAATATATTTGATCCAGTAATAAAAGTATACATATATGGGCACCTGTAATCCTCACTCTTCAGGAGGCTGGGATCTCAGGATGGGGTTTAAAGACACACCCAGGCAGGAAAGTCTGTGAGACTCTCATCTCCAATAAACCACCAGAAAACCAGAGGTGGCTCTGTGGCTCAAGTGATAGAGCTTTCTCCTTGAGCTGAAGAGCTCAGGTATACAGCTCAGGTACAGTGTCCAGGCCCTGAGTTCAAGCCCCATGACTGACCAAAAGAAAAGAATGAGTCCAAAATATATAACATATGTAATTTATTCATTTACCTTAAATGTTAACTTTTTTGGGGGGGGTCTGGTTGTGTGGCCTGAACTCTGGGCCTGGGCACTATCCCTCAGCTCTTCAGCTCAAGGCTAGCACTCTAACACTTGAGCCACAATGCCACTTATGGCTTTTTTCTTTTTGCTTATGTGGTGCTGAGGAATCGAACCCAGGGCCTCATGCATGCAAGGCAAACACTCTACCACAGAGCCACCTTCCCAGCCCTGTTAACTATTTTTAAATGAATACTTTTCCTTTCCTTGCTAGCCAGAACCTTCCGACCCACCATGAACAGTCCATTTTCCCTTTTGACAAAATGATGCTAGACCATCTTACCTAAAGAAATTGCATTTCAAGAAGTTAGTATCAAGAGCTAATTATGCTTTCCCTCAGTTTTCCAGACCGAAACTAGAGTCATTGTATTACTTAGCTTGCCATTTTTTTCCATGAAAATTCTTGATACAACTGATTTTCAAAGAAAACATTTTTATAGTCTGCACTTTCAGCAATTTCATAGCACCATGCTTGTATTCACTCACAGGACATGTAAATTACAAAGAAGAAATCTTCATCTCTCAAGCCAGAAAATCAGACAGAAAGAATCAGGATCATGTGATCATTTTTTCTTGTTAATATTTTATGTTGTGGCAATATAGTAGTATGAACTTTCAGCATCTTGTGCTTGTTAGGAAGGTTCTCTGCCACTTAAGTGAGACATTCAAGCTTTACTTTAGCTATTTATTTGGAGTTTGAATGTGAGAAACTTTCTGCTTGGCTTACATTCAAAGATACTCTAGGTCTCAGCCTTCTGACTAGGTAAGATTATTACCCATGAACTTATTATAGGAATGAGTCATGGGTGCCCAGCCTAACAATCCCTTAGGAGTGTATTTCACTTGCAAGTGGTGTTAAGGACCAAGTCTTCCCTTGTGAGATATATTCTTACATTTTCACAGAAACTCAGATGCAAAGCACTTAACACATATACTTTGGGAATTGTAGGCACTTTGTTTAGATACAATGTTTCCCTGGTTTTATCCCCAGCTGATGCTATGGAGAGGTGACTGGACCAAAGTGATGGTAGATCCCTCTATGAACAAATCCATTCATGGGTGTATAACTAACTACATAAGTTATCAAGAAACAATAAGGATTTTGGAAGATATGAATCACAGGGTCATGTCTTTGAGAGTTATTTTTCTCTCTCTTTTTGTCTATGTCTCATCTCGCTGCCATCAAGCAATTGAGCATTTTCTTTCACCATGTCCATCAACCATGGTGTTTTTGCCTTGTTATAGCCCAAAAATTATGGTGTCAACTTATCCTGGACGAAAAACACAGAAATCATAATCCTAAAATATTTTTTTCTCTTTAAGTTGGTTTCTCATGTTGTTAGTCACAGTTCTGAAAAGCTATCATGCACCATAACCATGGTGTAGCCAGAGGTAGAAAAGAGTGAAGACATTGTAAAACCCAACAAATTAGTGTTAGATAATTTCTGTATTATGTAGGTGAATGTGTATACTGAAATTACACACTGTTTTAATATCAATATACTATTTCAATTATTAGTTGTAAATCAAGAGCAATGGTTACTTCTCAAAGGATGTTTTGCAGGATCTGCAAGACATGCACTATCAGAACTGAATGTTCAGATTTTTCTCAGTGGCAGATATCTTGGAATATATACATACTAACTATCTCTCGTATTGTAAAATTCCATAATCATTACACTTCTTTCATAATTAATGTATTTGAGGTATCATAAGTGGTACACAATGCCAGGTGCTAGTGGCTCACTCCCATAATCCTAGCTACTCAGGAGGCTGATATCTAAGGATCATGCTTCAAAGCCAGCCCTGGCAGGACACTCCTCAAAACTCTTATCTCCAATAAACCATCAGAAAACCAGAAGTGGCACTGTAACTCAAGTGGTAGAGCACTAGCCTTGAGCTGAAGAGCTGAGGGACAGCACTCAGGCCCAGAGTTCAAGCCCCATGACTGACAAAAAAAAAGTGGTACACAAAATTATTTTGTATATATTTATCTGATTTTCAAACCAGGTATTTCCTCCTTTCTTTCTAACCTACTATGTACATTTTATGCTTTAGTATAGAAAATTGCTTGCTATTTTTTTTCACTGAAGCCTTTCATAAAATTGAAAAAGATACAGACTTAAGTGGGCTCTACATTCTTAATTTGATCTTTGTTCACAGATACTTTAATATATTTATTGGTTTTCAAATGAAGGAAAGCAGGCCACTGGATTTTTGGTAGCAATGACTAGAAGGGAAGAATTACAGAACTTCTAAAATACTTCTGTAGGTAATGACAGTATTCTTAATCTTGTTTCTAACCGTTCATTTCTTGCATTTAAAGTCAACTTGATGTTTAAGTATACGCAGTTTTTAACGCTTCATTTAAAACTAAATAGAGTTGGGATAAAAAGAAAACTATGATATCTATCAATTGATGGAATTTTTATAGTGTTGAGTTTTGAAGTTAGGATTTACTTTGTTAAATGTAATGCAAATTTCCACCTTTTTTTCTTGGAGTGGTTAGAGAGGGAGAAATATTTACTTCCTAATGTGGTGAATTTATGCTGAATGATGGATATAGTAATTTCCTGAAGTCATTTTTGCATCTTTAGGATGAATAGTCAGCAATATACATTATCAGACCAATATCTGTAACTAGAGATGTATCTTGGTAAGTAAAATGTGTCACCATTGCCGAATATGCAAAACCATTCTCCAAGCCCCCATTGACTGACATCAGACTTTTAAGCTACAGAAAATTGGTTAGGAGACTTTCAGCATAGTAAAAGTATGGATTCAAACAAATAAATCCCAACATAATAACTTAAACCTCAAAGGTTAATATATTCTTAAGTTTGTACATGCTCAGTAAAATGGCTTTCCAGTAGGGATCTGCCTGGAAATATCAATACAACAGATGGTTAAATATACACATATGATTGGGGAATTTAAGATTCATGCTACTTGAAAAACTGCTATTTGAAGTTTTGTCAGTATCACAATTTATAGCTAACAAAAACAAATATGATAAAAGAGGATGTGATCTGGAAGGGTGATACATTCATCTGAAAGTAAGGAGCATGAAACTGATTGCTAAAGATTTTCTGATATTTGTAATCACAAGTTCTCATGTATGAACTTTATATAAATAAGTGTTGGCTATTTCAGAGATTGAAGGATAATATCTTTGGCATCCATCTGACAACTGAGGTATCGATCTATTCTATCTGTCATGTACATACACATTGAGGTGACAATATTTAATATTTGAGTAAAACATGGATGAATGACATTTTATTTTATTTTTATTAATATTATTTTAGTATTAATAATTGATTTTGATGGGTGGCACTAGAGTTTTGCCTTAAGCTTAGAACTATTTAGTCAGGTGTCCTAATGTTGAGTTTTGCCCCTACCCCTTTTTGGCTTTAGTTATATTTTGGACAGGGTCTCATGCTTTCTGACTGAGGCTGCATTTTGACTATAAGCTTCATACTTAAAATTAACACATTATGGGTATTATAGGTATTATACCACACTCAATTAAAAGAAAGACTTCTAATTATGGACAAAGGATATGAAATTAATCAAGACCTTAATGTCTAATTTGCTCAGAGAACATGAAGTAGGTTGCCAATATTAATCGCTACACATATAGTGTCTGTCATGTTAAAATAACTACATTTTAAAACATTTTGTATTTACTTAACATATGATGTATTCTCTCCAGTAATATTTATGTAGTTTGTCTAATGACTATATATACAAATTAACTCAAACAGTACAGTATATTGAGATGATGTCATATGGATATTTAATGCCTTAGAAATAATATATGAGTTTTTGAATTAGAGGAGAAAGAATATATTTCTGTTTGTACAAGGGAAAATTACATTCATCTATTAATAGATTTGGAAGAAATGTATGCAAAATACTGGCTTATAATGAATCATCATAGAGGGAGGATGAAGGCCTCAAATTATTCCAAACTAAACGCAAAACCTGCATCCTGTTATGGTCACTAGGAAGGACACATGGAGAGTTCCTTTTTTATAGTAATGGATGAAATATAATTCTTCAGGCAATGAAACACACCTACTTCAAACAATAATGCAGAATTAATGTTTTATAAAGAAAGGAGACCAAATATTTTCTTTTTGCACAGGTGGTGCAAGCTACCTACCTTATGTTCAGCAGCATGGCAAGTATGCAGTTTAGGCTTGTTAGTGTACGTAGTCATTGATGTGCTGATTGCTTTACTTTGAGGAGCTTTTGCTCATTTTCTGAGTTTTATTTGCAAGCCCCCAGTGATTTATTTTCTCTTTATATGAGGCAGTTCATTTGTTTTGCTTCCAATTAAGTGCACTGACTGTTGGGATTCTCAGAACCATGACAAACAGAATGGAGAAAAGAAAATATTCATAGAAATGAATGTTTTCCAGATTTGAATAAAAACATTAGTCTTGAAATTAAAAGATCACATCATGCTCCAAGCAGGAAATGCATAAGCAACTTCACACTGAGAATTATCAAAGTATAAAATATCAACACACACAAACACACACACACACATACAAGTAAAGTCTTCTTTAATGAATTCTGGCAGACTAACAGATTTCTCATATGTAACAATAGGTACCAAAAGACAATGGAACAATGCTTCCAAAATAACATATTCTAAATAATTGTCTATTGGATTTCAATCTTATTTGCCATTTAAAAATGAGTCAGATTAAATATTTTAAACCAAGAACAAATATTTTCTTCTCATGGGTGTTTTCTTAAAAATAAACATGACTAAGATATAATAAGATATAAAATAAACAGTACTAAGTGGAAAATGAATTAAAAGAGAAAATGCTGTAGCTCAGACTTTCAGTTCTACTTACTCTGGGAGCTGAGATTGAAAGGATCACCATTAGAAGCCAGCTCAGACAAAAGACTCAATGGGACTCCATCTTCAAAGTAACTAGCAAAGAGTCCTGATGGAAGCTTAAGTGGTAGAGGGCCAGCTGAATAAGCATCCTGAGAGATTGTTAGGCCCTGAATTCAAACCTCAATATCAATCAATCAAAAACCAAAAGACAAAAATAAAAAAACAGATCATTGAATATAAAATTAGAATTTTATATCAACACTAACCAATGTGTGTGTGGGGGGAGGGGTGTGCACACGCGAGTGTCAAGCCTGAGTTTAGACACAGAGCCTACGTGCTATCCCTTTTTCTCAAGATTAATGTTCTAACCACTTGGAGCAATTGTTCCATTCAAGTTTTTTAATGTTAACTTAAGAAAAAGAATCTATTGGATTTTAAGGCTTGGAATGACTTAAAACCACAATTCTCAAATCTCAGCCTGCTGAGTAGGTAGGATTACAGGCATGAACTAAAGGTGCATGACCAGATACATGTCTAAAAAAAATATTTTTAAAACAAACATCACATAAAAATGTTGGTCATGGCCGGGGGCCCATAGCTCATGCCTGTAATCCTAGCTACTCAGCGGGGCTGAGATCTGAGGATCTCATTTCAAAGCCAGCCCAGGCAGAATAAAGCCCAGAGACTCTAATCTCCAATTAATCACCAGAAAACCGGAAGTGGTGCTGTGGCTCAAGTGGTAGAGTACTAGCCTTGAGCTGAAGAGCTGAGTGACAACGCCCAGGCCCAGAGTTCAAGCCCACAAATGACCAAGAAAAATAAAGTTTCACTTAACCCAGTTAGAATGGCTATAATCAAAAAATCTAATAATGAGAGATGCTGGAGGGATGTGGCCAAAAGAGAATCCTACTGCACTGTTGGTGGGAGTGTAAATTTGTCCAACCACTCTGTTATTCTGAATGGAGGTTCCTCAAAAGACTACACATAGAGCTCCCCTATGACCCAGCAATCCTACTTCTCGGCATTTACCCAAATGATCACAAACAAGGCCATACTAAAACTACCACAACTACATTTATCGAAGCATTATTCACCATAGCTAAGATACGGAACTAACCCAGATGTCCCTCAGTAGATGAGTTCATGTCGCATATATATATATATATATATATATATATATATATATATGTATATGTATATGTGTGTGTGTGTGCGTGACATTTTCCTGATATATATATATATATATATAATATATATATATATATATATAAAGTGAAATTCTATACCTTCATCAGAAAGAATGACACCACCCCATCTGTTAGGAAATGGAGAGACTTGGAAAAAATCATATTAAGTGAAGTAACCCAGTCCCAAAGAAATTTAGGTCCCATGATTTCCTTTATTTGCAATAATTAGTATACATACAGGATAATCTTATCAGAAGAAGTGAAAAGCTCAAAGCCATGTACATATGACCATAAAAGTGAAATGAGCCCCAAGATATGGACACAAGACGTCTGTCTTTATTGTTATTGTTTTAAATGTACCATGTGATTTTATTTTGTTATTGTTGTTGTTGTTGTTCTTTCCTTTGTATGTTCTTTCTCTTAACCCTTATCCCCCATTGTCACTGTACTTGATTTTGGTGTCCTGCATCTTGTATATATGTATGTCTAATCTGGAGAGGGGAAGGGGAATAACAAAACCCTAAAACAAGGACACAGAATGACCCATTGCAACAAGGATACCCACAAGACAGTATATTGGAAAAGATCTTTACAACTTGGGGGGAGGGGAGATAAGGAGTGGGGAGAAATGGTGGGGGTGGGGGAGTGAAAGGATAGTGGGACAACAAAAAGGAAGGGAAGGGGTAACAATGCTCCACAAGTAATGTACTCATTGCCTTACCCATGTAACTTTAACCCTTCTGCACAGCATCTTTACAATAAAAGAAAATACAATAAAATTCCATATCAAGTATAATAATGTCTGAAAATTTTGGAGAGTTTTAAGTTTATGGAGGTTTTGCTTTTTGTCTCTACTAACAGTACATCAAAATACAGAACATTTAAACTAACCAAAAACTTCTCATCTCATTCAATGTAATATAGCAGAAAAATAAGCTTCTCAGTTCCTTCAAGAGAATGTTACGGAGAATGATTGGTTGATGACCCTGGCTCCTTTCCCTGTAGAACCATAAAAGGTGTTAATGATAGGGCATTGCATCCCATAGGCTACTCTGAGCCAGCAATTGAACCTTACAGAGATATAAAAATGCCAGCTTCTTTCTGTAGGATTCATAATTCCTCGACAAATCACCACATATTGCAACTGAGACTCAGCTGAGGCTCTTCCTATCCATCTGCCTACAACTTCTTCTTTTCCTGTTTTTTTTCACAACCATCTCCACAACCATCTTTGGCCTGTCAAATTTCATGTAGCTGTGTCCTCAAACTGATGAATCATAATGAGAAGGGTCCCAAAAAGTAAGAAAATGAGGATTTGATATGGTCTCACCTCATAAAAAAGTCTCATTACTATTTGTCTTTTATGTTAAGACATTGCACAATATTCTTGTCCCATAAATTCAACACGTAATTTCATACATGCATAATTCTAAAATGTGTTTGAAGAGTCTTCTCCTAATTCCTTTGCTGGTTTTAAATTGTTCTTAGCTGGGTGCTGGTGGCTCACACAGATAATCCTAGCTACTCAGGAGACTGAGCTCTGAGGATCGCGGTTCAAAGCCAGCCTGGGTAAGAAACTCCATGAGACTCTTATCTCCAATAAACCACTAGAAAACTGGAAGTGGCACTGTGGCTCAATTGGTAGAGTGCTCACCTTGAGTGCTATTGAATATTTTAGAAGAGCTATAAAGAAATTATAAATATATGAGGTGTCACATATGGCACAATATACACAGGCAACAAAATATTATTCCCAAAATGTGTGCAATATTTTGTGTGAAAAAATAAAGAAAAATATAAGTAAAAACAAAGCAAATAAAATTTTAAAAAGGAGGAAACATTTCAGGTACAATATTTTCTTCAGTAAGTAAAAACAAAGCAAATAAAATTTTAAAAAGGAGGAAACATTTCAGGTACAATATTTTCTTCTGTGAATCTAACAATTAAATAAATTCCATATCTAGTATAAAATAATGTCTGAAAATTTTGGAGAGTTTTAAGATTATGGCGGTTTTGCTTTTTGTTGTTTGTGTTTGTTTTCTCAATTGATTTTAAAAATCAAGTATATTATATATTGTTTTAATTCTTATCATTTGTTTTTATAGTATTATACAATTAATCTCCAATATAATACTGGCTGGTAATCTATTTATAGAGCTCATTGTATACACAGTTGCTGCCTAAACTATTGTACCACAATTATTGAGTAAAAAGAGAAAAAGATAGGGTAGATAAAGGAATTTAGAAAAGTAAGTTAACAATTGTGCATTATTAATAACAGCTAAGTGCATTTTATTTTTGTACTTTACATTGTCCAAAGAAAATTTAAAAATTATAAAGTGTTATTACAAAGTTTACTTTTGTTTCATGTTTTAGCCTATTTCCTCTTAAATCTTACCATTGACAAATATGTCTTCTCATAGGAAAATTGACGAAGAAAATACAAGTCTCTAAATCTTTTATTGCTTCATTATAAAATATATTTTTTAGAATAGTTAATATAGAAATATATTGTATAGTTATAGTATATATGTTTTGTGCATCAGTTAGTAGTCTGGATAATAAATGTAATAAAAATAATTCATGTTCAGGCTTGAACAAAATTTACAGTGAAGATTAAATTCACATTACACTAGAACAAGGGATTTCAAGTTGAGCCTCAAGCAACTAGAAGTTCTATTTAGAAATTTATCACTAAGATTAAATAGTTTGGGCTTTCCTCTGAGTATTGTAGACAAGAATTTTCAAACATTAAAAAAAATTAAAGAGTAGTAGTTGATATTGGAAAGTAAATTGCATTTAACAAACATTAATCAACCTTTATTTTGTGACAGAAATTGTTCCAGTTTCCATCATATAACACTAAAGAAAACTGAAAAAAAAATTATGTTACAAAGTTTACAAATGAGCCAACTTCTAAGTCAGTACCTGAACATGAACACATTTTCAATGCCTAGAACTTCACATGTAGTCTTTCCAATTTGTTGTAAACTTAGATGTTCCCCTAGGATCTAGAGAAACATAATTCATTTTTTATTATAAAACCAAAATTCATTCACAATTAAATCCCATAGTTGCAATCATACGATTTCCATTAAAGCATTTCACCCAAGATAATAACATTTCCTAAGAAACATTTTGGGAGTATTGGAATTTACAATTGAATCCTAGTGTTTATAACATGAAAATGTAAGACAAATAGAATTCAATAAGGATAGTACATAGTTCAAAATTCGTGCACAACCTGGTTAATACTGAGATAATAAAGTTTATCCAATTTATTTCTATAGTATATTTTCATTCTAAAATTCAGTATATTTGACATTTTAAAATAATTAACTGCCATGGTGTTTATAGATATTATCTATTTTTTCATAAAATGAACAATCTTAAAATATTATATTTATACAGCAGACTTTCAAGGAATAATAACAAAACAGTATGAATAGTTTGTAGAGATACACATTTTTAAAAATTAAACATCACAGTTGTGATCCTGTTTACTTGTAGACTCTAGTATAATTTCTCATTTTCAATCACAAATATTTCAATTTACAAATTGTGCTTTAATTGGACCTTAGCTTAGTAATTTATCATTATTGGCATCTGACTAGTAATTAGGAGTATTTCTTTTGGCTTCAGCACATTATTAAAATATATGTAAACTACACAATTGTAGGAATAAGAGCAGATGCATATTTTATGATAATGAAATACTGCTTCAATACTGCTACTGGTTTTTAAAGTCATTGAAACACCATATGTAAGTATTTTGTGAGGTGTTATGATTAGTAATGACATTAACTTAAGTCTATATTTCCCTGCTGCAATAGTACATGAACATTATTTTAGCAGATTCATTGTTTCCATTGTTGTTTTGGTTCAATTAATTCTCGGGAAGCAGACCCAAATTCCCTCTTGAGTTCCCAAGGGCTCAATGCTGGACCCACTGAAACTCATTGATGAATAATCTCCTCCTAAGTGGCAAATGCTCTTGTTTATGGCTGCATAGTCTTGTGTAAATGAACCTAAAATTCAAGTTAAAGTTAATAACCTGCTACTTGATATTATACCTGCATTTTTATCTTTTACAGTTAAGGTTGTAGGAATATTTCCATTAAAAATTGATTTTTAGTGGTTTGTAACTTAACTGCAAATGATATGTCCGCAAGAGATGGGAACTGATATATGAGTATATCCCTTAGGAGCTCACACATAATTAAATCTGCATGGCCACTTTGAAGTTAAATCATACTAGGTTAAGGGTAATATAAAAAAGCCATGGGTTTAGGGAACATTGTAAATTAAATTTAGATTAGAACCTTTTTATATGTTTAATTACCAAATACTATTAATTTAAATAATCATTTTGATTTCATAGAAATTATAAAATTTATTAAAGTGAATAATATTTTGTGTTAAATAATTTGAAGCAATTCTTCAATTGCTATTTTAGATTAGTAGCTAGCAATAGTAGGAACCTTCTATCCAAATAATTCTTGTGATATTTTCTGTTGCTATTCACTTTTTAATAGTATGACTTATTTTCTTTAATTTTAAAAATAATTTAATAAGTTGAGCTAATAAAAGATACTCACCAGCCGGGTGCTAGTGGCTCACACCTGTGATCCTAGCTACTCAAGCGGCTGAGATCTGAGGATCACAGTTCAAAGCCAGCCTGGGCAGGAAAGTCTGTGAACTCTTATGTCCGATAAACCACCAGAAAACCAAAAGTGGTGCTGTAGCTCAAGTGGTAGAATGTTAGCCTTGAGCTGAAGAGCTGAGGGACAGTGCTAAGGCCCAGAGTCCAAGCCCCACAACTGACAAAAAAATAAAAATAAAAAAGATACTCATTAAATTGAGAATTTAAGTGCATAAATAGCATAGTGTCTGCCTAGAGGAATCAATGTCCATGAGGGAAGAGAAGAAATAACACTCATATATATATATATATATATATATATATATATATATATATATATATATATATGGCCAAAGGGCACAAAAGAGTCTCAAACAATCAAAGAAGTGCTGGGGTTCAGAGGTTAGAGGACTTCAGGGACAACTGAATCAGGAGAGAAGAGATTGAACCAAAGCAGAGAGAGGGATGAAAAGATACAGTTTTGAATGATCAAGTGACATTCTGAGACAAAATTTGGTTTGAGACCTCAATTTTATCTCTTCATCGTAGAATAGTGTTAAGGGATTTAAAGGAGAATATTATCTTGGTCCAAAATATTTTGGAGTTTTAGCTAGAAATACTGTAAACTGGCTACTGTAAGTTGATCCCTTAACCTGAAGATTCTCTTTCAGCAATTTATGTAAATCATGATCAGCTGTGGCCTAGAAACATTCAAGAATCATTTAAAATAGAGTAATGGATTTTTTTACCTCATTTTGCCGGGCTAAAGACATAAATCATCCTTTTGTACAGAGTATGTATATCCACCTGTCAGTCACTGAGCAACTCTATGAGAATAAATACAATATCTTCAGAGTTTGATACCATCAGTGGTTTCTTGCATCCACTGAAAGTTTGGGAATGTGATATTCTTGATAGAAATATGCCCTTTTTCTTTTTTCCAAACTTGTTTCTAATTTATAGATGGGTTAAAATATGTGATACAAGTATCCGATAAAATAGAGTAACTGTTGTGTTATAAAATTAATAGGATTCCATGTTAATATTTCACATTATGATATGAAGCATAAGCACTATTAAATATTATTTTCATTCTGATAAATGAACAAAGTGTTCACAGTTTACAAATAAAAAAGTTTGCTCAAAATAAAATAGTTGATGAACCTGAATGAGTGTTTTAATTAGCAGTGAAAGAAATAAGTGTATGCACTAACTACAGACAATGTGAAGTAAAATAAAGATTACTTGGAGATAGAATGAATTTGAATATTCAGAGGACTATGAGTAAAATTACTAATTTCTGGAAGAATATTGTGTGTGAGATGCTACTTTCATGATCATAAGTGGGACCTCATTAATCATAATGATACAAGTAAGTTGTGAATTTACATTAGAATATTAGATAACTGAGTGTTCACAAGATATATGACCCACCAATCAGTAGTTGTAAATATCAAGAGATAATATAAAGCTCCTCTTTAGACAAATAGAAACAAAATTTATATCTAAACCTGGAAATGGGAAGATAAACAATTAAAATATACAACTACAATTTTTATTCCTGATTGTCTGTAGTATTGATATTACAACTCACAAAAATAAACTGGAATTTGAAGCACCAGTGGTTCAAACCCACAATTTTTATGTTCTTTTACTGTGAAAACACTGCACAGACATGTTACAGTAACATGAGTAAGGTAATGAGTACATTAGTTATCAAGCATTGTTGCGTCCTCCTTTGTTTTGTTTTTCCTCCCACCCTCCCTTCCCTCCCACCTCCACAGCTACACTATCCCCGCCCCCTAAATTGTAAAGTTCATTTTTCAACATAATGTCTTGTACATGTTATTGTTACAGTAGGTCAACCTATATCCCTATTTAAACATTTTGTTTTTTTCCCTTCCCCTCCCCAAATTATACCAACATCAAATATAGTGAAAACAGGTATTATACTGGGTCGAACTCACAATTTTAGCTACTCCAGAAACTGAGATCTTAGAATCCCAATTCCAAACAGGGCCATGCAAAAAAGTTCTTGAGACTCTTATCTTCAGTTAACCACCAAAAATCCAGAAGTGGAGCTGTGTCTCAAATTGTACAATGCTAACCTGGATTTAAAAGGCTTAGAGACACTGCCTAAACCCTGAGTTCAACCCTCAAGACAGGAACAAAGAAATAACAACAACCACACTCACTCCTGTAATCCTAACTACTCAGAAGGCTAAAACTCTGAACATTGAGATTTGAAGCCAGGTCAGGCAGGAAAGTCCATGAGGTTCTTCATCTCCAATTAATCAATAAAAAGCCAGAAATAGAACTGTGGCTTAAGTGATAGTGCTAGCTTCCAGCAAAAGAGCTCCAGAATTGTGCCCAGACCCTGAGTTCAAGTCCTAGGACCAGCATCAAAATACATAGATAAGAGGATACTTAGCTAGTTAGACAGACAGACAGACAGACAGAGATGGATGAATAGATAGATACATAGATACATAGATAGAGCTCAAACTTACTATGGAGAAGTGTTAAGGTATTATTCAAATTGAATAATTTGGATAGTTAGTAAATTTTTCACTTTTCGAAATACAGTTGCTCCTAGTGGAATATTACATTGTTGACAGTATTACTTTTATTTCATCTTTATATAACATTTATATTGTCCCTATTAGACTATAATACCAATAAACTGAATGTTTTACATATGAAAATTAATAAATATATAACTTTTCTTCATACTCAATAATCCTGTAACTTTCATTTTGATATTTTCTTATCAGCATTTTTATATGTACAAACAATATTTTATTGGGAAATATCTAGAAACATTTCTGTACATGTTAAGTTCAAATGGAGTATAAACACATTCAGAGTATCTAGAATTTAAATTGCTGGTTTAGTTATAAGTCTCATTTTGATTACCATCATTTTCTTTGAATCATAAAGCTACCAATTTTAAGAAATCACTAGACCATAATACTAAATTTCTTCTGGACATTTAAGTCTTGTTCTAACATGTGATTCTTTATTACCTTGTATGTCTATTTTTGCTCATTCTCTGGTTTTAAAGAATTTTGTTGCCAGTGGGTCAATGCATCTCTCTTCTCCACAGTATTACCTGAAAAATACAAAACAAAACAAACAAAAATATTACCTTCTTGTCTGATTCTCAGCACTGCGAACTAAAACTGTTCTGTCCACTGCAACGCATACCTGTGGTTGAAAGGCTATTCTGATTAACAGGATCTCATGATGTACCTATCCCATAGGCCTGGTGTTTTACTTTTAGTTTTTACTTTAAGAAGAAAAAATATCCATTGCCCCACTTTTCCAACTTAAGAGGCTTTGTTTCTCCTATGACCCGTTTCTCACTGTATTATTTCCATAGTCATTTACCCTTGGGACATAACTTGATGTGACTAAAATGTTTGCACTAGTAAAGGATATTTTGTTTTGGAATAATTGCTTCATTTTCCTATATATTGATTTACTTTCCTATAAAGTAGGTAATAATACTTGACTAACTTGTATGGCTGGCAGGCTTCTTTGACTTTACTAAGTTCTTTGAGGCACATGAGTGTAAAAAGAAATTGAAATCCAGGACATTATTACTGTTGTTATGTAAAAAAAAGATATTAAAATACAACTGTATCTTTATGCTTCCCCTGGGCATTGTCCTTTATGTTTTTACTTTATTCACTCTTCTCTATGTTCCACTGCCATGAATACGATCTTAGGAGATCAAAGACTACTGAGCACAATGTGAACGTTTGAAACACCCCCTGTAAGGCAAGAATTAGTTAAGCTCCTTGGTCAACTCCTCCCAACTTTATGAAGGTCTATTTCTTCAGAAAGCATGCTTTATTTTCATCGGGTTATGACTTAGACCACAGATGTATAACTATTTGGAGATTCTGAATGTGTTAGGAAGATAAAATATGCTAGCTTAAGAATCTAATTTTTCACATGAATTTCTTGCCTTCCTATATTGGATGCTACCTTCTTAAATCATTCATGACAGTATTTTATTTTCTTATTTTCAATAAGTGTTTGTCTTTTAATGGTACTAATATCTATCTTTCAAGGTTTAAAATGCATTTTGTAAATTTTATTTTATTGTAAAGATGCTATACAGAGGGGTTACAGTTACATGAGTAATGAGTACATTTCCTATTGAGCATTGTTACCCCCTCTATTTTTCCCCTACCATCCCTTCTCTCCCTACCTCCCTAACTCCTCCCTCTCCTCCCCCCGAAATTGTAAAGTTCATTTCCAATATCATATCTTGTGGTATCATTGTTGCAATGGTTCATCTAGTGTCTTTGTTTCAGTGTTCTGTTATTTGCCTTCCCCTCCCCAAATTAGATAAATGTATATACAAGATGCAGAGTATCAAAATCAAGTACAGTGACAACATGGGATACATGATAGAGGTTCCTCAAAAGCCTACACATAGACTTCCCCTAAACCCAGCAATTCCACTTCTGGGCATTTACCCAAATGTTCACAAACTAGGCTGTAGGGCACATGGGCAGCAAAGATGGCGCTGAGTGGGAGTTGAGTGGGAGCCTGATTTGTTTTTATTCAGTGCATAAACAGCTCCTGGAAGCTTAGATGCATGATAGGGTGTGACCTTTTACAGTGATTGGTCGGTTCCTTTTCCTCCCCATGCCAACCAGTCTCTTTTGCTTTAAAAAGTGCTTGTGACTCCCAGCTGCATCTGATTGTCTCCTGGGCTAAGGGAGGCTTCTGATTGTCTCTCAGGTTAAGGGAGGCTGGGGAACTGGCCAGTGGTGCATTTACCTTTCCTCAGACCCCGTCTGTCTTTCCTGGGACTAAGGAAGACCCGACACACTGCCATACTAAAGCTATCAGTACAACTAAGTTCACTGCAGCATTATTCACTATAGCTAAGATATGGAACCAACCCAGATGCCCCTCAGTAGATAAATGGGTCAAGAAAATGGATCAAGAAAGTGATATATATATATATATATATATGTATATATGTATGTATGTATGTATGTATATGCTATATAATGGAATTCTATGCCTCCATCAGAAAGAATCACACTGCCCCATTTGTTAGGAAACGGAAAGACTTGGAAGAAATTTTATTAAGTGAAGTAAGCCAGACCCAAAGAAACATAGGTTCTATGGTTTCCCTTCTTTGCAATAACTAGTATACAAGTAGAATAATCTTATCAGGCAAGCAGAAAAGCTCAAAGGTATGTACATATGACTATATAAGATGATGCTAAGTGAAATGAACCCAAAGATATGGACACAGAGCTTTATTCTTTGTTGTTGTTTTTAATGTACTATGTGATTTTTTTGTGTGTCTTTTGTGTGTTCTTCCCCCATGATATAACCGCTGTTGTTGTTGTCTGTAAAATGCAATTTTAAAGACATAAATGATAGGAAAATTTATAGATATACATATTTTTATTATATACTTTGTCCCAGACATAAGTTTTTGACATTTTCCAGAGATACAGTCCTGATATTTTCTTACTCTCTAGATTTATTTGTTTATCCATTTGTTTTCTGCGGTATGGATCCTGATTCCTTCAAAGTAATCTGGTCTTGTGGGGTTTATGTAAAATCAATTGTTGTGTTGTTTGATTATAGAGAGCAATCAGTAATGTCTGAGATTTTATTTTGTACCAAACAGGCTAATATATGCTTACAATGTCAAAAACATCAATATAAATTAGAAGAAAAATCAGAAACATGAGAAAAATCTTTCATATTATCACCAACACTAATTTCACAATAAAGTTATTTTGAAAGGTATATTTTCCACAAATTGGAAGAAACTGAAAAATATATGCCTATTATAAATTAACCCAGAGCCTTTTAGTTTATAAGTACATATTCTATTTAACCATTATTTGTTTATGGATGTTTTTAGATTTTATTTTATTGTAAAGATGCTGTACAGAGGGGTTACATGAGGAAGGCAATTAGTACATTTCTAGTAGAGCATTGTTACCCTCTCTCTTGATGTTCTCCCACTAGCCCTTCCCTCCCCCACCTCCCTCACTCCCCACCCCCAAAGCTGAATACAAGAAGGAATCCAGGATTATACTACTGATCACCATTTGTTTTTAATGTTTAGGCAATTTGGGAGTCAGAAAGTAGTGCCTTTTTCTCGATAGCCATTTATTTTCCATTCAAATTTCAGCATGTGCTATTTGTAAATATCATTTTAAATGTTGCCTTATTTATCTCAATTCACTTAGCTGTTTCCTTCTTGTTGACTACTGAAATCACTTTCCTATTTGTGTGTATTATCCCAGGAACACATTTTTATATGAGAACCAATAGCATCTCGCCTTGCTTCTTCAGAGGAAGTTCAGTGAATGGAGCACTGCTAATATTTTAGTTCTTTAAAAATATTCTAATTCAGATTCATTATGAGATACCCACACATGCTTTCAATATTCCTGGGTCAAATTCATCCTACTACCACACTTGTTCCTCACCCAACATCTCTTAAAACAATTTCATTAAGTTTCATTATCCAGTTTTCAAATATGGGTTTCAATAATAATAAGTTGATTTTCTGAGGTGGATTTCTATAAATTTATGGCTTATTTTTCTCTTTACTTTTATTTGCAACACATCCTCATATTTATAAAAAAAAACTTCCAGGGATATATTCAAGTAATTTATTTCCTCAAATGTTAGTTTGAATTATTAAATTAAATTTTTATCCCTAGATCAGTGTGAAGTTGCTTATATTAAAGATGTTATTTTACTATATCATGTAACAAGCAATAATTTTGGTAAGTTAATCTCAATTTGATATTCTTTTCTAACATATAGGCATTACTCAGATATCAGTAATTATTCCAACAATATCGTCTACAGCAAATAAAATGCACAATATTTACTGTAGTAAGTTATTGTCTCTTTTATCTGTTATTCTGCAATGGTTCTCTCTAATGTTTAATTATGTCCCAAGTCATTGGCATTTATACAATACATTATTTTGTAGTTTGTATCTGAGTTTGGATTCAGATGATGTTTCAACATCATTAGGCTGAAGGTATAAGTGTTAGAGGGGTTGATAAGAAACACTGTTACGTTCTCTCCTGTTGGTTCAGCAGCATCTCAGGAGGTGGATGAGGCTGCTATTTTCCTTCCAAAGTGATTTCATTTGTTGATTACTTCCTTAAGGCTGTGCCCACTGTCAAGTGAAAAGTAGGTTGACTACTGTTCTTTAACTACCTGAGCTAAAATCCTGCCCTGGTTTTCCCCATAGTTTATGTTAAAGTAAGATATATGAAGTATATTTTAGGAATAATAGTGTGATAAATTACCAAACAAAAATGAGGAAGAAGGAAGGTGACTTAAAAAGGAGAAAAGGAAAGGAAGCAAAGAATAGCTTTGGCCTTAAGCAGCACATTGTTTGAAATTTCTGTGCTACTTACACTGTCCCTTTTAAAACTCTTTCCTAATACATAAGAATAAGATCTTCTATCTTCATTGTTTATTTGTAGATTAAATTTTTTCTAGATCCAGATCATGAAAAAAGCAAGCACTCAGCAATCTGTGTCATATGTTTCATATCATACCAACAATAATTATGAGGAATTAGTGTGAATTAATATTCTAATTTTATTGAAATAGAGGTTTATCTATTTAATATCTGGTAAAACATATTAGCTGTGGCACCTGTTCCTCTGAACTCACATTCATTTGTGTGCCCAGTAGAGCCTTTTGGTCATTACATTTAAAAAACAAATATGGGCATCTGAGTACTGTTAGCTAATGTCAAAATCTTAGCTACTCTGAATAGTAAGATTTTGAAGATCATCATTCAAGGCTACTCTGCAGAGAAATTTATCCCATTCCAAGACAGTAAAATGCAAAGATGGAGACAGGACTCAAGTGGTAGATTATTGGAGTGAATATGACTTTAGAAATGTAGCCATCTTGTGTACAGTTACACCTAGATCATCCTTCTATGCAAAAACTCCTGTTAGCCTTCTGCAAAATAGCTTTCTACCAGTTGGCTTAAGAAAATGAAGTTACTCTCCCTTCCTATTAAAAAAGTCACAATAACAATGCAACGAATATTAATAAAATGTTAATGAATAATGGCTCTTATTTGGAAAAGTAATTCTACCACATACTCTTGAATCCATCATCAGAGAGGCTCAAACAGCCAAATTTGAATTTCTGTTTAGATTTCTCTCTATTATAATTACTAGTTGTTACTATTTCTTTGCTTGCTTTCAGGCATTATTCTAACTGAATACATTCCCTGGGCAGGGAAGAATCCTCCCTCATCAAGACTGTCAATTTCTCTGTTTCACCCTTTAGTTATTCTTGTTAGTTATTCTCCTGCTTTTACTTACTTAAGACATGCCACTCATTCAGGAGAGGCACTGACAGCTTCTTGACTGACGTGTAAATTTATTCACAGGGTAGAAAAGAACATTTTTTGTTCTGACATTTTATTTTTATCTCTGTGTGCCATCTTTATTTGACAGATTATAAAGCTATATCCATATTAAAAGCATCTTTAAATAAGGAGCAATTTGCTGTATCAATATTGTCTTCCTACCTCTTTTATTTCCATAGCCTTAGATGGCTTAGTGAAAATAAGGTTCCTCACATGTCGTGACAGTCATCTGAGGAACAATGAATCGCCATCCTTCCTCCCTAGTTGGTTATTATTTCTGGTTTGTTCAATAAACGCAGGTGGAAATGTATCATCTTTCTATGTCATGGAGACAAGAAGATTGGCATCTACTCTGCTTGTACTCTCCTGAAATGTGCAAAGAGATGATAACTTATGGGCAATACAATATAAAATAATCAAGCTGAACAAGGGAGCAACAGTGGTCAAGAAAAATACATTTCTCCAGTTTTATTTAGTGGAGACCTCAGAGAAGGAAAGTCAGACTCTTGTTTGCATGCCAGTTAAGTACTCCAAATAGTGTCCTGTAATTAAAATGTTATGTCTTATTTAATTCTTTGATCAGTTTTGGTTTTACAATCTATTATTTCTATAAAGTAGATGTGTGAAGAAATGTAATTTCTCTACTTTAAAAGTATGCTTCTTTGTACGATCATATAGCTATGAAAATCAGCCATCCGCATGTAAGAACTAATGATGCCAGCATCATTGAACATGTCTACTCAAAACTAACCTACACATTCCCGGATAATCTAGTTGAGGGCATAGGGGAGTAAATAATGTAAAAGTTAACCAGATACTGTGCATGACACATTACCCCAATACATTTTTTCTCTTTGATTACTATTTCTGAGTGACCTGTCCTAAACCCTGGAATGCTTTTATTATAAGCTCACCTCCTTGTTTCTGTATCTTCAGGGAAACTCACATCACTATGACAACTAGCACAAATAAATGAGTTCTGTACCTTGCAGATATGGACTATCAATACTTGATAGTTAGATCAGCATATCATACAAGAAATAAAATTATGCATGAAAGTATTAACTTCTGTAGTAGGTTTATTCAATACATTTCTAAAATATACTGTGGTATTTCAAAAGCATAAATATGTCACCATATGAATTTTAGAAAAAGAAGCCAAAATTAAAAGTATGTGTCACCCATTGATTTAGAGAAACAATGGTATCTAACTCAATAAAAGGAGGTCACGTCTGTAATCCTAGCTACTCAGGAGGCGAGATTTGAGGATCACAGTTCAAAGCCAGCTCAGGCAGGAAAGTCTGTGAGACACTTATCTGCAATAAACCACTAGAAAACTAGAAGTGGCCTTGTGGCTTAAGCGGTAGAGTGCTTGCCTTGAGCTGAAGAGCACAGGGACAGTGCCCAAGCCCAGAGTTCAAGCCCCATGACCAACAACAACAACAACAAAAAGGAGTTTTAATGTTTTCCTACAATCCCTATGTATGTTTGAATCCAGTGTTTTGCTTATATTTAAATTTCAGAATTTAGGGCTGATCTTACTAGCATGTAGAAAGAATTTTTTTCAATTTTATTTTATTGTAAAGATTCTGTGAACAAATAATGAGTACATTTCTTGTTGAGCATTGTTACTCTCACATAGCTGTGTTAATGGACAAATGAAGAAATGATGAGAAAAATTATTCTTAAAAAGAGAAAGAACCAGAAACTATATATTCCATAAATAGTTGTGTTATCTATGATACTGTTAACATAAAATCAGTGATCTAATAACTAATCATTCATATTTTCAGTACCTAATTAAGAATATTTCAAGATGAAGGAACAAGCAAATAAAAACCAAGATTACTTCTTGATTATTGTCCTTTGAACACCAAATTGAGTTATTTAAGGAGCCCAAATTAAAACATAAACAGAGGTAAGAGAAACATATTGCTAATGATACACAAAGTGTGTTTTTCTGGCTCTGTGACAGAATTTACATCTTAGTTTTTATTTTTGATCATTTTTTCTCTATTACCTAAGAGAAACAATTATGAGCCAGCACATCAGAAGAGATCCTCTGACCCAATCAGCTCACTCCTCTGTTATATTTGTAGCCACTTACCAGATGTGTACGTTGGGCAACTTTTTCCCTTGGTGTAGATCTAAATGATTCATGATGTACATGAGCATACATTTTACATACAAAGTAATGAAGCAGTCATATGCTTAAAAAATATGAGTCCAAAACCTCATTGCTTAATAATAGACTATCATAGGTAATGAATTCTCTGAAAAGCTGACTAGGAAGAAATAAATTCACATCATAATACCTATACATTGTCAGTTCCTTAATACTTTTGACATTTCTTTCCCAGATACAAAAGACAAATCTATTCATACACTTTGGACCTAGAGGAGACATCATTGCCTTTCTTTAATGTTTTACCACGATGTTTATCTTAACTTTAGGATCAATACTCTCTGACTAGTATCTCTACAACATTTCTTCCTCAGGAAGCTTTAGCTTTGAATGCATTCAGAAATAATTTTAGAAATTAAGTAAGGAAAGAAAATATTACTTTAAAGAAGAATTGGATGATTGTGGGAATAATACTTTTCAAAATTTATTACATATTATTCAATAAAATTTTGATATGGAAAAGTAATAAAAAAAACAAGTTTCAACACATTTCTTCTATTTGTTTTTGTACTTGTAGTACATCTTTAGCTATATCACACACATAGTAGCATTGTCTTGCATGTATTACTAATGGCCTGTCTTTAGATATTTCTATAAGTGATATTTAATGTTTTCCTGGCATTATGAATTGTGCAAATAGCAGTCATAAATCAATATACAGTAATTTGTGTGTATTTTTGCAAACAAAAATGTGATTTTTTTCTTTCTTCTATTTTAGAATACTTTTATTCCTACAAGTTTTACTCCTTTCATTAATTTTTACCTTAATTTTATAGTAAACATATTTTAAATATAAATATTTAATTGTGAAATGTTTATATTAGCAAGCTATCAATTATTTAGTCCGAATTAATATAAAAATATACTTGTTTTTCTTAGTATACTGAATTATGTAGCCTATTACTCTTTTAAAAGCAATGTAACAAAACACTGAAATAAGAACATAGGATGACCCATTGCAACAAGGATACCAACAGGAAATGAACTTTACTACTTTTTTGGGGGGGGGGGAGAAGAGGTTGGCATGGAGAGGAGTGAGGGAGGTGGGGGAGGGAAGGGATAGTGGTACAACAATAAGGGAAAAGGTAATATAATGGACAAGTAATGTACTCATGCCCTATTCATGTAACTGTAATTCCCCTGTACAGCATCTTTACAGTAAAATAACATTTTAAAAAAGCAAAAATGTTATACTGAAAAGTAAACATAGATAACAAAAATTTATTTCTGTGGTTTTACCTATTATTGAATTTATTTTACTAAATACATTTATATTTCATTTGATTAGTGTGGATTTGGGGGACATAAATTCCCATAATGGGTAAACAATAGTAAACTTCCTCCCTTTTTACCCAGAATTTATTAGTATTCAGAGGACAGATTTGTAGCTTCACTGCATAAAATTCACACTTAATATTGTTCATGTGCTTTGTGTCTTTGTATTTTATAAATGTTTTGATGGAGAAGCTGAATTGCAATTTTGTGTTTGAAATGTGAATATTCCACCTCCCCGATTGTGATGTACTGAGTAAAGAACCTGTCTTCATAGATAAGCTGGTAAAGTGATCAGAGTCTGTTTCTCATGCGTGGGTGCACTAGGGCTATGAGTAGTGAACAATGGTCATTTTGCCACCTCCAGCCACTGCATTTTCACCCTTCTACTTTTTTGCTTGCTGCAACATAGCTCTCCCTACGACACTAGTACGTAATATGTGTTTGTGTATGTCTGTAGTGTGTAAAGTATGTATACTATGTGTAAAATATGTGTACAGTGTGTATAGTTAATCAATGTGGTACATTTGTTGTGTGTGTGGTGTGTATGTAATGTGTATTGTATAGTATGTGTGTGCATAGCATACATGGTGTGTGTGTGTGTGTGTGTGTGTGTGTGTGTGTGTGTGTGTGTGTGTATGGCTTTTTCCTACTCAATAAATTCTCTTTTCAAGGTACCTAAGCCACACTAGCAAACAAATGGGCAAAAGACCCAAAGAAAAATATCTCTATCTTTTAGTTCTGGTAATTTGTACTTGAGCTGTGATTACATAATGACAAAAAATAATAGATTTTCTTTATTTATATGGCAGTCTCTAGGGTTATTTCCTGATGGTAGGCTTTCAAGTCCTCATTGTCAAAAGATCTAATTTTGATCATTTCAATTTACTTCTTTGCTTTTGAAGAATTTTCCTTTTATTACATTTTCCTTGTGTGTGTGTGTGTGTGTGTGTGTGTGTGTGTGTGTAAACATAATCAGAGTTGGCAACTGGTATGTAAACTGATGTCAAGAAAAAGATTTATCTAATAATGTTTGAAGTTACATGTCTTACTAATTTCCTATATAACTTCTAAATAGTCAATATAATAAAATATTTAGTGCTACATTGATTTTGTATTTATTTCTTTAAATTTTAAGATTTAAAATTATTCTTCTAAAAAGCATATATTACATATACATAGTTGTCCACAAAGCTATCAGTTCATGCATGTATTTGTATTTGTGCAGAAACAAGTCAATTTTATCGAATACATTTCATAGTATTTAATGCAACATTATAAATGACATACATGTATAAATACATATATTGTTACAAATGTGATTTTCTTTAGGTCTTTGTTAAAAGTTGATCCAGTTTAATAGAAAAAAAGCAATTTGAATTTCAATAGTGATATATTATTTTCTCCATGTGAAGGAGAAACGTGGTAGTTATAGGTAATTTAATTCAAATCTCCAAATATCAGTGTAAGTTCAGAGCTGCAAAGGAAGAAACCATTCTTCATAACTTTGAAGTATTTCTAAGTGCCTAGAAATCCATTCAAGGCTATTGAAACAGATATTTACATATGCAAATATAGTTATAGTTTATGCTTTTCCCATATTATAAAATGAAGTAAAAATTATGAGCACTAACTCAATCTCAATTTAAAAAAGCTTCCTGATCAGTCTAGCAATAATGAATGTGGTAGTTTTGACTTTGCCAATTATTGTCTAGTTCATCTATTGTGACTCTGTGCATTTTTCTCAAAACCGTACCATTTTAAAATCCATTTAATTGAAAATATTTTTAAAACTGCTTTCTGGGAATTTTAAATTATGAGTTGTTCTAGCAATATTAAATATTCCATACAATAGAAATATTCATGAGTTATTTTACAGCAAAAGAATTGAACAATTTATACTACCAGGTAAAACATCAGCCATCTTTAATCAATGCCTCAGGTGACAAAGATGTTTGAGAAACTTTCATTCTTAGATTAATTTCAAAACATTTACATCAAGATTCCATACATTTCCTGCATACATTAATATTGTTTTCCTATTAGACTTAAATTTCTCTCTGTAGAAACTCTGTGGCATTATTTTTTTAAGGTTGTTGCAAGTTTTATGTTTCTTTCTAACTTCTGCCTTAGGGCTGCCCATAAAAGCACCAATTTCTATACTAAAAAGTTCTCCCATACAGAAGTATTGATTCAAGAACTTTGATGACTTTTTGGTAGGGGTAGCATTCAAAAGTAGATGTGACTTACCTATTCTTGGAACACATGCACACAGATTAGGTATTGCATGGGACAAATTAAATATAATATGTTTAAAGCTTTTCTGTTCCCTAATGACTCCTGTGCAAATGTTTACTAAAGAAATGTTTTCTGATACACTGCAGACGCTACATTTTTTCTATTAATCTAAGATAGTATTTGTCTTAGTCCAAAGGAATATGTGAATAGTTCTATAATCCACTTGCCAGAGAACATGTCTGTATAAAAATGTTTGAAAAAGGATTGATACTGTCAGTCACTTTCTAAGTAAAGAATAAAACAATGGGAATAGAAAACTTGCAGAAAATGTTTTTTTTTCCTTTCCTTCTTTCAAAGATTTAGATATGACTTCTTATTATGTGGTGATATGAACGACAGAGAATGAGATTTTCATGGGAAAAGCATCCGACCTCTCCTCCCAGTATTGCAAGTGTTTGCACTATGCTTGTCAGCTGAAATTTATATACTCAGTTTTGAGTCTTAAAATGCTTTCACACACAAAAAAATGCTTTCACTTGTAAGTATAACAATATTTTCCTTTTGCCAGAAATTTTAAATTATATCAAAGTAGTTAGCAGGTAAAATGTTACACAATTAAAATAAACTTTTATAAATATAACAAGCTACCTCATTAATGTGTATCTTTTTATTACATTTCTTCATTTGGAGAGGCTGTTTTCTATTGAAATCCCACAATTCTACCTGTGCAAACCATAGGAATTTTGTGTCTCATTGCTGATGTACAGTTAGCAGGGCCTCAGGATTATCATAAGAAAATGACAATGAATGAAAGTCTCAAAACCTATAGCTGCTATTTCGAGCAAAACATATTTCAGATTTGTTTAGCTCTACTGCTGAGGTACCGGTGGTTTGATATTGTTATTAGAATATAAACCACTGCTCTTACAGTAATCTTCATTTTCATTTTATTAGCATTTCAGTGTTACACTTATTGACTTAAACTTCCATTATCTGGGACTAAAAATATGTTCAGGTTTGAATACTATTAAATGTTCTTGATCTCTGATTAATCATTAATGTTCAACATATTTTACTTTAATTAGCATAATTACAGGTACAGAGTGACACAAGTTATATCCAAGTAGCTTTACTCATAACACTTCACAGAAAATTTTCAAAAACTGTCACATCTCAACTTCACTATACATTGGGAGAAAATCTGCATTCTTATATTGTTATATTTTTCCCTATTTTCAGAAACAAGTATCGTATAATCTACACATAAGGAAATAAGCAGAAATACTTCATTTCAAATTTTAATAAGTTTTCTGGTGTTAACAGTTACATCCTTTTTTGTGTCACAGATAAAGATCAATGTTTTATCTGCCAATTAAAACATTAAGTGATAACAAAAATGGTGCAGAGGAACCTATCATAATTCCAGTGAAACTTTTATGTATCAAGACTTGAATATAAATCATCAGTGGCAATATTTTCTCAATCTACTTTATCCCAGACTATCCTCTGGAAAACAAAATAAAGGTTATTTTGCCTATGTGGTTCAAGGTAAGAAAGAGTAAACCCAAAGTGGGTTTTCAGATTACATTTTATGTTAACACTACTTATTGAAGTTAATGCACTGAAAGTATTTTAGTAGCTTTGAAAAAAAAAAGGATTTTCCCTCTTGAACATTCCATCACCACCAAAAGAAACAACACATAAAGTCACTTAATTATAAATTGTTAAACCTTAAGCAAGTATCCACAAAGCCCCATTATGAGATTTCACTAGCCCTAAGCCCAGTTCAGGTAAATCTGCCAACTGTCCTATTTGCAAGTAAAATGTGCCCTCTTGCCTAATCTGCTGCTCCAGAGCTGATTATTCTCCATTTATTTAATGCTCTCTGCCAGGGTTTTCAAATGTTTGAGTCCTTATTTTAGGACCACCTCAGACTCATTAGCCTTTCTCTGACAGGGTGACCGTCTGACAGCATGAGTGGTGGAACTTTTATATCATTGAGTGTCAAGATCTTTCCAGAAAAAAATTGTTTTATTAATATATGTGTGTGGTTCTGTGTGATGTAAATTTAATTTATACCAGTTCATGCGGCAATGTAACAAAGCCAAATATTCTGTTTGCTCTGTTAACATGCTGATTTTTTCACATGAAAATAGAGTCAAATAAAATTTAGTTTTATGATGATAGAATCAATACTCCTTGTGAAATTTTTTATACTTAGGAGTCTTTCTGCAAAAAGCAAATCACAACATAATTCATTATATTTAGTGGAAATTAACTCATGATTTTAATCATCACTAAAAGTGATTAAATAGTATCAAATTCATATTGCTTTCATTATGATATTAGCAGTTATTATAGCAATGTAGTTTTCACGTTTATAGAAAAATAACAGGTAACAAGTTTGAATTTAAAATCCATTTTTAAAACATTATTTTACATTCCTAAAAGGTATAAGATGAATCAATCAATGATCTAAACTATAATAATTAGACTAAAAAGGGAATAAGATGGAAAGGCTTTTATTTATTTAAAGCACAGAAATTATTATCAGTATTGATACAAGTCTATACAAATTAGCTATGTGCTAAGTAATTTTAGTTAGAATTACATGATATTTTGAGTGCCGCTCGGATACATCTTAGATTGGAAACTCAGGTTGTTTATATTACCTGACACTAGAAAAAGAAAAGAAGAAGAAAATAAAACAAAAAAACCTCTCTATCTAGGCTATTTTTATATGGAGGAAAAGCATAATCTTATATCATAAACTTACACAAATCAACCAGCAGTGCCACAATTACATAAGTTTCAGAAATGTTAAACTATGATGCCTAGCTGTGGTCGTACAGGCAGTATTCACATATTAAATTAAAAAAAGATAATTCCAAAGTTATGGCTCTGTCCTTTACCTCTCATGTTCACTTAACAATCCTCCTTATTTTGATATTGTTTTTGCTATCATAGTTTTTTTTCTCCCACCTCCCACTACCCCCCCTACTATTCCCCTACTACCCACCCCTCCACCCCCGCCCCGGCCAAAGTTGTAAAGGTCGTTTTCAATGTAGTGTTTTGTACATCTCATTGTTACAATGGGTCAACTTGTATCCTTATTTAAGCATTTTGTGTTTTTTTTTTCTCTTCCCCTCCCCAAATTACAGAAGTATATATACAAGATGCAGGCCACCAGCATCAAAAACAGTGAAAATAGGGGTTATACCGTGGGGGAGGAACATACATAACAACAAAAAAAATCACATGGTACATTATAAATATATTAGAAATAACAGCAAGAAAGAAAAAGATATTTCTGTTCCTATCTTGGGGTTCAATTAACTTAAAATCATCTTATATGGTCATATGTACATGGCTTTGGCCTTTTCTGCTTGTCCTACACATGTACTAGTTATTGCAAATAAGGAAACCATGGGACCTATGTTTCTTTGGGCCTGGCTTACATCATTTAATATAATTTTTTTCTAAGTCTTCACATTTCCTAACAAATGGGTCAATGTCATTCTTTTTGATGGAGGCATAGAATTTCATATTATTATTCATACTGCTGCCACTGAGTGGTAGAGGTACTACTGAGTTGGACTAAAACCATCAGTGATCTGATTTCTTAGACATATTGTTAATATTTCCAATACACACTAAAATTGCTTTAAATATTATATAGCAAAATTATCTTTTTATATTGTAATATTTTCCAATACAGTGTATTATTAATTTTTGTTCATTAAAAAAACAGATTTAGAACAAGATTCCTGATTTTAAAATAAATTATTAGTCAACAAAATGTAATATGCTTTATCTAAATTAAAATAAAAAATTCAGTGACTAAGTAATTGTCACTAATTGAAACCATTTCTAAGAAATATCACTTTGCATGAGAAAAGAAATAAATTTGTAATTGGAAAACTATGAGTATAATTATAGGATAACTATAATAAAATAAATAAATAACAGAAAGTATAGTATAATTAAGACATAGAGTGGGCAGTGTTAAAAAACTAATGAAATTTGTCTCAAAAGATGTTGCAGTATGGACCTACATGCCTGAGATATAAATACTACATTACAACACTGAAGGCAATCTTGATTTTATATATAACTTTACTATATCAACAAGAAAAAGTGCAAAATTGGTCAACTCAATTATAGGAAAATTGAGAAAGTCATTCATTTTACTATAAAAAATCTTTTAAGTAATAAAATGTCACATATTTAAAAATAATGACATTAAATTTAAAAAGTTAAAAGTGTTTGTGCATTTTGTATAAATTCCAATACATACATGAAATACATGTGTGCAAATACATGTGACTGTATTGACATTATAGTTACATATAATCTGAAAGTTAAGAGAACAATAATGATCAAAATTAGTTTTAATGATTGATCAATACACAAGAATGCTTTTTAACAAACACAATAATTCATCAAACAAATACATGGATTACATAAAAATTGGTTATTTTATTAATATAGTTACAATGACTACGCTATAAAACTGAAAAAATGAAATTCATCAACCCAGTCCTTAACAATTTTCAGCGACAAGCTCTCAAAGAAACTGGCTCTTTTTCCATGAGTTGTTATGTATACTCTATGTAATTTCCTTTTCTCAATCTGTTTCCTGTATTAGTACTTCATGTTGCAACATGTGTTTTGTTGTTGTTGTTGTTTTTGACTTGTGTGGAAATTAGTTACCAACAGTAGATTGGTTTTGTCCTCTCTCTCTTGGTCATTACTACATCCATGCTACCAGGTCATCAAGAGGAAATGGAAAGGGAGAGTTGGACTACCCTTTCTGCTCACTGCATAATAAGCATTATACATAGGTTTGCAGCAAGGTCAGCTGGAGAGCTGTGACCACCTGCTCTCACACTGAGAACAAAGTCACACTTGCAGTGTGCAGAAAACTTCTGCCACTCTTTCTTTCCCTCTCTGTGGGGAGATAGCACTCTAGTGAGCCTTCTCAACCTGACCTTCCAGCATGACAAGACAATCTTCAGGACACCATGCTGCTTAGAGGGTAAAGCCACTGCTTTGCACTGTTTCCAGCTTCACCCTTTGACACACTACACTCTCTTGAAAGTTGAGAAATGTGGTCTTATTTCAGCATTGATTCTCTTTTAAATTAGTTCACGTATGTTTCTGGTATATCTTAATTAAGATGACAACTTAAATATTTCTTATTTAAGGCATGCCCCCCCACTCTCCCAGGTGAAAGTAGATGACCATGGAAAAATGACAGTTCCTTATCATTGTTTAGAGAACAAACAAGGATATTCATTCTTAATTATTCTAATTGAAAAAATGTTATCAAACTTAATTCCTGTGAAATTGGAGTGCAAGTGTTCAAATTTATCCTCTTGCCTGAGATAAACAAATAGCAAACAAAGCAGTACATACAAAAATATATTGCACAATGTTTTTCAAGAGATTAAATATCACCAAATATAAACACTGAACTTCTATTGCATTTACTTATTTGTGATACTAAAGACTGAATTTAGGGCTGTGTTTGCTAGCAAAGAGCTCTACCACCTGAACCAGGACCTCAGTCATTTTTATTCTAGATATTTTCAGATAAAGTCTCATGCTTTTTCTCTGGGCCACTCAGAAGGTAATCCTTCTATCATGCCTTCTTGAAGAGGTGGGGATTATAGGCCTGCACAACTACAGACTTTTTCTTGTCATGGTGGGATACTGACAATATTTTGTTGCACAGAATGGCCTTGAGCCACTATTCTTCTGCTATTACAGAGAATGACAATTATGGGCATTGGAACAATAATGTGTAGAATATATGGGATTAGAATATTCAAAGAAGTGAGACAGAGGAAAGAGGGCAGAATTGTACTAGATTTAAAATGCATTTATCTAATTTGGGGAGGAAAAGGAGAATAACAAAATGTTGAAACAAGGATACAGAATGACCCATTGTAATAAGGACACTCTAAGTTGGAAATGAACGTTACAACTTCTGGGTGGGGAAGAATTGGGGGCGGAAAGAAAATGATAGTGGCAGAACAACAAAGGAGGGGGTAACAATGCTGGACAGGAAATGTGCTTATTGTCTAACTCGTGTAACTGCAACCCCTCTGTGCAGCATCTTTACAATAAAATGAAATTAAAAAAATAAATTTTAACTTTACAGTTTTATGATGCTGAATGAAATGAAATTATTAGGAATATGTGGAAAATGTAAAAAGTGAAATTGCTAAAAAGCGTTGAACAAGGAAACTTTGAAAGGACTAAAAAGAGAAATACTTAATAGCTACAGCATCAAAAGATACACATGACAAAAAGTACATTTAATCAAAATAAGTCAGTAAAAATATTTAAAGCATAATATGTATTTAAGAAAAAAATAGACCGTCAATAAATCTAGGATTCTAGATCCAAAGAAAATATTTCTCAATATGGAGGTTAAATTGAATCATTATTAGATATAAAACCTTATTTTTTTCTTGTTAATAGCAAAGCTATACTGTAAGATATACTCTGGAATTTCTTTGGTGATAAAATTACATCAGTTACATGGTTAGAGTTAAACATTGATTAGTTAGTTAGTGCCTATTTGCTAGTATCTGAATCTCTTTATAAATTAGCATATTGTAGCTCTGTGTGTCTGCCCAGGTAGTATATAACTTCCAGGCCTTTTTTTCCCACTATGAAGGCTGCACCAGGTAGTCTGAACCCTTCTACTCAGATATCCTAACATTTCTCATAATACAGTATGGTTCTTAAGCAAATCTCCAGCCCAACTTGAATTTCATTCTCACTCTTTATGTACATGTTGCAACTATTGTTGTAATCCACCTGTAATCCATTGGCACACAAATGCCATGTTTACACATTTCTTTTTCTGGGTAGGAAATGGAAGCGCTGAACTTTTGCACTGGGCCATTTGAGGTTTGCACAACGGTAGCAGTGTTTGCATCTTATATTGTTGGCATTCTAGCTAGTAGGGATGGTGCTAGGGAACCGTGAAAAGCAGGTCACATCTGTATTAGTCCACTGGGATTAAGCAGAAGTCACGTGAGAGAAACAGGAGGAGACAAATGAAATCCATGAGGGAGGAAAAAGAATAAGTTTTCTATACTGCAACAGAGAGAAATGTGCCACTTGTTCAGTAGGCACCGTCTGGGAAGAGAATTAATACCCACTGTCTTTGCCTTTGTCAGGATCATTGAGGTGACCCTTCTGTTACTAAATGTTTTGTGGGGTTTGGGGTTGTTTAATTTATTAAGTTTTTATTTTTATTTTTTAATTTTGAGAGGGTGATGAGCTGGGGGTTTCCAGTTACATAGGTAAGGTGATAAGCACATATATTGTTAATAATCGTTACCCCATCTCCCTTCATCTCCCACTTACTCCTCCTTGAACCTCTCCCCCCGCAGCACCCGGCATCCCTCCCCCCCTAAGTTCTAATGGTCATATCCAATGTAGTGTCAAGTGAGTATCAGTGTTGCTGTGGTTAATCCACTGTTCTGCTGTTTCTGTGATTCCCTTTCCCTTTCACATATTGCATTGTCTATTATGCAAAGCACGAGGTACAAAAAACTAAGAGAAAGAAAGAAAGAAAAGAAAAGAAAAAAAGAACAAACTATATACTGGATCTATTGAGAACCTCTTGTTTCCATAAGTTGTAGTTCATGTGAATATTCATCATTATACACAGTCTTTTGCACTAAGCACTTCAGAGATTGAGATCCCCTGTTAAGAATATCATATCCATATGCTAGTTTTTACAAATGAGGGAGATCCCACAACCTGCTTTCTCTAGGTCAGGCTTACTTCACTTAATTTCCAAGTCTTTGCATTTATTTATGAATGGAACAATGTTATTATTTCTGATGGAAGCATAGAATTCCATTGTGTATATATACCACCTTTTTTGGATAACTTGATTTTAACATTTTATTTGGTAAATGATTTTAAAGATAATAACAATAGTGTCAAAACTACTACAATAGCTTTCCCCAACCATACCTTACAGACTCACATAAACCTTGTATTTATTTTTCTTTTTGCACAGTTTTAATCTTTAAAGCCATATGTGTCAAAGCCGGGCTCTGGTGGCTCTCACCTGTAATCCTAGCTACTCAGGAGGCTGAGATCTGAAGATTGCGGTTCAAAGCCAGCCCAATAAACTTCTCCAATAAACTTCTAGAAAACCAGAAGTGGCGCCATAGCTCAAGTGGTAGAGCACTAACCTTCAGCTGAAGTGCTGAAGGACAGCACTCAGGCCCAGAGTTCAAGCCCCACGACCTACAAATAATACTAATACTACTACTAATAATAATAATGTAAGCTGAAACCCTTGAAGAGGCACATAATGGGTTTCCACTTTTTAAAAATAAAAAGAAAGTCGCCAGTTTATTTAAAGGGAAGAGGTGTTCATACTCCTGCTAATTTTTTTAATTTAATTTAATTTTATTTGTGAACATACTGTACAGAGGGGTTACAATTACATGGGCAGGATAATGCGTACATTTCTTACCAAGCATTGCAGCCTCCTCCTTTGTTTACCCTTCACATCCCTTCCCAGCCTCCCCCCTCCCCCACAATCCCAATCCTTCTCCTTCCCCTCTTCCCTCCCCACCCCCTGCACCGACATTGTAAAACTCGTTTTGGACATGACAACTTGTACTTCTCATTGTTGCAACAGGTCCACCTGTATCCTTAACCACTTGTTTTTCCCCATCTCCTCCACAAGTTATACTGACATCAAATATAGAGAAAGCAGGGTTTATACTGTGGGGGAGGGACATGCAAAGCAACAAAGAGATAATCTTATAAATGCATTAGAAACACATGCATGAAAGAAAAAAAAACATTAAAATACATATCTAAGGGTTCATTTTCCTGACTGTAATGGTGTGCTTCGAACAAATGCTAGACCTTCTCATCGTTCACCTTTGTTGTATATTACAAAGCTGTTAAATATGTGGTTTGACTTAACTTTGAACATGCGGAACTACTTAGCATGTGTCTTTAACTTGAATAAACATTCTGATTGAACAGATTATGTTCTAGCCAGTTGTGGTTTATCCATTGAGAAACAAATGTGAATTGCACTCTTACTCACCAGAATATTGTACAAGTTCAGTGACCTTTAAATGCTCAGAAGTAATACTTGAACTTCCTTTTGAGTAGCACAAAGTTTACATAACCCCTTTTAAATGTTAACTAGTTACACTTAAATTTTGTTTTCCAATGTAACTGGGTGTTTTTTCCTCTTGGAAAATAACCTGTTTTTTGTTATGTAGCAAAAGGCTTCCATTTCTGGAAGGGTTTTCTTGTTCTTAAAGTCAGGAAGGTATTAGTTTCTAAAGGAATAATTGTCCCCCTCCTCCACCACTCAAGTGGCCTTCTGATTGCGCTGAGAACATGTGACTGGCCTCTCTAGTCTCCCCTACTTTGAGAGGACAGTGAAATTGATAGGGGAGGTACAAAGTTTGCTCTCTACCCTCACTCCACTAAAGCAGTTTTGAAGTTTATGGTCCAGTGCATACAGTCCCAATGCCCAGCACACCAGAAGTATGCATACTGGCCTCTTGTCTTCAAATGGGCAAGAAATTTGAAACTGTCATCTTGAATACTTTCCATCTCTTCTGTGTGTTAGACAAAAACAAAGAAGTCTCCACCCATGCCCAAATGCCACTCCAAAAGCCTGCCTTCTAGTCCTTACAAAAAACCTTTTAGGGTTATGTATGTTCACTTTTTTAAAATTTTTGTACAGTTTCTAAGTGATTTTTGCTAGTGATGTTAAATTGAATTGTTTATACCACCTTTTCTTGATCCATTCATCTACTGAGGGGCATTTGGGTTAGTTCCATATCTTGGCTATGGTAAACAGTAGTGCAATGTCATGGCACTGGTGGCTTTAGTGTAGCATTGTTTGTGGTCATTTGGGTATATTCCCAGAGGTGGGATTGCTGGGTCATAGGCGAGTGTAGTCTTTTGAGGAAACTCCACACTGCTTTCCAGAGTGGTTGGACACATTTGCACTCCCACCAACAGTGTAGTAGCCTGTATGCAATGTTAATGTGAAACATACACATACATTCATTGTATGGCATGGCAAACATTTAGCCATGTCCTTCTGGGTAATGACTCTTTTTTCTTTAGTTTGGCTCTTGACACCTTTTTTTAATTTTACTTGGTGAAAACTCAAATTTTCACTTTGTAAGCACTGGGTTTCTACATTTTATTTTCTCCAGAGAACAAGAGTATTAAATTCTCATTGGTGATTTACTAATGTGCTATTGCACTGACACAAAACTAATGACTGTAAGAGAAGCATGCCAATTGTTCAGTGCACAATGGCTGCGAATTTTATTTATTTATTGGGATAAACTTCTGATTTTATTTTATTTATTCATTTATTTACAATGAATTGGATCTGTGTGGTGGGACAATGGTTGGATGTATGGGTGGGGTAGGTTAATTAAGTAGAGGTTTCATTTCTGACACTGGCCTTTATAAGGATCCTTTTCAACTACACAAAGGATTATGGAAAATAATTACTTGGAAAAGACTCCTGAGTATGCATGTTATTGTTAAGGTAAATATTAATTCCTGCCATTGGTATGGACATAAAGTGCCATATTATTTTCCTCCTGTGTTGCACTTGCTATTTAGCTGTTCTCAATAGGCTTTAATAGAAAATCTTTGCATTTTTGTTTTCAGACTTAATAAAAAGAAAAATAAGATGAAGTTTACTCCTCTTTAATATAAATGAATCATATTATACATGCAACAAGATGGTTGCCTCTTAAAATAATTACACTGCATATAGAAGCTGTGCTAAATAATTCACTTAGTTTGGTGATACTTAGGTAAATCTTTAAAAATGGAAAGCAAGTTCCATTCTAGGAATGGAGAAAAACAAAAACCAAACCAAAACAAAACAAAAAAACCTCTTGCCTATAAAGATAGAAAGTTGGAATAAACATAGATTTCTATAAGACAGGTTTAAGTTCACTATTTTGATTATAATAGTAGCTTTTCATAAGTCAAAATTTATCAAAATAACTACTGGATATAACATATTTTATTAGAAAGTAATAAATTGTTATTTAATCAAGCTATTCTAACTTATTGTATATTACACTGAATGCTTATTACTCAGAAAAACTTGCATACTATTGCTTGACTTTCTTCAAAAAAAACTTACTTGTCATAATCCTGACTTTTCACAAATTCTCTAGTATACAAATTAATAGTCTTCCTGTGATTTGAAATTGCTAGATGGGTACCAGTAGATCAAAACTGTAATCCTATCTACTTAAGGTTCTTGGAACCAGAGAAGTGCAATTTGAGACTGGAGCAGGGAGGAAATTAGCAAGACTCCCTTTCATCTCAAAGGTTGATCAGTGGCACACATCCATCATCCAGCCTACACAGGAGCTGAGATTGAGACAATCATGGAGCGATGACATCCCAAGGTGGAAGGTCCTTGAGAAACAATCTCCAAGGAAGGAATGCTCCATACAGTGGTTCATACTTGTGTTCCCAGAGATAATGGGAAATCTAAAAGGAGGTAGATCATGGCTCAAGTATGCATTCATAGGGAAGGAGACCTTTCCTGAAAATAACCATTGAGATACATGTCTAGAAGTATGGCTTATTGGTATTATGCGAGTTCAGTAAGCATGAGGCATTCAGTTCAATCCCAGGACTTGAAATAAATAATAAACAAATACATACCTGAACAGAAGAATAAAAATGCTTAAGGTCTCACTAGTGTATTAAAGTAATATTTACCCATATTTATAACCATTTTTGTGTGGCATCAAAGTCAAAGTAAATATCTGTTCTATGGAATTTTATTTTATTAGGTAATATGTAATAACTACCTAAATGTGTGTCCACTATTGTTTAAATAAAATCTTTAAAAAATATTAACTTGCTTTTTGGTATATACTTTTATATAATAAATAAATTGACATTAAAAGCTGGCTGTAACATCTATTTTAAAGCACATAAAAATCAACATGATGATTTCTAGTTTCATGAGAGTGTATTCAATTTTTATAAGACTAACCTATCAATAGAATAGTAAGAGTCATTAAATATATACTTCTAGTTCATAATTCATTGATCCATTGCTACTTTATAACTTTAAAATTTAATACCTAGGATAATACCATGAAGATACAGGATTAAATTACAAAGCTTTCAGTTATCCTACATAAAAACAACAGAGATGCTGCCATTATTTCTTTGTTATTACACTATAAAAATATGGTAAGAGATATAGGTACATTGTCAAAAGTACACGTTACAGAAAGTTCTGGAAAGTGAAAAGAATTTGACTAACCTGCTTAAAGTTAAAATACACAGACACAAAAAGACATTAACATACATTTCTACTTAATCAAAGATTAACCTTTGTAAATTTTGAAGGTACATTAGAATTATTATGTGTGCATACAAATGCATAAACACATAAACACATTGCAAGATATCCAGCTATCTGTCACTGTGTATCAAATCTAAGTATATTCCTTATATATATTTTTCAAATTAATATATGTACTAGGCTATGTACATACAGGGAATTTTAGATTTTTTTTAATTGGTGTTGTCTGCCTTCTGTAAAATTAGCTAAAGAAAAGCAACATATCTGAGGGAAAGGATGAAGAGTTGGGGAGATATTTTTTTAACAAATTATATATATATATATATATATATATATTGTCATGGGGCTTGAACTCTGGGCCTGGGCATTGTCCTTGTCCCTGTGCTCTTCAGGTAGTGCTCGACCACTTCAGCCAAAGCACCACCTTTGGTTTTCTGGTGGTTTATTGGCGATAAGAGTCTCATAAACTTTACTGCCTGTGCTAGCTTTCAACCATGATCCTCAGATCTCAGCCTCCTGATTAGCTAGGATTACAGGCACCAAGCAACAAATGATATCTTAAATGCTGCTTAAGTCAAATTCATAGTATTATCTCCATTCTCTATAAATCATAGCATTTCTTCTCCATTTTTTCATCTAAATTTTATTTTTGATGAAGATATGAAGATATGCTCATATGCTTATTCATTACATTCTAGATTTTTTAATGATGTTCTACAGGTTAACTGAAACAAGAAGAAAAATAAACATATTGGTCTTTATATTGATTCCGTTTTAATTGATGCTTTGACTGTAGCTAATGACAACTTTTTAGCATCATAAAAAGAAGTGTCAGACCATAAAAAAGAACAAAAGAAGATGGTGCCTAAGTTCTTGAATGATCTCTTAACAGAAAGAATTACTCTTACACTCCTCTGTTAGCCTCTCTCTCCCTTCTTATTCCTATTTTAGGTTCTTATATCTTCAGTTCTCTGAAATTTGGATTCTGATTTCTATGTAAAGACCCCTCCATTAGTTAGACACAGAATGGAACAATCTCTTTTTCCATCACTCTGTCTCTTTGCATTGCAGTGTCTCAGGACTTGTAGCCTAGGATACAGAAGCTAGAGATGACAGTTGCTATAGCTCCTGTCTGTGTAACTTAAAGTCTCAGTATTTCTTAGCATACCTATATGTATGCTATTCAGTTAGATCTATTTTCACTTCTGAGTCAGAGAGATAAACTTACTGCTTTATCAATTTCTTCAAGTGGCCTGGCATACTGCTCTTTATCTTGAGCATCACAGTTTCTCCTTTGGGAACAGCACTGGTTAACCACCTTTTTGAAAGAGTGGAGATATGGTCAGCTCTCTACTCTTCATGTGTCATAAACATTAGAGCACTGTGGTGGATTCTGGTCCACGCCTGCATTAGAATGTACATCTGATGTTATACTCCTAGCTAGACAGCCTCTTAACCTGGAGGATGCCTGAAAGATATCTCCAGGAGTTGTCATCACATCATTTAGTCTACTGTTTTATTTAACTACTCATACTCCTCCCAGCAGGATAACCTTTTTTTAAATTTAATTTAATTTTATTTGTGAACATACTGTACAGAGGGGTTACAATTACATGGGCAGGATAATGCGTACATTTCTTACCAAGCATTCCTTGGTTTACCCTTCACATCCCTTCCCAGCCTCCCCCCTCCCCCACAATCCCAATCCTTCTCCTTTCCCCCCTTCCCCCCCCCCCCCCCCGCACCGACATTGTAAAGCTCCTTTCGGACATGACAACTTGTACTTCTCATTGTTGGAACAGGTCCACCTGTATCCTTAAACAACTGGTTTTTCCCCATCTCCTCCACAAGTTATACAGACATCAAATATAGAGAAAGCAGGGGTTATACTGTGGGGGAGGGACATACAAAGCAACAAAGAGATAATCTTATAAATGCCTTAGAAACAGATCCAGCAGGATAATCTTGGGCTCAGCTCAGCCCTTCACAACAGAGTATTGCAAGAAAATAAATAAATAAATAATAAATTAAAAAAATAAATGCTTAACAACTACCACAAAAAGTAGCTAAAATTAAAAGTGCAAGAAACTAGAATCTCATTTTATAATAAATATATTAATAAATAATAATAATATTCACAATAACTAATATAAGAAGGTACCTTGAATGTTCTTTGACCTATGGATAAAGATAATGTAATATATTAGGATATCAATCAGACTTAACAAGGAAAGATGATCTCACCCTTTGACATAATATTGATGGGTTTGGAGGATATACATTTTCCTAATGGAAATAAATCAGACACAGGAGGAAAATTATTAAATTATCTTCCTTACATATAAAATCCAAAAACAAAGAGAAAGCATGTTGAAATACAGAGATTAAGAATATAACATTGGTTCCCACGCTGGAGGTAGGAAGAATGATTGGGCAAGCGTAGATTTGGGCTGAAAAATACTAAGCTGCAGATATATAGGATGAAGATGTCTAAGGAATGCAGTTAATATTGCATTCAGGATTTGCTTTCTTGCTACATTACAGGATTCACAAAACTGGTAGAGTACTCTTGTCACAGAGTAAATGTGGTAAGTATCTGTGGAATGGATATGTTTACTTGTTTCACTTTTTGGGATATATGCATCTTGTTATGACAAGGATATTGTAAGTATATACAACAGAATTTCACTAAAAATAAAATAATGTTAATACCTCTGTCATATTGGGTTTGGTAACTTCTAGTTCTTTGCATCTAGCTTGAAATCTCTCTGGTTTATTGTGAGTGTTTTTTCTTTTGAAACTTGGACAAGTAGTTGAATGCCAATTGACTGGATCTTACATATATCTCCTATTTTTGATGAGCTCATAGGCCTCCACTCAAGCAAGGAAAAGCACAGCATGCAGCTACTGCCTAGCTAGGATACAAGCTTCACTTATCCACTTGTCCCAAACTTGAAGAGGTTCTTCAGCATCACTGAGAATGTAATACTTACTGTAGCATTTCACTGACCCCTCACTAGCCTGAAAGGCAAAAATGCCTTTTGCTTGCTTCCTTCCCAGATGATCTTCTCTGATATCAGAGGAGGCAGAGTTTTGCCAAATCCAGGCTCCCTACCAAGTTTACCTACAATAGACACCAGTCCCCTGGGATGGGAGGTGTTTGGAAGGAACTCTTTTTTTTCCCCCTTTTCTTTTTTTTTTTTTTTTGGTCTGTCATGGGGCTTGCACTCTGGTCCTGGGCTCTGTCTCTCAGCATTTCAGCTTAAGGCAAGCATTCTACCATTTGAGCCACAGTGTCATTTCCAGTTTTCTGGTGCTTCATTGGAAATGAGTCTCTTCAGCTTTCCTGCCCTGGCTGGCTTTGAACCATGATCCTCAGATCTCAGATTCCTGAGTAGCTAGGATTACAGGCATGAGCCACCAGAGCCTGGCTTTGGAAGGAACTCCTTTATCACCTAGTGGTTGCTGTTTTATGCTTTTCATTCAGTCTTGGCTTATTTGAATAAAGACCCACCACAGACCCTCCCCTCTTTGGTGTTTTATGCAAGAGTAATTATTTCCTAAGAGCATTTTATGTTACTATGTTTCTTCTTCTGATCCCTTGGTTATACTGAGAAGTGAGTTGGAAATAGAGATTCTTATTTTTCTTCCTACTAGCTTTAATAAATAACTTATATAAGAACAATTCTGCAATAAATGAGCAAAAAGAAAACCTAGAAAATGCAGGTTAATCTTTTCACCCAGAGTACACCAGTCATTCACCCTTATATTCATCTTTAAGATTCTTCTGTATTTCCTTCCCTCCCTCCCTCCCTCCCTCCCTCCTGCTCTCTCTCTCTCTCTCTCTCTCTCTCTCTCTCTCTGTCTGTCTTTACAATACCAAACAGCTTTATTTTTGTATAAGCAGAAAAAGGGGGAAAACTATTTCTGTCTTCTCAGGAATCAATAAAGTAATTTTGTTTTAGCCAAAATTATTGAAAAAAATACAATCCTATTAATCATTATTTCACATATGCATGGAGCTTCTCAAGTTTTTAACATTATGAAAGTAAATAAATAAATGTTAACAATTACCCAAAGCATTTTATTACTGATTTATAAGTCTTCATGAAATAGTTTAAATTCCTTTCTTTACTTTATGTACTTTACATAACAAAAGTAAACAATTTCTCCTTGCTTTCATTGATATGCATAATGAGAGAAAAGGATTCCATCAGTGCTTTCTGATCTATTTTGGAAGATGAAGCACTTATTGCTTCCATTTAGAGTTATCTCATAACCAATCAAGTAAAAAATTGTGAATCTGTTATGGAACTGAGCCGTATGTTAGTAGTCAGCGTTTGCTTCTGCTTGAAGCCTCTTTTCCCTTCTATCTGCTGCCACTGTTCAAATTACAAGTGTAGGACTTTCACCTTCCAAATGTGAAATACGGAAAACACTGCCAAGAGTTAATCAAAAGTATTAATATTGCTTTCATTCGCCACCATTCTATAAAATAACAGGTACCTCTAATTTTGTTTAATTTGCAATGACATAATAGCATTGGAAGGTTAACTCAGGTTTGGAAATCATCCAACTAAAATGAAAATGTATGGAGAAATGGTTTGCACATCTATGAACACAGGATTACCACTGTTTTGTTTGCTATTAATTTGATACTTCAGTTCTTTGACCAGAACACAGAAATGTGTGTTTAACTTAGTCACACATTTGAAAGTCATTTCTAACTTTTTTTTTAATGTGTGACTGGTAGAGTTTATTATGTACGTCTGAGTGCAAATTAAAGTCTTTAAAGCTAATACCTATAATAACAATTATTATGACTTTGTCTTATCATAGTAATGATGAGAATGTTGGGCATTGCTACCACATAATATGAGGAAGAAAAGTAGACAAATTCATAAAGCCCTATTGTAGTCAAATGTCTGACTGTGGAACCTGGAGCAGAAGAATGAATTGCTTATAGCTCCATTTACTCAAGTTTCTCTGGCCCCAGGTTTATTAACAACAAAGGAAGTTTCTGATTTGCATGGCCTGTACACTTTTATGTGAATAAAAACCACTCCAAATTTAAGAGAGAGATAGAATTAATATCATTGTCCCAGTTTGTTATGTCTTTGTGATAAGGATGTTAACTTCCTACAGCTTAGGATCTTCTCTGTAATGGTGTTTTGGGTTAGAGAGAAGTAGATTCTTCTTCATAGATACTTCTGTAATAGCTTTTCAGCTGCATGTAGTAAGAATTGTTGGTATCCATAAGTATCATTTTTTCTTTAAAAATTTTTTTTTATTATACACATGCTCTAGAGAGGGATTACAGATACATGAGGGATTACAGATACTTGTTGATCATTGCTACAGTTTCCCTTGCTGTTGTTCCACTATCCCTTCCTTCCCCCACCATTTACACTCCTCCCCAACCCCCACCCCCACCTGATGTTGTAAAGTTTGTTTCCAATACACTGTACTGTGGGTTTCGCTGTTGCAATGAGTCATCTTGTGTCCTTGTTTCACCGTTTTATTATTCCCTTTCCCCTCTTCAGATTAGAAAAATGTATATACAAGATGCAGGATACAAAAATCAAGTACACTGACAACAAAGGATATGCCATACAGGGAAGAACAGGGGGTGGGGGAAGGGGGAGCCTAGTTGAGGAGGTGGGAGGGAAGGGATGGCAGGGGAAAAGCAAAGGAGGAAGCAACAATGTTTGATAAGAAATGTACTCATTACCTTGCTCATGTAACTGTAACATCTTTGTACAGTATTTTCGCAATAAAGAACTTATTAGCAAATATATAAATAGTCACTGGGGAAAAAAAGAAACAAAAAAATCATATGGTAAGTTTAAAGCAACATAAAGACAGACCATTTTTGCCCATATCTTGGAGACCATTGCACTTATTATCATTTTATATGGTCATATGTACATAGCTTTTGAGCTGTTCTGTTCATCCGATATGATTATCCTATACATAGTGTAATTATTGCACATAAGGGAAAAAATGGGACCTAAATTTCTTTGGGACTGGGTTACTTCACTTAATATGATTTTTTTCTAAGTCATTCAATTTACTAACAAATGGGGTGGTGTCATTCATTCTGATGAAAACAGAATCCATATATATATATATATGTATATATATATATATATATGTATATGTATACACATATAGTATATATTTTGTAATAGGTATGTATATATATCTACATACACAAACACACACATACACCACATTTTCTTGATCCATTCATCTACTGAGTGACTGAGTGGCATCTGGATTGGTTCCATATCTTAGCTATGGTGAATAATGCTGCAATAAACATAGTTGTTCTGGTACGCATAGTATGGCCTTATTTGTGATCATTTGGGTATAAGCCCAAAAGTGGAATTTCTGGCTCATAGGGAAGTTCTATGTGCAGACTTTTCAGAAATCTCCATACTGGTTGAACAAATTTATACTCCTACCAACAATGCAGTAAGGTTCCCTTTTGGTCACATCCCTTTAAGTATCTGTTGTTATTAGATTTCTTGATTATAGTCATTCAAATTGGGGTGAAGTGGAATCTCCATGTTGTTTTGATTTGCATTTTTTTATGTCTGGAGAAGTTGAGCATTTCTTCAAGTGTCTATTGGCCATTCTTCTTTCTTCTTCAGAGAAGTTTGTCTTTAAGACTTTAGCCCACTTATTTATTGGGGAGTTGTTTCTATGAGGATTTGTTGTTGGGGGATTTAATTTTTTGAGTTTCAAGCATATTTTAGATATGAGACCCTTATCCGTTGTATGGTTAGTGAAGGTCTTCTCCCAATCCATGGGCATTCTATTGATCGTACCAGCTATGTCCTTTGCAATGCAAAAGCTCTACAGTTTCATGCAATCCCACTTTTCCAACCTTTCTTTGATTTGTTGTGTTTCTGAGTCTTTATTAAAAAAATTTCAGCCTGTGCTGAGGAGTCCTAGAGTTTCTCCTATTCCTTCCTCTAGTGCTTTCTGGGTGTTTGCCTTTACTATGAGATCTTTGATCCATATGGAATTTATTCTGGTGCAGGGCTATATATAAGGATCTAACTTTAATTTTCTACAAGTGTTAAACCAATTTTTCCAGCACTATTTACTGATGAGACTTTCTTTTTTCCATTCATTTTTTGGGGGGCTTCTGTATCAAAGATTATGTGACTATAGGTCTGTGGGTTCATTTCTGTGTCTTTGGTTCTATTCCATTGGTCTCTAGGTCTGTTCTTGTGCCAGAACTAAGCTGTTTTGATTACTATGGCCTTGTAGTAAAGTTGGAAGTAATGATATTATTATTTCTCTAGCATTCTTCTTTCTGCTAAGGATTGTTTTTTGCTAATTGATGTCTTCTATTGTTCCATAAGAATTTTTGGATTGCTTCTCTATTTCATTGAAGAATGATACTGATACTGATAATATCACATTCAATTTGTAGATAGCCTTTGGCAGCATAGCTATTTTCAGGATGTTAATCCTTCCAATCCAGAAGCATGGGAGGTTTTTCCACTTCCTTAGTTCTGCTTTAATTTCCTTTTTCAGGATTTTAAAGTTTTCATCATAGAAGTCCTTCTCCTCTTTAATTAATTTGTAGATATTTTATTTTTTGTGGGGCTATTACAAAAAGGGTTGCTTTCCTGATTTCAGTTGCACTCTTCTCATTATTGGCATACAGAAAAGCCATTGCTTTTTGAGGGTTAATTTTATACTTTGTCAAAGTTTCAAACCAGCTTGAGTAACTTGGGAGAGGAGTCCACAGAGTACTTTAAATACAAGATTATTCCATCTGCAATGAGGGAGAGTCTTTCCCTATTTGGATCCCCTTTGTGTTTGCATCTTGTCCTATTGCTCTAGCTAGGCATTCTAATACTAAATTGAAGAGGAGTGGAGAGAGTGGACATTCTTTTCTAGAACCTGAATTTAGAAGAAATGGCTTGGGAATATGAATATTTGCTAGAAATTCTTCTATTTCATCCACATTCTCAAACGTATTAGCATAAAGTTTAGAGAAGAATTCCCTTTTAATGTTCTGAATCTTGGTTGTTTCTGTGGTCAAGTTTCCATTCTCATATCTGAGTTTGCTTATTTGGGTGTGTTCTCTTCTTTCCCAGTTAGATTTGCTAAGGGTCTGTCAACGTTTTGTTGATTCTTTCCTTTTTTTTTTTCTTTTGACTCAAATTCATTTAATTCTGTTTTAATTTTTATTATTTGTTTACATCTATTGATTGCTGCTCTTTTTCAAGATGCTTAAGGTTCATCAGTAAGTTGTTGGTTTGAGGTTTCTCCAATTTGTTGATATAAGAACTCAGAGCTATGAATTTTCCTCTGAGTGTTGCGTTGGCTGTGTCCCAGAGGAGCTGGTAATTTGTATGTTCATTTTTGTTAAATATCATGAACATTTGAATTCCCTTTCTAATCTCTTCGATGACCCACTTGTGGTTCAACAGTGTGCTGTTCAATCTCCATGTGTTACAGGATTTTCTTTGGTGTCATTTGGTGTTGAATTCTAATTGTATTCCCTTATGGTATAAGAGAATGCAGAGTATAATTCCAATGTTTTTGTATTTGGACAGATTTGCTTTGTGAGCTAAAATGAGGTCTATTTTGGAGAATGTTACATGTGCTGCTGAGAATGTGTATCCTGTTGCTGATGGGTGAAATATTGTATAAATGTCTGTTAAGTCTAGGTGGTCTAGGTGGTTGTTTAGATCTGCTATTTCTCTGTTGTTTTTGCTGAGTTGATCTATCCAGCAGGAAAAGTGGTGTGTTAAAGTCACTGACAATCAATGTTTTTGGATCTATGTGTGATTTTAGGGAAAATAGTGTTTCTTGAATAAATTTAGATGCTCCGTTATTTGATGAATAGATATTTAGAATTGTTATATCCTCCTGTAAGAGAGGTCTTTCTATTAGTATATAATGTCCTTCTTTTTCTCTTCTCAATAATTTTAATTTGAAGTCTATTTCATCTGATATTAGGAATGCTACTCCAGCCTGTTTGTGAGGGTTGATTGCTTGGTAGATTTTTTTTTTCTAGCCTTTCACTTTCAGAAATGTTTGTTTTTATAAGAAAGGCACATCTCTTGAAGACAGCAGAGAGACAGATTCTGTATTTTGATCCAACTAGTGATTCTCTGTCATTTGATTGGAGCATTTAGTCCATTTATATTAAGATTTAGAATTGAGAAGTGTTTGGTAGTTCTTATTATGTTATCTACCTTCTTAGGGGCTGTGTCACCTTGGTTCTGCCTATTTTTATCTGATTCTTTGTTTAGGGAATGTTTCTCTGCTTTCTTCCTGTAGTTGCACAGATTTGGGTAGTTTACAGTTAATGATGGGTATTTTCACTCTGTCTCACCTTTTGGGGAGTGAGAATATGTCTTATTACACACCGGAACATACATCTAAGACTAGCACTTAGCCAGAGCTCTGTAGTAGCACAGACTTTGGGGCTTTACATCAAGAATGGGAGTTTTCACAGTATCTCTTATTTTGGGTGAGTGAGAGTACATCAAATACACTAAATCACAATTGTAAGACAAGTCCCCACACAAAGTCCTGTAGTTACACAGGAATTGGAGGTTCACTCAACATGGGTATTTTTACTCTATTTTTCCTTTTGGAAATTGAAAATATCTCCACTTCCCCACCAGAAAAAAATTTTATGGTGAGCCTGAACCCAGAGCCCTGTAGTTGCAGACTTTGGAGGTTCTCACGCAAAGATAGGTGCTTTCCCTGTATCTCTCCATTATTTTGAGGTGAAAGTATATCCAGACCCTCACCAGAACACAATTTTAAGATTGTAAGGTCCATTCCTGGACAGCGAACAGACCTCGCCCAGTACCTGTGTTACCTAGGCAACTGGGACACCTGGAAGAGGTCACATCCGCATCTGCTGAGGTCACATCTTAACCTGATGTGGCCACACCTTTCTCCCACCTGACCCCACTTCCCTTTACCTGGACACACCCTTCCGCACCCCCTACCCTATATAAGGCCTAAACCGTGGCCAGACCGCCCTTTCCTTTTTCCTTTGCCAGCCGCGTGGAGTGCCAACCTTGCCTGGTCCCAGCAGGTCTACTGAATAAACCCCTTACCTGAATACCACGTGCGTGGTGCAGTTCTTACTCAGCCACCTCTTTTTAAAAACCTAACAAAGATAAGCACTCCCTCAGAGACCTGAGGTTGTACAGATTTTGGAGGTACACAAATAATACAGGTTTTTTTCACTCTATTTCTCCTTGTTGGATATGTAAGTAGGCCCAATACCAGCAAAGAGTAATTTTCAAACAAAATCCACACCCAGGTGGTATCTTTGCACTGATTTTAGAAGTTCCCAATCATGTTCTCTTATTTATCTTTGTTTATCTTTGTCAGGGGAGGGGCATTGTGTTTCAGAAATGAGGATTGTAAACAGTTGTAATCAGTGAGTAGCTGTGTTATGAGGTTTAGAATGGTTTGGGCCACTTTAGCACTATCTCACTGACTACAGATATAGTCTAGCTCCTGTTTCACACTTGGCAATCAACAGAGTAAGGAATTTGAAGAGGAATAAAGGAGTATAAAGAATTGTAAATGTGTTGAGGTGTAGTCAGAGACAAGATTAAGATATACAATATAGGAGGAGAAAAATCAGATTAGAGGGATGTAGCAAAGGAAAGGAACAGAGAGTAGAAAGGTATGACCTAACTTCTAGGTACTAAAGAGAGAAGAAAAATTAAAACAAAAAAAAAGAGAAAGAAGAAACATATACATAAAAATAAAAAATAAAACAATTATGTACCTATGAAGTATTAAGACTAAAATTAGGAATACAAATATTGTGCAGTAGGGAGGTGGGTGATCAATTTTTAGTCTGAATTAAGTCTATACACAGTTATGGAGGAAGCCAAGTATTCATCATAGGTTGTGTATCCAGTTGTGAACAGAACAGCAATGAGGAAGAAAAAAAAATCCAACAGGATTGTTACAAAAAAGGAAAAAAAAAGAAAACAAAACTAAAAACAAAAACATAAAAAATGAACAGAAAAAAAACTCTCAGAGAGTTATACTAGTTGCAAAAAGTAAAAAGAAGAGAAGCAGCAAGAAACATTTTGTTCAAAGAACTTAAAAAGAATAAATAAAAAAATTAAAAAATATAATTGACGGAAAAGGAAAGAGAAAAAAAGTATCTTTGATTTATTTGGGGGGGGCTCTTATGTCTCCCCTAAGTCCGATTTCAGCTTCCTTGATGATATCTTTGATTTGCTTGTAGAGGTTGGTTTTCCCTGTTGCTTGGTTGGCTTCTCAAATCAGTTTGCTTGGGTGTGCAGGAAAGAGTGCTTTTTGCAACTTTCTTCCCAGACTAAGAAGCAGGATGCGCTTTTTGTTTATTTATTTGTTTGTTTATTTATTCCTTGTGCTGCGGGGAGGAGGCTGCTGGAGACTGCAGTTTGTTGTTGCTGGGACTAATCTTGGGCATGGTTGGGGTTTTGGCCTGTCTGGAGTCACTGGTCTTTTCCCAAAGTGGGGAGCCCCCCTTAGGCCTCTAACCTGGATCTTCTCTCAGCTTTGATAACCTGTCCAGTTTTTATTTACTTATTTTTAATGAATTTTTGTTAGACTCCTTTAGTTGGCTGTGCTGCCAGTTCGGCTGCTGTAAGGGTGGAATTCCTTTGTTGCCTGCAGGGGGCCTGGCCGCCTCTGGGCCCAGCAAGTAGTGAAGGTTGATCCATCCTGTGGATGCCCCCTGAGGAGTTTCCTCTTCCTGGGAGGGGCAGCCTTTTCCTTGGACAGAGCCAGCTCTCACAGATCCAAATCCTTCCCCTGTACAAAAATGGTACCACTTGCTGCTTTTGTGTCCCGAGTTATCTGCTAGCTATTATGGTGGAGTCTACGCCAGTGTCAAATATGGCGTTCTTCTCCTGTGGCGGAGGACGGGGGAGGCGCGGGCTGCCTTCCTTGAGCTGTTCTGTGGGAAGGATTTGGGATACTCAGTTTCCCTAGCTAGCTGGATGTGGAGTTCTCCTGATCTTCTAGTCCACCGCTGACGTGGGTAAAGAGATGTGCACCCTCGGTCTCTGGCCAGTTCCCCAGCAGCCACGAGTTCACCGCAGCTATCGCCGACTGCAGCAGCTGCTTGTGCTCAAATCTGTCTTCTGGCGCAAACTGCCTGAATTTTCCTCTCTAGGTAAAATTTCTGTACTATTACAGCTCACTAGGTGTGATTTTCCCATAGTGAGTGATTTCCTGAAATGTGGAAATTGGTTACTTGGGGAGAGCTCACATATAGCCCAGCTATATCTCTGCCAATTTCCTCTGCTCCATCTCCATAATTATCATTTTCTTTGCATTTATTTATTGTTATTGTAAAGGTAATGTACCAAAGGAGTTACAGTTACATAAATTAGAGTACATTTGATTAATGTTGTTGTTGTAAATGTGAAGGACAGAGTGGTTTCAATTACATAAGTCAGAGTACATGTTTGTTGTTATTTTTGTTATTATAAAGGTGATGTACAGAGGGATTACACTTACATGTCAGGTAATTAGTAAAGTTCTATTTTTTTAATCGTTACCCCTTCTTTTGCTCTCTCCCAGTATTTTGTTCTCATCATGACCCACAAGTTTTATGGTTCATTTTCAACATAGTATCTAGTGATTATAATTGCTGCATTTATTCATCTTTTTTCCCACCATTTCTGTGCCCCTCCTTACCATCTCAAAGACAGATAAACAAACAAGACAAAAGGGGGGAAAAAAGAAAACATCAAGAAGAAGAAAAAAATTCGTGTTTCCATTGCCTGCAGTTCATTCATATTTTATATGATCAGATACACAAAACAACACTGAGATTCCCACTTATCTCAATTTGAATGGCCATTAGATGAGGTTAAGTTAAATGAATCCCAAGATAGGGCACAACTTGTTTTGTCTTTCTTGCTATGTTTTTTACATATGTAAAATGTACTATGTGACCTTTTTGTTTCTCTTGTATATTCTTCCTGTACAGTATAACCCCTGTTTTCACTTATTTGACATTGGTGCCCTGAATCATGTTTATACATTTTTCTAATTTGGGGAGGGGAAGGGAAATAACAAAATGCTGAAATAAGGATACAGGCTGACTCATTGTAACAATGACATGTATAAGACACTATGTTGAAAACTAACTTTACAACTTGGGGGAGAGGGGGAAGTTGGGAAAGTGAGGAGGGAAGGGACAGTAGGGGGAAAACAAAGGAGGAGGTAAGAATGCTCAATAGGAAATGTACTCATTACCTTACTCATGTAACTGTAACCCCTCTGCATACAATTTTTACAATAAAAACATAAAGAAAAAAATAGAATAATAACAAGTGTTACTGGAGTTATGGTCATAAGGAAACTACTACACTGTTGGTAGGAATGTAAACCAGTTCAACTGATTGGGAAAGCAATATGGCAGTTCCTCAAAAGACTTCACATAGAGGTTCCCATTGATCCAGCAATTCCGTTCCTTGGCATTTATCTTATAGAACACAAACAAAGCCACACTAAGGACTACCAGCCCAACTATGTTCACTGCAGCCTTGTTTATTATAGCCAAGATATGGAATCAGTTAAAGTGCTTCTCAATGGATGGATGGATCAAGAGAATGTGATACACACATACACACACACACACACACACACAAACACACACAGAGTGAAATTCTACTGATCCATCAGAAAGAATATTGTACCATATTTAAGCATCAGTTTTTAATTCCATTTCTTTCTCTGTGTATATTTTCTCTCTCTTTAACTTTGTTTCTCCTTCCTCTTTTCTATCTCCTTTTTTCTATTTTTGTTTTAATATTTTATTCTGTTATATTTAAGATGAAGATCTCAGTATGTTTGCAAGGTTGGGCTCAAAATCTTTTCCTTCTACGTCACTGATTCTACAAAGCATGTGTCATCACAATGGGTCTATTTAAATTCCAAGAAAGAGAATATAGTTTATAACCAATAAGCAATCCTCACATAGTAGGCTCACATGCTGAATTTTACTAACATATTAACATGGATTATGCTATTTGGTGTTTTAATCAAATTTTATATTCTGTTATTTCCAAAATATTCTGAGCAGAATTATAGCTACCCAACATAATTGAAAGAAAACAGAAATCTTGGAATTCCTTGTTTCACTGAAGGACTCTTAATCAAATGATTTTTTTTTTAAATCTGTTAGCCCTTTATGGGAGTGTCCAACTTAAAACATTTCCAGACCAAGGTCATACTCCAAGATCAAGCATTGGACTTTTTTCTTTCCATGATTCTTGACTTATTTTTTTTTTCCATTTGGACTTAGATTAGTGCTTGAGAAAACAAGCCAGTGGAGATTTAAAACACATCTTGAATAGGTGTTATCATTTTTGTCATATAAGCAAAATTAACCTCCTTTAATTAATTATGTTGACAACCAGGTTGGAATGTTACACTTTTTTTCTCTGATTTTTCTCCTATTTGTCTATTTGTGAAAGAATTCTAGTCTCTTGTTGCCTTTGTCAACAACACCTCATACTAATTCACACACTTGTCAAATAATCTCATATCTGTAATACTTATTTAAAATCTCCTGATAAATATAAATGTATATTATATTCACTAAATGTGATCCATGTACTTAGAAGCAACAATGCTACACAAGTGAATAAAGATATAAACTATTACTATGACTATGTGAAACTTCACCTTACCCAGCGACTTTTTGATAACATCAGTTGAAATGTAGAATTCAGAGTTTGCAGGCTAGTTAATGCTGACATTTAAATTCATAGTTTGGTGTCCATCTAACATTTAAATTTAGGAAATGTGGAAAACGAATTATTTTATCTAATTTCAATATTTTGAAAATCATTTAGCTAATTTGACAAATGTTATAAAATCATCTAAATGAACTTAATGAATAGGTAGTCTGCTTTATTATACAGTAATTTAGTATAAATGAAAGAAAAATTAGGCACATATCTGTTTGCATTGTGTGTGCTTAATTCTAGTCTACTGCAGGAGGAAAAGACATAAAATTGTAGATAAACACTATGGGGATAAAATTTCTGTAATAAAATTGTTATATAAAATGCCATATAACAAAAATGCTTCCAGAATTTAGAATCCTACAAAATTCAGAAATGTATGTATATGGATGAGCATTGTTGTTATTTTTAATATGACAAGGGAGTATTGTTATTTAGCATCAGACCCTAGCAGAGGGTATGTATTTGACAAGTGTAATATAAAATAACCATTTCACAAAATAGATCAGAATAATCTAAAAACTTTGAATCCATCTTGTTTTTGTAGTAAATATTTCCAAATCCACACAAATCTGATATATAGAAGAACTATTTCCCAGAATTTTAGATAAGAGATACATAATATATACCACAAATCTGTCCTAAATTACAAAGGTCTATTCTTAGTAGATGGTTATTTCTAATAACTGACCTGCTAAGAGGCAATTACTGTCAGATGGCACAGAGTGTCAAAAAAGGGACCATTACTGAAGTGATATATACAAAATTCAAAAAGTATTAATGGCTAAGCATGCAATCCATGTTTATATAAGAAACCCCGATTCTGTATCCACCTTTCTTTAAAATAGTCCTCACAGAGACCCATCGCTACTACACTGGTATTTCCTAGTGAAAAGCTGAGTCACAATAGTACTATCAATTGAAGATTGGCACAATCATGAAGTCCATTCATCTTGATACACATGATATACTCATTTTGAAATGCCCTCTTAAAATTCAAAAAGGACTTAAAATTAATATTAGGTGAGATTAGATTTTTGAAAAGAAAAAGTGTTTTAATCAAAACTCAAAGGCATATAAAAATAAAATTGTTAAGCAATAACAAGAACATTTTTTGTGAATAGGCTTTCTCTAGTGATGCAGATTGAGTATAAACTTGCAGCTATCAGATGCTGTGATAGATCCCTAAAATGAAAAGAACATAAGTGCATGGAGGAGCTGTCGGTGCGTGTGTGTAGTGAAGGCTATTCTGTGTTGGACATTCTTTCTAGGATCGTCTTCTTACACACACAATGATAATGCACCCCTATGCTGTGTCTTCCTGCAGTGAAGAATCTGAAATTATCTAGGAGTCAACTTATCTACCAATACCTGGAAGAAATGTTCAATTTATTGATGCTTTGCCTAAGAAGAAAAAGTGAAAGTATCTACTTCCTTCATAGAAACAAAATAAAAATCAAAGAACTCTGTAGGGGAGGAAACTTTCTGTGTTGACAGTTCTAGGACATGCTTGATTTTCTTTCACCATTTAATCAGATGAGATCCAGTAACTTGTGACAGCTGTAACTCAGCTAATTAAATGATTTAATCATACAGCTTCATAAATCAATATTCAGAACACATTGAATTATATTTGAGTTATCTATTCATAAGGTCAATCTTATTCCAGGACTAAAATTAACTGGGAATGTGCTTCTTTTAATCATTAAAAAAAACTGTAGTTGAAAAATCACCCAAGTAATTCACATTTGTAATAATTTCTTACCTAGTAAGATGGTGAATTTATTTTGTTACAAAAAGAAAATAACACGCATCATAATATTCATATAAAATACTTAAAACATATGGAAAAAATTTCAGCATTTCCTTTTCTTTAAAGGACCTGAAAGCAAACAGTCTATACTTTTCAAACCAAGAAGTAAAGCTGTTATGTATGTGATTTCTAGCAGCTTCTGTGAAGTCTGTCTGATGACTTACATAGCAACAAAGTGGATTTTATAGGAATTGAATTTATAAATGACAACTATAGATAAATACAATGTATAAGTATACTTTAGGTTTCAAGAAGGGAAAAAGAAACATTTTTTTCCTCTTCCCATAAGTTAGATACAGAGAAAATATTTTTTGCTAATTGTTACTGGATGGAGCTATGCTATGTTACAAATCAAAGGGCTTGCCTTATGGTTTTGAAAGGTCTATATTGTTTTGTTTTGTTTAGCTCATTTTTGTTTAACTGACTTTTTTGCAATAGTATTATTACTTTTCAATATCTTATTGTGAATAAGATGCTATTGTTTATTTTAAAAGATTAATACTAAAAGTTTTTTCTGCTCTCTATCACTAATGCTGAATATCATTTTCTCTTCTCTCTCTCCATCTCCCTTTCGTGAATGGGTGTTTCAGCATATTTATATACAGTATCATTCCATACTTGATGTTTCTGATTGTACTAAGCATGACAGAAAATAAATGATATCAATATTTACAGTTTATATCATATTTCAGATTAATTTTCTGTATTGTACTGAGTTTTTTTCTATCCCAAGCAACTTAAACACAACACAAAAATCATTACAGAAGTATATGATTACAAAAGTATATTACTTCACCTTATTGGAAATAGATCTGAAACAAATGCCATAATAACATTTCTAGAATTTATTTTCTAAAATATATATTGTATTTCTTCTGTAATATGACAAAGTAAGCAGACCTCAGAACGAAAATCACTAGCTGCATTGGAATTACTCTGATACTTTCTTTGATACTTCAACATCTACCTGCTGTGTCAAGGGAAATTGGGTATTTACAAAATCATTCCATTCATGGACCTTACCAAATTATCAAGAAAGGTAGAAGGGATGTGGGCAGCCAATGTGAAGCACATAAGAAACATTAGTATTTAATCACCTTATCCTCATATCTTCAAGGATAACATTGTGGGTTGGCTAAATCTTTCACATAACTAAGTCTTAAAAATATTATTATGTATTAACAAATCTTTAAAGAAACAACCACCAGATTAATCAATGGGCTAAAGACTTAAAGAGAGACTTCTCCAGGGCTGGGAAGGTGGCTCAGTGGTAGAGTGTTTGCATTGCTTGCATGAGACCTTGGGTTCGATTCTTCAGCACCACATAAACAGAAAAAGCTGGAAGTGGCACTGTGGCTCAAGTGGTAAAGCACTAGTTGAACAGCTCAGGAGGGCCACCACCAGGCTCAGGGTTCAAGCCCCTTGACCGACAAAAAACAAAAACAAAAACAAAAACAAAAACAAAAAATGAGAGAGACACTTCTGCGAAGAGGAAATAAGAATAACCAATATACACATGAAGAAATGCTCAATTTCTCTAGCCATAAAAGAAATGCAAATCAAAACAACATTGAGATTCCTCCTCACCCCAGTTAGAATGGCTATAATCAAGAAATCTAATAACAACAGATGCTGGAGGGGATGTGGACAAAAGGGAACCCAACTGTATTGTTGGTGGGCGTTTAAACTTGCTAAAGCACTTTGGAAAGCAGTATAAAGGTTCCTCAAAAGATTCCACATAGAGATCCTCTATGACGCAGCAATCCTACTTTTGGGTATTTACCCAAGGGATCACAAACAAGAACCTACTAAAGCTTCCAGCATAACGATGTTTATTGCAGCATTATTCACCATAGCTAAGATATGGAACCAAACCAGATGTCCCTCAATAGATGAATGGATCAAGAAAATTCATATATATATATATTCTAGGCTTTCACCAGAAAGAATGGCACTGCCCCATTTATTAGGAAATGGAAAGACTTGGAAAAACTCATATTAAGTGAAGTAAGCCAGACCCAAAGAAACATACGTCTCATGGTTTCCCTTATCTGAAATAACTATTATATGAGTAGGATAGGCAGAAAATGTCAAAAGCCATGTACATATGTCCATATAAAATGATGCTAAGTGAAATGAACACCAAGATAGGGAAACAAGAAGTTATATCTTTTTTGCTATTGCTTTTAATATATTTATAATGTACTATGTGATTTTTTTTGTTTCTCTGGTATGTTCTTTCCCAATGGTAAAACCCCTGTTTTCACTGTATTTGATTCCAGTGTCCTGCATATTGCATATACATTTTTCTAATTTAGAGAGGGGAAGGGAATTAACAAAAATCTGAGATAAGGATACAGATTGACTCATTGTAACAATGAGATGTACAAGACACTATGTTGAAAATGAACTCTACAACTTTGGCGTGGGGGAGGCAGGTAGTTAGGGAGGTAGGGACTGAAGGGATAGTAGGGTAAAAACAAAGGAGGGGGTAACAATGCTTGATAGGAAATGTTCTCCTTACCTTACTCATGAAATTGTAACTTCTCTGTACAGTATCTTTACAATGAAAATATATATAAATAAATAAAATAATAAAAATTAAATATGCTGGGCTTCTCACCCATAAAAAATAGTCTTATGTGTTTATTCCATGATTCAATAATCAAAAATATTCCAAATTGGCTGTTGGATGATCTATATTTTTAATGTGTTATTTTGTGTGGTTGCCTCAATTATGAAATTATGCAGCAAGAAACTTTTAAAACGTTCAATTTATTTTTAAAGAATTTGCATTGTAAGATTAATTTTTTAGTGAACAATTCATTTTCTAGACAAGTTTCATTCTTTCTAGAAATATATTTCAAATTACTTGAAAAGAATTCCTTGAAGCTTTCAGTTCAAATACTTTAATTGGAATTATAAATCCAAAATGTAAGTATGTTTTGTGATTGGGTAGATGCTGGCCATAGAAGGGAAAACAGTCTTTGGAAAGAAACTTATGGTGTTTTAAACCTTCTTTTTATCTTAATGGTATGTAAATTTTCTATTATTTTTTTAAGATTGTTAACATTATCCCTTGTTTATTTGTTAAAACAAATACTCATAATAATGGTTTCCCTTAATAGTAATTTAAAATCCATCATATCAATTTGAAATATACTATGAACAAACACCAGATTTCCAGGATTTGGGGAATTCTTCCTTACTTTTCAGAACTTCAGCATCCTCACTCTAGGTAATACATCTCAACTAATTGGTGTGTAATTAAGGCCTTGGTAGACTTGAAAAGCATTTTTTTCAGCTTTCTGGATATAAATTTAAATTAGCAAGTGATATTTGCATACTGCTTTTGTGTCCCAAGCCTAACTCCTTTGGTTTATTGTGTTTGAAGAAGGAAAGGCTGAGAAGCTAACTGTTACTTGATAGAAGACACAGGCTTGGTGAAAGCTCACTTCACCCCTTGCAAATCACAAAACCTGTTAGAGTCCTTCACAGAATTTGGTAGAGATTGTTACCAGCCCCAAAATTGAAAGAAACCCTTGTGTATGATTAATTTGATTTCAAAAACACTACATAAAACAGTCACACTGCAGAAATACCTTTGTTTTATAGACTTGATCTTTGTAATTAGGCTTGTTGATATAAACATGTACCTATTACCATAAATAGAGCAACTATGCATACCTAGTCATTTACAAAGGAGTCACTATTTGGATTTAAAAGCTCAAGACTTAGATGAGAAACACACTCCTGCACTCTGTCAACTTTCCCTTGGGAACTGAAGGGAACCATAGAAAGTATTGCACAGACATTGGCTGTTCAATCTGACGTGTGTGATAGGAAAATTTCTACCTGAAACAAAATACATCAATTCTTTGAGAATGGAAACCTTCCCTTATTCTCTAACTCTTCTGTGAATATAATTCAAGATGTGAATATAATTCAAGAAAGCCTTTGCAAAGGAGGATAAAAATTTCAAGACAAAAAGCATATGTGAATAAGATAGAAAATAGGTTTAGGCAAGTAGAGCAGTTTAAAAGAACAGGTGACATTAGTAATATCCATCTTTTTTTTAAACTTTTTATACAAGGCCAACCTAACCCTAACCCTACACCTAAACCTAAACCTCACCCTCACCCTCACCCTCACCCTAACACTAACCCTAACCCTAACACTCGACCTCACCCTAACCCTCATTCTAACCCTAACCCTAACCCTTACCCTCACTCTAAACAGTAACCCTAACCCTAACCCTAACCCTCACCCTCACCGTCACCCTAACCCTCAACCACACCCTAACCCTCAACCTCACCTGAACACTCACCCTCACCTTCCTGAGGTTTTTAGAGATGTAATCGAATCCCCCCACCCCTTGCAGATCTTAAAAAAATTGTTTTCAGACCTTAATATAAGCGTATTGGTGCTTGCTCTTGTTATGTTTGGCTTTTTTCACAATTGCTAATGTTTCTGTCTCTCCATTTTAACAATTTCAAAAAAAATCTTTTACTTGATGTCTTCACTACTAATGTCATTAAGAAGAGGGTTAAGGCCAGGCGTCAGTGGCTCACACCTGTAATCTTAGCTACACAGGAGGCTGAGATTTGAGGATCATAGTTTAAAGCAGGAAAGGCTGTAAGACTCTTATCTCCAATAAACCACAAGAAAACCAGAAGTGGTGCAGAAGTGGTAGACCCTAACCTTGAGCTGACGATTTGTGGGACAGCAGCCAGGCCCAGAGTTCAAGCCACATGACTGACAAAAATAAAAATTTAAAAATGAGGGTTGAGTGCATAAAAATGTCAACAATGTCTATTTTAAATTGTTAGAAGTAAAATTGAATACATTAATAAATACTGAGAAGATATATTTTAAAGTAAACAGTGCAGATCAGAGACATTGCTATACTAAAATGAAATTAAGGTGTAGTCTCTGCAAATATAGTGTTACTAGGTTTATTTGGAAAATTTAACACTTTCTCAGGAAAGTAGAAGAGACCGTAGAAGAGATAATGATACAGCTATGAAGCTGTGCGAGACAAAGTTCCATGTGCACTCTGACTGGACCTGGCTGTGTTCAGTCAGAGTACAGACCAGAGCCACACTCATTCTGCAATCCTGAATCTCTAGGCTCATTGTATTTCTTCATCTGTGACAGGATTCCTCTAACTTTGTGAATATTTGGCTGTCTACTTAATATTTTTCTTTGGGTATCAAAAAGGTACACTAAATTTTACAACCATTTTTTTAGCTTTCTTTCAACCCAGTTCAGACCCTACTGATCTCTTCCTTATTTATCCAGTTGTCAATTTGTACCAATTTGTTTTAAACTTGTTAAATCAAAAACAGCACACTAGACCTTTGATACAGAATACTTAAACATTTTGCAAGTCTAGAACTCTCTCTCTCCCATCTTTATTCTGAATCACTGATGCTATGTAAAACACTGTACATCTGAGTCCTCCTTACCTAATTTTATAGGTTGAAGAGCTGATATCCTACACTTCAGAATACAGATGTAATGATGACATGAAATGAGTGATTAAATGAAGGTTGTATGGGTAGGACTTTATTCCAACCTGAATGGAATCTTTACAAAATGAGGAAACTAGAACATGCAGAGTGATATTGGAATAAGCAGCAAGTAAGAACAGAGCAAGAAGGAAATCATCCACAAGTGTTCACCTTCATAGTGAACTTCAAGCATGTCTACTCTAAGAAAATAAATCTTTGCTATTTAAATCATCCAATATGGTAACATTTTGTTACAGTGGTTCTGATAAACTAAAGACTTGCTTTCCACTCAGATGTTTGTAATGCTGTTGTTTGTCTTTGCTTCTTCTCATATTCTACCATAATTCACAATGCAGTTTCTAGAAGTCATTCATTTAAAACAAGTTTATTGTGAGGCCCTACTGCTCACAAGAGTCCAATCATATGTCATTTCAATCAGAATGGAACAAGAAGACTATTCCTTGGTCCTGTTGGACTCCATTCTCTTTCTCTAAGCTACTTCTTAAAGTCATATTTTTCTCTGTTAAACACAAACTACATTACTAGCTTCTCTCATAAAAAGCCTAGCATGTTTCTTCACTCAAGGTCCTTCCATATATTCGTTCTATGTATTTTCAAATTTTCTCCACAATCTCCCACTCCATGTAAATATGTCTGACATATTTCTTTTCTGTTATGTTTACTAGAAAGGCCTGTCTTTAGAAATTCCTTCAAAAATACTAACTTGTTATGGATATACTTGCATTTTGTTTTCCCTTTGCTAACTTTACAAACATTACTACCTTTAAGTACTTGAAGACTCATCTATTCAGTGGTATGAACAAGGGGATTATGTTTATTTCAATCAGCATTGTACTCACATTTTTATGGCATCATTTATGGCACATATTTAACCAAAAAATGTTTGTTAAAGTGTGAAATAACAAAACATTGCTAAGATTGGATTCCCAATCTTAATCCTTAATCCTTCAACTTGTAAAGGCCACATCTAGTTAACTCTTTTTTTTTTTTTTTTTGCTAGTCATGGGGACTGAACTCTGGGCCTGGATGCTGTCCCTCAGCTCTTCAACAGAAGGTGAGCACTCTACCACTTGGGCCACAATGCCACTTCCAGCTTTTTCTGCTCATGTGGTGCTGAGGAATTGAACCCAGGGCCTCATGCATACAAGGCAAGCACGCTACCACTGAGCCACCTTCCCTGCCCCCTAGTTAACTCTTATCTTTCCACTTGCATAAATAGGCAGACATTTTCTTCAGATGCCAGTATATTTTCTCAGTATGTTTTCATTTTATGCCTGTATCTTGTCTTGTTTTCCATCTATCCCAGCTTAGAAACTTTTCTGAGTGTTTCTGTCTCCTCTGTCACAATTATATTTTTTACTAATTATTTTCCTATTTCATTAGTATTAACAAAAGTACTACTAATTTAATAAAATTTACAATACATGTATGTTTTCATAAGCTAGGATTGTTTGTCTCTGTTTCTGTCATTGATGTTATTTATGCTTAGTTTTTTTTCTTTATTTTACTGCCAAAACAACCTAGAATATTTGATGGGGAAAATGCACAAAAATTAGAATCAGCTTTCAAAATGCAGAGTACAACCTCTCTCTCTCTCTTTCTCTCTCTCTCTCTCTCTTTCTCTCTGTCTTTCTCTCTCTGTCTTTCTCTGTCTCCAATATAACCTATGTTTCAAATATTTCTGTTTCTTCATGCTGTTTTCTAGCTCAACATTGCCTTTCACATCCATCATTTTTGGCATAAATCTACTTGCTCATATTCAGTATCCCTAAAAGAAAAATAAAATTATTTCACATACACAACAAAAGTTGTGTTCATGCCTAAGGAAAAAGCAAGAATATGGTTATTTAAAGATAACAATTGTGACATATGGGTCAAATAAGTATTCTGTGCTTATGGTGGCCTGACTTAAGGCTGACACCTATTTCCTGTTTACATGTCAATATCCTCTGAAACTAAGATTTTATGAGAAGACAAAAGCAAATCTTGGGAATACAATTTCATTGAAAATTAAATTCCTATCCTGTCAAAAGTAGCAAATCTGTTGCTAGTATTTCTACATTATGAACTTAGGCTTTCATAATAACAAGTATGAATCAATTTTATCTCATTTATTTGGTTCCACATTTCAAATAATGTCACATCTTTGAACTAGAATTATTTTACTTAGTTTTAGACATGAAAGGGAAAAAGTAAAATAGCTTATACAAATAGCATAATAAGCCTGCCTATCAAAAGTTAATAATTATTTCAAATTGAAAGTGCAGCAATATCAGACACTCTAGGACAAATGATTTTCATTATGAATTACACACAAAATCATGACAGCACTAGGAGCCAAATGGTTTACACTGTTCCTGGGTAAATGACTACTACATAATTCTGGAATGACTTGATTTTATTGACTTATGCTAGGTTCCTGTTACTACTTTAACAAATTACTATAAATTTAATGGCTTAATGTCACACATATTTATTTTCTTTCAGTTTTAATGTCAAGTTTAAAATGAAGATGAAAGTAAGATACTCTATTCTGGAGATATCAAGAAAGAATATATTTTCTTGTCGTCATTAGCTTTAGAGGCTACTTGTTCTTTAATTCCTTTCCTCACAGACCTGTCTTCATAGCCCTACTATGATTTATTGAGTCTCATTTCTCCTTATTGGAGTTGGCCCTCCTTGCTTCCTCTTAGATTCACTTGTGACTATGTTTTTTCTGTCTGAGTTACGCAGGATGCTCTACCAATCTTGCAGTCACATCTGCCACATCTCTTTTGTACATCTAAGGTAATATAGTGATCATTAATAAGATAGCCATCATTGGAGCAAGTATGACTTTATCATATTTGCACCCTTAGGTTTCTGTATTATTGTTGATACACATCTATCAATCCATTTAATTCAGCACTGATGTGTGCAGAAGATTGAATTACATTGTGTAGATGAAAATGTTGATCAGCAATGGTCTTTTTATTGGAGGGTGTATGTTCTGTATTCTTCTCAGCACCTTCCAGACTGTGCCTGATTCTCTGTGTAACTCTTCTTGCCTCTGACAGCTGGCCCTACTGACACTTCCTAGTTTGTAGTAAAGAATTTCAGTGTCTCATAGTAGGCATATTGGGTAAGAAGTCAGACACATTGGTCACTGTCTGATATTGATTTAATTTCACTCTATCAAATCCCCAAATACAGCTCCGTGTAGATTTCAGCACAGTGCCATATTAAAGCCACTCCAACAATCCTGTCATTTCAATTTTTCACACATTTTCATTCGTTTGTTATTTTGACACTCATACTTCAACACATACCAATAGGTAATGCTGTAGAAAAATAAGAGAAATTCAGTATCAAAATCCTCAAACAAAATGTCACAGTCATTCCAAACTACATGATCCCAAAATATTTCAAAGCCATTTACTTCTTAAACTCCCATTAAACTACTATGCCTTTTTGTTTTGCTTCTTCTATTCAGAACAATAAAAGGACACTTTAACATTATCAATATTATATATTTCCATCGTGGCCTATGCTTATATAAAGTATTCCTGGTTTGAAAAAATCCAGTCAGACATATTCTTCTTATGGTCATTTATCTATATATTAATCACATAGATTTTGTTTTCTAATGACAGAGTTGAGTAATGCCAACAGAACTCTTCTACTCACACAGCTAAAATCATGTACATTTTATGCCAAATGTGAAAGGACCAAAGCCTTTCTGCTTGATAAGATGTTCATTGCAAGATGCGCTCTATTATGCTTTATTTTTCTTAACATGAGTTTATCAAAGACCACTAATTCATAGTAGTAGAACTTGCAGTGAGATATAATACCACTTTCTTGTCATTGAAGCAATTTAAATAACATCTGTAAAGCCCAATTGAATTTTTTCAATTGATTTCTCTGCCATTAATGTTTTTTTTAATTTATGATTATTTTTCTAATCAACTTGTAGTTTATTAGAACAAATAGCAACTCAATGATCAATATCTGATTCTTATTCATCACCCAACTGCATATGTAACCCTTTAGTCCTTCATTTACAGAGATTAAAGAATAGAAACAGATGTAGAATCACAACATACTTAATAACTTAAGTATAATAACTCAAAACAGTCTATACTGACAAACTATATTCATAAACTATCATCCTAAAATCATATATGTAAGTTGATTGTCATAGATTTTGCCATCAATACCAACTAAAATAAAGAGAAGACTGATGGAGACATGGATTAAATGGCAGAATGTTTGAGTGGGAATCCTTGGGTGTAACCCTCTACCATAGTATAAAATAAAATAAAAAAGTCACTAATTAATGCAAATAATAATGGACAATGTAGCAAAATATAGCTGGACTGGATTGCAAAAACCTCTAATCCAATGCACTAAGGAAATTGAGATACAGGGGATCATGATTTGAGGTCAATCCATGCTATTGCTCCCAAATCATCAAAACAAGAGGGCATGGCCATACATGTCTGTAATCTTATATATATATAGTGTGGGGGGGGCAGGGTTGGTAAGAGATGGACAGACAAGCTGACCTGGGATAAAAAGACTAGTCCCTATCCAAAAATTAACTAAGGCAGAAAAAGATGGAAGTATGTTTCAGTACCTCCCTATAGAACATGAGGTCCTGAATTCAAACTGTAGTATTGCTAAAATGAAGAAGACGAAGAAGAAGACGAAGAAGAAGACGAAGAAGAAGACGAAGAAGAAGAAGAAGAAGAAGAAGAAGAAGAAGAAGAAGAAGAAGAAGAAGAAGAAGAAGAAGAAGAAGAAGAA
>NW_012267289.1:1473268-1513178 GCF_000151885.1 Dipodomys ordii | reverse complement strand
GAAGAAGAAGAAGAAGAAGAAGAAGAAGAAGAAGAAGAAGAAGAAGAAGAAGAAGAAGAAGAAGAAGAAGAAGAAGAAGAAGAAGAAGAAGAAGAGAAAGAAGAAAGAAGGAGGAGGAGGAGGAGGAGGAGAAAGAGGATGAGGAGGAGGAGGAAGAGGAGAAGGAGGAGAAGAAGAAGGAGGAGAAGAGAAGAAGGAGGAGAAGGAGAAGGAGAAGAAGAAGAAGAAGAAGAAGAAGAAGAAGAAGAAGAAGAAGAAGAAGAAGAAGAAAGGCGTAATGTACATGTGTACATGTAATAATTATAAGAACAATAAATCACCAATTTTATTATGCTTCATAATTCAGATACTGAAATGTTATGATTCATATCTGTTTTGTGCTAGAAACAATCTTTAGATATGCCTATATACTGACAAAGCACATTATTATATCTATATTATATGTAATATTAAATTATTGGAAAAATATTGAACTAATATAAGCTTTATCACATTTAATATTTTGTCTGTCACATAAGGAGAAAAAATGTTAATGCCAATGAAAATGAAGACACAAGATGTCAATAAGGAAGCAAATAGAGCCTTCCCTTCCAACTATTCATGTCAAACATTTTGTCCTACAAATTTGTAAAGATATCAAAAAACCACTACACAAAATATAAGTATAGCTTACAAGACTGTAATATATATACATGTATATAACATATACATGTATATATGATTTCTTTGTTCCTACAATGAGAAAGACGCCAGAATCCTATCCAGATGAACTAAATTCTGTGTGTGTGTGTCTCTGTCTCCCTCTCTACTCTCCCACTCTCCACATCTCAGAAAATATCAGTATCAAACTCAGAGCTTGCTAGCAATCTTTTTCATACTGATTACCTTGAGTTACGACCTTACCTTATGACTGAGCCAACTAGGCTGCAATTCTACTTCTGTTTCCTTGTATAGCTATGAAGATTAGCCATACACCATGTGTCCCGCCATAGTTGAGATGGAGACTTGTAAACGTTTATGCTGATATTTTCTTAGAAGTAGTACCTTTTTTGTAAATAATTTATAGGTATATATGCCACAATTGATTTGAGAATTTATTGCTCCCAATTTGGTCATTTTTTTAAAAAAAATCAAGATATAACATAACCTAATATTTCCTTAAGTTAAGCTGAGTATTCATTAACCATGAATACGAATAAGCTTATTTTTTTCTTTATTTCCTTCTATTTCATGATTATGTTCTCATAAAATTATGTTAACAAGTCAAAGCAGTATAAACAGATACAGATTCCTTAGCTAAAGTGTGCAAATAAATTTTGCAGCTATTCCAGGAGGTACAGACATCTCCCAGAAACTATTTGGCATGTTATTGTGTCTGCCATAATTGTGTAAATAAAACACAGTGAGAATAAACTCAAGTAACATTTATTTAAGGTTTAAGATGAGAAAATGAACTGAAGCAAATTATGTATGCACAAAGGTAGGCAATCTTATGAAGTACAAATCTTAATTCTCATTTAATTTCATTATCATTTGAGATGGATTTAGGCCTATAAAAATCTGTTGTCTGAATTAACAAAAGCCAGCCAACTAATTGAAATGTCTTTTCATTTTTAATTTGATTTTCAGAAAAATAACTGGTTGAATAAAGATCTGTCATGTTAAAAATGCAACTTTATTGCTACCATAGCAACCATAAGTTTTCAAGTTCTTAGGGTTACCCCTCCTCAATTGTTTCCAGTAAAACTCATAAATTCTATTTACTAAGTTGCTCAAATTATCAAATTGGATAATTTGTATGATGAGTTATATAGGTCAATACCATGAAGCTACACTAATATCATCCTATATTTCTTATCATGATCACTGTTAGATCAAAGTTAAATCTCCATATACTTTAAAGGGAATTCTTTATACATTCTCATTTAAAAAGTAAAAATTAGGAAAGTAGCAATGAGCCCAAAGTATGAAATTTTAAAGTTTAAATTGATCTGCTCAAATGTGATCTTTGTGTTATTATTTTAAAATATGAAAATAGTAAGATGTTTCTGAAAATTTTCTGAAAGGAAATGAAGTATGATTTTAGCTATTTGTGCATGTGTATGTGTAGGTGTATGATCTCACACATGAACATAGTGTATATAAATACATTATTTGCTTGGAACTGGTGGCTCATGCCTAGCTACTAAAAAGATTGATATCTGAGGATTGCGGTTCAAAGCCAGCCCATGCAGGAAAATTTGTGAGATTCTTATCTCCAATAAACCACCAGAAAACTGGAATTGGCACTGTTGTTCAAGTCGTAGAGTGTTAGCCTTGAGATGAAGAGCTAAGGGACAGCACCCAGACCCAGAATTCAAACCACATGACCAGAAATAAAATAGCATAATTCACTTTCATCATAAATTTAAAAGCTTAAATGAATGAATTAATTATATTTGCAAATTTATTTATCTGACATCTCATATTTTAGTAAGAAGAACAATACACAATTTCAAATATAACCAGCAAAAGATGTATTAGGTTGTTGAGTGTGTGTGTGTGTGTGTGTGTGTGTGTGTGTGTGTGTGTTTGCATGATTTTGGACTTGAACTCAGGTCCTAGGTGCTGTCCCTTACCATTTGTGCTCCAGGCTATCCCTCTACCATTTGAGCCATAGCTCTACTTCTGGCTTTTTGAGTGTTCAATTGAAGACAAGAGTCTCCCAGACTTCCCTGCCAGTGCTGGTTCAAAACATGATCCTCAGATCTCAGCCTCCAATGTAGCTAAGATTACAGGAATGAACCACCAATGCCTGTTGGATATACAGAAAGGCATTGACATCAGTCTAGGATACATTGAATGTAAATACCAAAATAGTCAAGGATTAGGGCTAATACATGTATACTAGTCAAGATTCTCCAAAGACATGAATTCAACAAGACAGTAGATATACATGAACACAAACATTTGTGTATGTGTAAAATACAAGTAATCATGTGGATATATATGATATTCACATATGATGCATAATACATACACATACACATTCACCAAACTTACAAAACCAAATGTTAATCTCTTGCTGAGCCAGGCACAGCCAGGAACAATATTTTACTAGCTTTCTGGGAATCTGGAAGCTAAGTCCAGTTCACATACAACCTGTGAAGACACAGATCAGATGCCCCAGGAATAGTGTTAGCTCTTATCCCTGTGAGTTTACAGGGACAATAAAGTAGTAGAATAAAGGTACTAGAAAGAGCTTAAGATTTCTGTAAAGCTCAGAGTAAAACATCAAACATTCTTTTTGTTGTTGTTCGTGGGGCTTGAACTCTGGGCCTGGGCCCTGTCCCTCAGCTCTTCAGCTCAAGGCGAGCGCTCTACCACTTGAGCCACAGTGCCACTTCCGGTTTTCTGGTGGTTTATTGGAGATAGGAGTTTCACGGTCTCTCCTGCCCGGGCTGGCTTTGAACTGCGATCCTCAGATCTCAGCCTCCTCAGTAGCTAGGATTACAGGCGTGAACCACCAGCGCCTGGCTCAAACATTCTTTACAAAAATCTTCCATGTCTGGATTCTGCTCTGTTGGACAAAAATGGACAGCCACAAATACTTACGTTGTAATCAATCCTTGTGTAGAAAATATTGGCGAAAGTGTGTGTGTGCCTTCACTTCAAAAGCTCTGGGGAATCCACAAAGTCCCCAAGATAGCCGTTGGTTACTTGCAGTCAGTTAGAAAGTAGTCTTAAATAGAGTTCTATGTGGTAGCTCTGCATGGCTGGAGATCTTTATAGAAAACATGATCTTAAACTCCATTCTTTTCTAGAGGTAAACATTTGGTATCTCTTAAATGTCAGCTATAAAGATTTTTTTCCTAATTCTTTAGTCTATAATAGTAAAACAAAGTGCTCGTGCTGAGGAAGAAAATATACATAGTCAAATGATGTAGCTGTTGTTGTTATTGTTGTTTTGGTCAGTTGTGGGACTTGAACTGTGGCCTGTACTTCAGCTCTTCAGCTCAAGGCTAATGCTCTACCACTTACGCCACCACACCACTTCCGGTTTTCAGCTGGTTAATTGGAGATAAGAGTCTCATGGATTTTCTGCATGGGCTGGCTTTGAACCGGGATCCTCAGGTCTCAGCTTCCTGAGTAGCTGGGATTACAGGTGTGAGCTACCAGCGCCTGGCCCTAACCACCTTATTTTTAAGGGTGTGATCTATATGTTTATGTGGCTGTGTGATATGGGACAGAAAGTTATAAATGTAGTTTGGTTACCTCTTATTTTCAAGTAACATAGGCCAATGAAAATACAAAGCCTAAGGGGATTTCATAGAACTGCCTCTTTCCAGAAGCTATAGAAAGGGCTTATAGTGTAGACAGTGCAGGATACTGTTACTATCATGTGTGTTATTACTGCTTCTTCAAGGAGGATTTCTGTAGCCATCTTTCTCTTTGTTGTTGTTGTTTAGGGAGAACTCCTTCATACTGTGTACTTTCTCAAAAGTTTGGTTACTTGAAGAAAGATAATATATGAGTTCTAGTACTGGCTGTAATGACAATATAAAAAAAGAGGACATAATTGTGTGGCATCTTTAATTTCCATACTTGCACTCTTGCTTTTGATGAGGGCATAAATGAGAAACTTATTTATGTGACATATTTGATTTGTCACTATTTAAATGACTCACTTGAATATTATTAGAATATACAGAGTAAATAATTTTCCATTTTATCATAGTGACAGTAACATCATTAAATCTGATTTCTTTTTAAATAACCTTGTGCATTGTACTTCTCTTGATAAAATAAAACTTCCATTAAGTACTAAGATTCAAGAGCTTGGCTTACAACGTTTTAATGAGGAAGAAACATTTTAAATAAAAGTATGAAATGCAATGTCAGGAAGATAGTGATTGGACGTTTGCCAGAGGGCAAAAATCTCTAGACCTATCTACAAAATAACTAAAAGGCAAAAAGTGTATAAGGCACAATTTAAGAGATAGTGTGTGTGTGTGTGTGTGTGTGTGTGTGTGTGCAGTTGTGAGGCTTGCCTGTTCTCTGTAGCTAAGCTACTTTGCTCAAGTCTGTACCACTTTGAGCCACAGTGCCACTTGTGGTTTTCTGGTGGTTAGTTAGTGATAAGAGTCTCACAGACATTCCTGCCAGACTGATTTGAACCTCAATCTTCAGATTTCAGCCACCTGTGTAGCGAAAACTATGAAGTAACCCACCAGTGTTGGGAGATATAATGCTTTTAAAGCAAGCAGAAGACCCTGAATTTATATCCTAATACTTCCAACAATTTATATGCATATATATCTGTGTATATATATATATATATATACAGATATATATGAACACTCACATATATACACATATAATATATAATTATATGTACACATATGTATGCATATATATACATAGAGAGAAAAATATATGCAGATTCATAAAAGGATTATTGAGAGCTGTGAGAACTAAGATCATGGCATAAGAATATATGAGTGGTTGGGCTGGAAGGTGGCTTAGAGGTAGAGTGTTTGCTTTGCATGCATGAGGCCCTAGGTTTGATTCCTCAGCACCACATAAGCAGAAAAAGCCAGAAGTGGCGCTGTGGCTCAAGTGGTAGAGCACTAGCCTTGAGCTGAAGAGCTGAGGGACAGCGCCCAGCCCAGAGTTCAGGGCCCACGACCAAAACCAAAATCAAAAACAAGAATGTATGAGTGGCTTGGTGAAAATAAGTAACTTTAGAAGAGGTATCAGTATAGAATACAAGAAATAAGACATTAGAGTTTCACATAAACAAATCAAAATGATGCTTGACTGTAGCAAAATCTAAGCAAAGTTTAACCTATGACACACAGGAACAACAAAATTTGGTACTACTCTAAGAGACTAAAGAGTGATTTCTTAAAGAACTACCTCAATAGAAATACCAGTAAACAGATATATTGTTACTATTAATGTTTTCTGATTTTTGTTTCAACTTTTGTCATTTATAACAAGGAGCATAAAATAAAACCAGAACAAATCACAATTATAAAAATCACAGGTCATAGTTTTTCACACTGAACCTGCTATTAGGCTATTAAATCCTCTCTCTAGGGCAAGGCAGTATAAATAGATAATTTGATTATACTTCCCCTTGTCTTTTTTAATCAAATACCCCCAGCAGGAAAGATGCATTCAAATAGTGTGCATGTTTTAAATTACAATCTTCACTGCTAGATATATTCAAATTACTTTTACATTTTCATTTAAATTTTGCTAGTCACTTGCTATGTGACCTTAGGCAAGGTATTTAAATATTCCAAAATTCTTTTTTTTCACTAACTAATAAAAAGACACATTTGTCTATTGATCTACTTCAGTACTTATTTCTTTAGGAGAGAAGCTGGATAGAGATGGAATATTATGTAGTATAAGTATTATTATTTTCCCTGAGAAATAAATATTATTTATGCTGAAAATCAAACAATATGTAGCAATTTTAGTATTTGATGATATGTAGCACTAAGTATAAATTCTACCTTTACTAATTGTTGTGAATTTTAAAAGGATTGTATCTAATGTGAAATGTCTCTTTTTAGGGGGAGGGGCATCAGTCGTGGGTCTTGAACTCTTGTCCCTGCTCTCTTACAGGCTAATGCTCTACCACTTGAGCCACAACACCATTTCTAGTTTTCTGTGGTTTATTGGAGATAAGAGTCTCCTGGACTTTCCTTCCTGGGCTGGCTTGGAACCGCAATCCTCAGATCTCAGCCTCCTGAGTAGCTAGGATTACAGGCATGAACCACTGGTGCCCAGCTGTGAAATAAACCTTAAATGAAATATGGATATAATAACAGGTATAAAGTTTAAGTAAGTTTAACAAGAAGAATTCAGTTCAGTAAAAAGAATGTAGGTTTGAGTACACTAAATTCAGTACATAGTATATGCTTGATAAAATATACTTCATACAAGCAAATATAAATATATTTTTAATTTTCAGTGACATTAATTACAGAGAATAACAATGTGACAAATGAAAGGTGATTATTTTCCATAACTTCCTATCTCATCTTGCTCACCTGGAAATTTCTAAATGGGACATTTTCTTGGCATAAAAATCCAGGCTGCCAAGAAACATCAGAGTGTATTTTTATAGTCTCCCAAATTCAGTATCTCTTTGGGAACAAAACCAGCTTGGAATATAATCACCTATTGTTTGAAGGCAGGTGTTACACAGATTTTATCTTTTCTCTTCCTCATTCTTTTTTAGTTTTATAAAATATTTTGGAGAAACATTGTTTCTCCTTACAAGCAAATGTCAATAGAAATAATACATCACTATCAAGAGGGTCATTGACTTATTTCAAGAGAAAGGCTAAAATAAAATTGTTTTTATCATCATTACCTTAATGGTATCTGCCTATATAATTCGTCAATGCTCACTATGGATATTTACCAGCTTGAAACCATAAGAAGCAGTTTTTCAGCCTTAGCCTTGAAAATATAATAACTATTCTTAGAATTTTAAAGAAAGCTGTCACTCAACTCTGTATGTCATATTTGTTCTCAAGCACAGAATTCTTCAGTAACATGTCCCTGGCTCAGACTGCTCCTACTTTGCATCTTGAATATTTGCTTTAATTTTAAAGGCCAATGTAAAGCAATGTTATTTCAATATTTAGTGTGTGGAAGACGATTGATGGTCATAACTCAGTCTTATGTCAAGAAGATATGGCATTTGATGGGGACCAATTTAGATCAATGTCAATAGACAACTTTCAAGCAAATGACATGATAAATCCATGGCAGAAATCAGCAGTAATTCACATTCATCTCTATAAAGACATGCCTTTCTTTACAAGGGTTTTTAGGTATAAATCTAATAATCTTGTTATTGGAGTACATTGTTAGCTACTTGTCTAATCAATGTTCAAACAGGGAGAAAATGTGGTGCTTTCAGAATATGGTGAGAACTTTAGTTTCCACATTTTAAATTTGTTTGAACTCATAAAGAAAGTAACATTTTTAGGTTAAAAGCTGAGCTCATTGATTAAATTCTACAATTAGGAGAAAGTTAACAAAGACAACAAAACAGGCTGAAATTAATGAAAGTACTCTTGTGTAGAAAAACATTGAATAATATGAAGAAATGATGAATGATGTTAGTTTATGAAAAAGAGAAAAAAAGGAGATGTATACTTGGAACTAAAGAGAAGTCAACTCTGTATTGCTAGACATCATTTCCTCAGTCAATCTGCTATTCATGTTTCATACCTGTCCTCTCATTGATTTTATAACCCACTTCAAAGATTCCAAGAATTGGAGTAGTAATGAACTCTCTGAAATGCATACCGAAATGAGAAGTACAAAAGGGTAAGGAAATTAAATCATTTGAGGCAGATTCCATTTTTAGTGTCAAGTAAAATTGCTTCTGTGGACTCTATTTCTGCCCTTTGCCTTTAGTATTAGGAAGCCTGGAATTTTCATAGTAAGTTAAAATATTTTCCTTTAGAACTTAAAATAATTTTTACTTAATAGGTTTTTCCTCTAAATGTTCTTCTTATATTTGTTCTCAATAGCCTTGCAATATATGCTTAACTTCTGTTTTAATATTTTTATGTAATAAATAACAATTATAATGCTATTGAAAATAGTAGATACCAAAGTATAATTATTGGGTTTATTATTTAATTTATTAAGAAAAAACTTTCTGCTACCATTTCAACTTCCATTAAAAATTAATTTTACAGAAGAAAGCAAACAAAACAAAAGAAGTAAGCAAAATATTCAATAAAACCCATTTGCTTCACACTTATATTATATACTATATATTATATATTTATACATATATTTATCATACTACATATTTAACTCAATTTTTAACAATGATAAAAGTAAAAACTAAATTAATGTTAATATATAATTTCACACCCAAAACTGATTAGAATAGATAAACCTGTTAACAGCAAATTGGCAACAAAACACGCTATATAACTTAGAATCTGAACTAGCTTTCCATATTTGTTTTCAAAAAATTATCTTCTGGGGCCACAAAGATTGAGGTAGAAGAATGAAGGAGGGATGTGGGGGAGAATGCATTCAAGAACTCATTGTATATACCATGAAAAGTAAGGGAAATAGGTGGGCTGTGAGGTAAGAATGGTGAAGGGATGACACTGGTCCAGATGCATTGTTTTCATGAACTGCTTTGTTAAATGGCACTTTCTTTGTACAACTACCTCAAGAAAATAGAAATTTAAAAAAAAAGTCTGTGGGAGAATAGACCAAAGTAATCTAAAACAAATTTCTACAAAGAAATTTAAAAAATGGTAAATTTAAAGGGCTAGAGTATATTGGTCACATTGGATATGAACGTTTTATCACATAATTGTACATGCATTGGGATTTAATAACTTGGGAACTCGAGATTTGACACATTAAGTAATTATTACAGCAAATTACTTATTGGGTTGTATGGTAATTATAGCCTAGGCTTTATTTTTTAAACGAATTTTGTAGAGGTTCTTGTCTATGTATATCTGCATTGGAGCAGTATTTATTTATATGCAGTCGCACTCTAATTAGCACATTCTAATTTTTGACAAAGAAAAATACAAATAACATAGGGTTTACGTTTTATTGTTGACACATGCTTTGAGCTAAGACACACTTAATTTTTTTTTTTTTTTGATATAGAGTTCTCCCCTGACATTCGTACTGGTTATTTAAATAAGCATAATTTGCTGGGCACTGGTGGTTCACGCCTGTAATCCTAGCTACTCAGGAGGCTGAGATCTGAAGATCGTGGTTCAAAGCCAACCCAGATAGGAAAGTCCATGAGACTCTTTTTTTCTTTTTTTTTTTTTGGTAGGTCGTGGGGCTTGAATTCTGGGCTTGGGCGCTGTCTCTGTGCTCTTCAGCTCAAAGGGAGCGCTCTACCACTTGAGCCACAGCACCACTTCCGGTTTTCTAGTGGTTTATTGGAGATAAGAGTCTCACGGACTTTCCTGCCCAGGCTGGCTTTGAACTGCGATCCTCAGATCTCAGCCTCCTGAGTAGCTAGGATTATAGGCGTGAGCCACCGGTGCCCGGGTTCCATGAGCCTCATAGCTCCAATAAACCACCATAAAGCCAGAAGTGCTGCTATGGCTCAAGTGGTAGAGCACTTGTCTTGAGCTGAAGAGCTCAGGGACATTGCCCACGCCTGGAGTTCAAGCCTGAGACTAACAAAATAAAAGGCATAATTACTTAAATTTGTTATAAATTAGCAATAATCTAGGTTTAAAAGCTACTTATGGACCAATGGAGTTCTGTGTTTCCATCAGGAAGAAAGGCACTGCCCTTTTTGTAAGGAAATAGAAAGATTTAGGAAAAATCATATTAAGTGAAATAAGCCAGATCCAAAAAAAACCATAGGTCCCATTGTTTTCCTTATCTGCAATAATTAACATACATCTATGATAATCTTAGCAGATGTTCAGAATAGTTCAATAGCTATGTATATATAACCATATAAGCTAATGCTAAGCAAAATGAACTCCAATACATGGATACAAGAGATTTTTCTTTATTGTTGTTGTTATTTTTTCAAGTACTATGTGATTTTTTTTTTGCTTCTTTTGTATGTTCTTCCCCCTATTGTATATCCTCTATTGTCACTGTATTTGCTTTGGGTACACAAGTATTGTAGTTACATGTATTTGAATTAAGGAAAGGAATGGAACAACAGAATGGTGAGAAAAATGTGTCAACAGCCACATACACAAGATAATATGTTGGAAATGTTCTATAAAACTTGAGGAGGGTGAAGGGAGGGAAAGTAGGAGAAAAATGAGGGAAGGGGTAATAAGTTTGACAAGAAATGTACTTATTACCTTACTTATGTAAATAACACCTAAGTACATCACCTTGACAATTAAAAAAACTAGTTATTTGAATGTGCAAATGTTTTCCTTTCTCAATACCATGTTGTTTGATAGCTAATTTCTATGCATCATTGGTAATGATACTATATACACACTGAAATATATATGTATAATTTATTTCAGATTTGCTTTAAAATATACTTATTATTCTATTTTTACCAAATTTATTTTATGAATTCCTTTTTAAAATAAATATTTTTGTAAAGATACTGTACAGAGGGGTTACAGTTGCATGAGCAAGGTAATAAGTCCATTTCCTATCAAACATTGTTACCCTCTCCTTTGTTTTTCCAGTACCATTCCCTTCCTCCCCACCTCATCAACTCCTCCCTCCCTCCCTCCGGCCCTGCAAAGTTATAATGTTTGTTTTCAGCATATTTTCTTGTACATATCATTGTTACAATGGGTCATCCTGTATTCTTATTTCAGCATTTTGTTTTTATGTGAAAAGAAAAATGGGAATATATTCAAATCCAGCATACCTTGTGAAAAACAATTACATAGCATTCAATTTCCTTTATTATTAGTTTATGACAAATGCTTTTATAAAGGTTGATTGATCACATTCTCAGCCATTGGACCAAATTAACCTTATTTCCTAGTCCTCATCTGTTAGAGCATAGGGAGGAAAGTTACAAACCCTTAAACCTGTCTAATCACTCACTGACCAAGACTGTTGTGAAGCTCTTCTTTCTGAGAATTATGTTATTATTCAACTCACTGGCATATATAGCATTTTAATATATTTTATTAAAAATAATTCAGATAACTTTTTCTAGTTATTTTAGCATCATTATGTCAAAAAAACTAGACAAAGGCCAAATATGATATTTAACACATCTCAATGATACCCAGTTTTCAAATCGAGGCATTTTATTTAAAAAGAAAGAAAGAAAATATTCATTTGCTAGACAGATGCCAGTGATTCAAGCCTATGCTCTTAGGTACTTCTAAGGCTGAGATCTGAAAATCATGGTTGGAAGCTTGCGCTGTGCGAATGTTATATCCAACTTACCCAAAACTGGAAGTAGACCTATGGCTCAAGTGGAAGAGTGTTAGCCTTGAGTATAAAAGCTCAGCCACAGTGCCTAGGCCCAGGGTACAAGCTCAAAAGCAAAAAGCAAACAAAACAAGCAAACAATAAAGAACAAAAAAGGGGCTGGAAAAGTAGCTCAGTGGTAGAGTGCTTGCCTTGCATGCATAAGGCTCTGGGTTCGACTCCTCAGCACGACATAAGCAGAAAAGGCCTAAGTGGTGCTGTGACTCAAGTGGTAGAGTGCTACCCTTGAGCTGAAGAGCTGAGGGACAACACTCAGGCCCAGAGTTCAGGCCCCACAACTGACCAAAAAAAAAAAGAGAGAGAGAGAGAACATTTGCATATTTTCAAAAGGCATTACCACAAAAAAGATATTGCCATATTACTTGAATCAAATTATTAGTCAAATTCTTCATGCCTGTGCAGGTGTTCATGGTTCATCTAATCTTTTAAGATACTAAAAGCAAGACTATATCACTTTTAGAGTATATAACTTTTAAGTTAGACAATAACAAACATATAACTTCATTCTTCCGGTCAGCTCACTTACACCAAATAAAACCTGTACATGTTAAGTCATTAGTTTATAATGTGAGCATACCATGATAGACTTCTAGCATCTAATGACTCAAGGTTGAGTTTTGCATATTTGATTTCACTTCTACAACATTCTCCTTATCCAACAGCATTGTAAAATCTCCACTGCATCAAGTTCACATCAAGTATAATAGTACAATTAACCCAAATTCTACTAAACTTGGAGAACCTGGCCATTAAATTAAATTCATCCCTCTTTGCCTCACTATCAACCCTTATTTGCTAATATCTTTGCTCACCAATGATGAGATGTTTTTCACACTTTCATTATTCACTTGTGTATCTGGTGCTATGTAGTTGAATTTCATAAAGACATAACACTTAATTAACAACTTTTTGTGTATTTGTACATACATACATATACATGCATATGTATGTATGTGTGTATACATGTATATACATATACATGGACATTACATTTTTACATACATGTATTACATATTACATATGTAAATGTATTTATTCATACCCTATATATAGCATAGTGAACTTATGGTGTCATTCTGAAGTTTCATAGCCATGAATGAACTTTTGATTAAACATTTCAAATACACATCTTCAGTATTAACTTCATGAGGAATGATTAGCAGGCAAAATTTTTCTATAGTTTTCAGAATCATTACACAAGTAAAAGATTAGAATATTGAAACAAATTATCTTTCTGAAATCAGCTGAAAACTAATTAAAATATTTTCTAAATTCTTTAAAACTTATCAATAAATGCAAAAAGATAAGAAAATATTAAAATGTAAGAAAAAATTGGAGCCTGGGATAATAGCAAGAAAAGCACTTGAATTGCTGATTTAATGATTTTGCCTTGAGATCATCAGTTAATAAAGCCAGCTGAAGTTTCATGTAAGTATTTTTTTTCTGAGAAAGAGATGAAACAAAGGTTTTAAAATTTTGCAAAATTATGAGTTTAATAGAAGACAGAAACTATGTAATACTGGGATTATAGTCCCTATTTAATGACTATAAGCTTGGGATAAAAGAAAAGTTAATTTCATCTTTGGTTTGCAAATGTAAATTTTCCTTATCATCGAAAGAGTTTGTGGGAAGTAGATTTCACTGTATTGTGACAAAACTCTGTCTGTGTCACAAATTAGAAGGCTGCTTTGCTTGTTTTTTTTGTTTTGTTTTTTTTTTTAAAGTCTGAGGTCTTTAATCTTTTTATTTATTTATTTATTTATTTTTGGAGGGGTCCGGTCGTGGGGCCTGAGCTGTGGGCCTGGGCGCTGTCCCTCAGCTCTTCAGCTCAAGGCTAGCGCTCTACCACTTGAGTCACAGTGCCACTTCCGGCATTTTTTCTTTTTGCTTATGTGGTGCTGAGGAATCAAACCCAGGGCCTCGAGCATGCAAGGCAAGCACTCTACCGCTGAGCCACCTTCCCAGCCCCGTGATTTGCTTGTTTTATGTGCAGTACTAGTTAGAACTCTGGGCCTCATACATTTCTCAATGCAGGAATGATACGTTAAGACTCGTTACGCATTATAATTATAACACATATAGCTTGTAGTAGTTATTTACTTTATATTACCAGGAAGATACAAGTTACCTTAAACTTGACTTAAAAAACAAATAAACAAAAAGCACCCTACATTTTGTCGAAATTGCTTGGCAAAGCAAATAAAATTGCTGTCAGAAAAAAGAATTTTAAATAGGCTTTAAATTAATATTAACATTCAAGGGTTATAGATTTACAAGAACCAGAAGTGGTGTATATGTGGAAATGAAGTCCCCCCCAAAAAAGAAGTGGAAATATTACAGTCAAATACTTCAAATAGTATACTATTAGACAAATATTCTCTATGAATATGTTGAATAAGGTTAAGAAAAACAAATTAGAAATAAAACATTCATACATAGAACCTAAAATAGAATGTCTAATTGGTAAGTATTATATTCAACAGTTACACTCTTAAACTAGGATATGAGCGGAATTGCAAAGGCTACCTCCTATAATCTTAACTATTCAGTAGCCTGAGATCTGAGCATCACAGTTCAAAGCCATCTCTGTCAGAAAAGTCTGTGGGACTCTTATCCCTAATAAAACATTTAGAAAAAGACAGAAGGTGCACTGTAGCTCAAGTGGTACAGCATTAGCTTTGAGACAAAAAGTTCAGGGACAGTTCCCAGGCCCTAAGTTCAAACCCAAGACTGGCAAAAAAAAAAAAAAAAACGAAAAGAGAAAAAAAGAAAGAAAAAAGGGGGGAAATAATAAATAAAATTCACAGATAAGAACTGTAGAATACCGTAACATTATTAATTAAAGCAAAATATGGATTTCTAAAAATAATTTAATATTCCTCTACAAAAATATTTCCATAAGAAGATAATGTGGCATATTGACTTTAGACAAAAGGAATCATCTCAGAATGTTTTAAAAATTGAAAAGAAATGTAGTGAAGGAACACTCTTTTTATTATAAAGAAAATTAACCACAAAGTAAGAGATCGAAACAGATGAGGTAAAGATAAAGATCTCTTGGAAGAAAATACATAGGTAAAGCTCTGTTCCTAGGTTTAGAGAATGGTTTTGGTAATACTACATCAATGTACCAGCAAGAAAACAACAAAAAATAGGTAAGTTGACTTTTGTTAAAATGAAAAAGGCTTGTGCTTCAATGAACATCGTCAACAAATTGAAATGACAACTAGGGATAGTAGCAAATTATAGTAAATCATTTAAATGATAATAGATAACTTGAGCCATAGTCATATAACTACAAAAATTAATAAATTTACATTCAGAAATATTTATCTTTTAAAGAATTTAGTTTACATATTGTACTTTCATATTTTCTATGCATTTTAACAGGTATGCCATGGCAATATCCACAATTGCATTAAGATCCAGAATAGTGTTATTGAAGAAAGATAACAATTTCTACCTATTTAGAAATTAAGCTAGCATATGATTCTGAAGTAGTAGAAACAACTTTATAACTCAAAAATGAAAGAGAATGTAGTTAAACTGTCTTGGATTGACACATCTAAGGTTGTTTTCTCAAAATGGATCATAAGCAAACTTCTTGGGTAAAAGTAGTTCAGTGGACAGAGGTGAGGTGTAATTTGGAGAAGTTCCTACTGGGGTTTAATCTCTTACCTTTCTCTTTTTGGAAAATAAAGGTCAGCCACAAAGAAAAAACAATCTCTTCAAAGACACAGGAAGTTCTAGGAGGGCATATGACTAACCATAAATTTATTTACTTATTTTTAAAAATCCTTTTTCATTTTAAGTAAAAAATAAGTATTAATCTTCTGTTTCACTTTTACTACTGTTTTAATCTTATATATTTCTTTCTAAGTTTTTTTTTCAAAACTCTGTCATTATTTTATTTGGAATTTCATTTTACCTATACTTCAACTCGGAAGAGATTTGGTGCTGTATTCTAGAATTTTGTGTCCTCACACAACTTTTATGTTGAAGTTTATTCCATGGATGGGGTTACTAAAAGTTTAGACCTGTGGCTGTTGATTTGATCATGAGAACAGAGCCTTCATTAATGGGATATCTGCCCTTGTGAAAGAGTCCTACGTGAACTTTCCCCTCATTTATATCATAAACCTTCAAGGAGAAAGCACTATGTTCTGAGAAATAAGCCTTCACCTAACATCAACTTTATTTGTCAATTTATGAGAAATAAATAATTGCTTCCTATAAACAACCAGTTACTATATTTCTGTGAATATATCCTTATGCCCCTTGATTTAAAAAAAAACCCTACAGATTTTGTCTAAATTGCTTGGCAAAAGAAGTAAAAATGTTGTACAGAGAAAAGCATTTTATGTAGGCTTTAAATTAATATTCAAATTTATAGATTACAAGGACCAGAAATTATGTGCATGTGGAAATGACGTCTCCCCAAATAGATGTATTAACCTGAACTACAACTGAGTTCAGTCTGTAAAATTAGAAAATGTTTACTATTATTCCATAAACTTGTACATTAAAACAAGCTGATTATTGCACTTAAACATCTTAGAAGTTAAATTAAATCAATATGTATAAGATTTAAAAGCCCACGAATTATTTAGAAAATAATATAATCTACTTATTTATATTGATAGCACGTTTTATACTCTTTGAAAGATCAGTGAAAAGGACAAGAACATGACAACTATACCCATACCTAAAATTTGTGTACTGGAGAAAAGAAGATAAGGAAAGCAAAATAAATTCAAACTGGAAGGAATTGCAGAGTATAGATGAAACTGCCTTTATTTTCAGATGTCATGGTATATGGAAAAAATTCATGGATATACAGAAAAATGTAGCAATACATAAGTTTATCAATATTTTGGATATAAATCAATATAGAAAATTTTCTCAATACTAGAAATAATTATTTAACAATTAAACATTTGGAAGATATTGTTTACATTTTCATAAAAAATTAATTGTCCAGAAGGAAATCTCACAATATGTGAAAGAAACCTACACAGGAAAGATCAGGTGACTTTATTGAAAAACCTTTTAACAGATATAATTAAATAGGTTTATTATAAATATATATGGATTGTAGACTACAGTATCATGAAGATAGATTACTCTCCAAACTCATTTATATGTTTAATATAATACAAGACAAAATAGATTTTTTTCTTTTTTAAGAATGTAATGTTCCCTCTTGGAATTGAAGCAAATTCTTTATCAGATAAAACTTTTATCATTAAGATATATATATATATATATATATATATTAAAATAGTGTAAGGCTTGTTCAGAGAAAAATTAAAAATGAACAGATAAAAACATCTTAGATGATACATACAAATTTGTATCATCTAAGATGATACATACATATTTATGGGTATGGAAGAGTATGAACTGCAAGCCAGTGAAGAAATGACCACTCTGTCAGGAACTAATAATGATAAATATTATATATTTTTTTCAGTCAGTCGTGGGGCTTGAACTCTGGGCCTTGGTGCTGTCCCTCAGCACTTCAGCTCAAGGCTAGCACTCTACCACTTGATCCACAGTGCCACTTTCCATTTTCTGGTGTTTTTTTTGGAGATGAGAGTCTCACAGGCTTTCTTTCCCATGTTGGCTTTGAACCTCTATCCTCAGCTCTCAGTTTCCTGAGTAGCTAGGATTATAGGTGTGAGCACGGACGCCTGTCTAAGAATAGTATTTTTATGGGATAATAGGAAACTTCCCTACTAGCTTAGATGATAATATAAACTCAACCAAACACATTACAGATATAAAGAAACAAATACCGATTATAGAGTTCTTAAAGAATGTCATCCAGACAGATAGATAGATAGATCTATATATGTTTGTACATATGTGTTCATAATACAGTCCCCACAAAATACCAAATTTGCCTTTGAATATAGCACAGTCATTTTCAAATTTATTAATGGATTAATAAAGACCTCTCTTTATAGTCCGTGGAGAAACACTACATACCTCACATCCATAAATACTTAATCCTAATCCACAATATGAATCATTTTTATATTTCTACTATTTCTGAGGGCTATGGATTATCATTAACCACTTAAAAGATTCTAATTGTCAGCATACAGAAAACTAATTGATTTTTGTGGGTTGATTTTATAACCTGCTCTAGTAACTTGAGGGAAGCATCTATAGGGTGGTTTAAATATGGGATCATGCCATCTGCAAAGAGAGATAGTTTTACTTATTTGTATACCCTTTATGTTTTTCTCTTGTCGTATTGCTCTTGCTAGGAATTCCACTATTATGTTGAAGGAGTGGAAAGAGTGGAAATAGTTGATTCATTCCTGATTTTAGAGGAAATGGTTCTAGTTTTTCATCATTATGTATAATGTTGGTTGCAGTTTTATCATATACAGTCTTTATCATATTGATTGTTCCATGAACTTCTAGTTTCTCTAGAGTTTTTAATCATAAAAGGGTGTTGGATCTTGTCAAATGTTTTTTCCTGCATCAGTTCATTGACCATGTAGTTCTTGTCCTGTTGATGTATTACATGTAATGACTGATGCGTATTGAATCAACTTTACATCCCTGGTATGAATTCATCAATCACTCTGGAAAGCAATATGGAGGTTCCTCAAAACACTAAACATATGACCTTCACTAAACTATGACCCAGCAATTCCACTCTCCAATAGAACACAAATAAGCCTCTAGTACAACCATGATCACTGGGACATTGTTTACCATGGCCAAGTTATGAAATCAACACAGATACCCCTCAATGGGCAAATGGATCAAGAAATGTGGTATATATACACAATAGAATTCTACTCATCTATCAGAAAGTGATATTGTGTCATTTGTAAGGAAATGGAAAGACTTGGAGAAAATTATATTAAATGAAGTAAGCCATATCCAAAGAAACATAGGTTTCAAGGTTTCTCTCCTTTGTGAGGGAAACATAGCAAAAATGTCTCTATCTAAAATGAAACATACTGGATGAACAAAAAACCCCCACAACAACACCGGAATATATTAACTTTTATAAGTCTCTAGGCATTCATACACAGTGAAACCTAAAACTGAAGGAGGATATTCTTAGGCAAGGACCCCAAAGGCACAATACCTATGTGCATCTGATCACATAAAATAATATCCATCAAAATGAAATAGAAGCAAAAGGTTTGCTGTTGTCTTTTTGTTTGTTTTTGCTCTGCTGCTGTTTTTAATTTCTTTTCCTTTTGTTTATCTGTCTTTTGGAAGGTTATGAGGGTCATAAAAATGGAAGAACACAGCATGAAAAAATATAGCAGTGATACCACTAGACACTATATTGAAAATGAACTATATAACTTGTGGGTGGTGAAAAGAGGTGAAAACGGAAAGAGAATGAGAGGCAATGGGTGACATTATTCAAAAAATGTAGCCTTATGTAACTGTAATACCTCTGTACTTCAACTTTGCAATAACAATAAGAATGGAGATCCTAATTCCTAACTTCTATGGAGTAGCCAGATACCACAATTTCATCTAGAGGGTAGGCTTTCTACTGTAACTTATAATGATATTCCATAATGATATTCTGTGATTTGTTACAGCATTTTGAGTTTTGATACCTAAAAAAAGCAATAAAGAATTAACAAAGATGGAAATAGAAAAAAAGTGATTCAATTCAAATGTTTTGCTATTAAACTGAACATTCAGTCTAGCAACTGGGACTAAACACTGAGAAGCCACTGAGAACAAAATATAGAATTTCTCTTTAATGCGGGGGGCGGGGGGGAGGCTGGGAAGGGATGTGAAGGGTAAACAAAGGAGGAGGCTGCAATGCTTGATAAGAAATGTACGCATTATCTTGCCCATGTAATTGTAACCCCTCTGTAAATATGTTCACAAAATATAAAAATAAAAATAAATAAAAAATAGAAAAAAATAAACTACTCAGAAGAAAAAAAAGAATTTCTCTTTAATGTAATGTTGGCATATAAAATGTCACAGATTTAAAATTGACTTTCAGAAAGAAGTTTAATATAAGCCTGAATCATTGCAAAGATTATGACCATAATAAGATTGAATTTGGTCTGAAATTTAAATTTTAACTAGTGGTTAGTGAATTTGCTTCATTAATCTAGCTAACTTCTTTGCTGAGAGAGAGACAGAGACAAAGGGACAGAGACAAACATAGACAGAAGTAGAAATAGAGAGAGGAGAGGACATTTAGAATATTTATCCACTGGTTTCTTGGTCCTGTGTCTTGGGCATTCATTTCCCATTTCTGTATCAATTCCCTGGAAGTTCCCATCTCATAAGTCAATAAATATAGGTCCAGGGTAAACCCAAGAGATATTCAATAAAGCTGAGACTCTGTTGCCAAGTTTGCACCTGCACAAATTAACACAATAGTCCTGGAAGTAAAAGTTAGGCAAAAGTGTGAGATCCTGGGCAGGAGGCTCTATGATTCACTAGTATTGAAAATTCAGACACTTTATCCCACACAGCATAGCAAATATGTGTCAGATTTCTAGCCAGAAGTTTCTGTCCTGGTTGGGTCAGGTGGCATGTTTCTATATATATTCCTAGACAAAAATCATACAAATGCTTTTAGGTCTACATCCTTTCTCAGTTCTTAGTTTTGTGCAGAAACCTTTGTACAGCTCCCTGAGCATTTAGGACTGCTTCTGAACATCCATCCACCTGAACAACATGAGGCTTATCAGTCTCTGTGTGCCTGTTGACTTCAATTGTCCTCCCCTGCCCTGATGGAAAGTTACTTTTGTTTATTTCAAATAAAATTTATTTCTTTTTATGAAGATGTGTTATGTATTTTTATTTGTAGTGCTTTTCTAGTGATGGCATTTTTGTGTGATTATGAGAGACTGGCATTTCCACTTTATTTCGGTCATTCACAGTAACGAGAACATTCATCTTTGTTCTCAGTCAGTCTTTGTTGTGATCCTGGGCTCCAACAGGAAGGTCTTGTTTTCTTTGTAGAGCACATATGAGTTCAGATTATTGACTGACTAACACAAATCCATTTCCTGTTCTCTCCAACACTCCTCTTTGCTCTCAGTACTACAGAGAAACAGGGCAGTGTACCTCTCTTGCTAAAGATGTTTGAGTACAATTACCAAGGGTATGCATTCTGCTTAAAATTATCAGAATCAAGCAAAGAAAGTGCATAAGAGAAAAAATGATGATATACTTTCTCTTTTTTTATGCCAGGCCTACGGATTAATGTCTACATGGGGGCCCCAGGGCATTGTTTGTTCCTTCCCTGCTGCATTTACCACTACCCTTTATAAAATCACCTATAATTTTTCATTCACTTTTCTTAAGTAAGATCAATACAATTTTATAATCCTTACTAATAAGTGTTAGTAAATTTCCAAGATATAATGTTGATGTCAATGCTAGTAAAATCCATTTTTACCCAGCCCTGATTTCAAGCCCATAACCCACACACATAAAATAATAATAATGAAATCAATCCATCAATCAATACAATCCATTTCTCTGATATAGGAACAATGAGATTCTCAAATAGGGCATGTATTACATGCAACAGTGTCTATGTGTAAACTCATGTATCTATAAATACATAAGTTATACATGTGCATGCTCAGTTATTGAATGAGCAAATGCTCAAGGAAAGGCTTTCTGAAATGCACCCCTTTATCACTTGGGATTTGCCATTTTTGAGTCATTGGTCATAAACACTAAAATAATATTTAAAAATCTTTATAGTATTTATTCTTGCTAGAAAATCCACTTTTATTCAAATTGTTGCTAAACTACCAAGAATCTAGACTTATATCCTCAGATAAAGCACAGATTTATTGTGGATATTTTTGCCTAACCTCTCAAAGTGTAGAAGATCTAGAGAGTACGATCTGGAGCTAGAACTTAACTAGTACTAATTTCTGGAATATTACTTAAAAGAAGAGGTTAAAGCAAGTACCCATGTCTTGTATATGTGTTTATTTGAATTGGGGAAGGGAAGGAGAACAACAAAAGGGTGAGACAAAGGACAAACTGTGAACCAATACAAAAGTGACACTCACAAGACAAGATGTTGGAAATGAACTTTACAACCGGGGAGGGAGTGTATTTATGAAGTGTTCCATATTTTTGTTTATCACCACTAAAAGAACAATAAAATAAATGAGGAAAAAATAAAAGTCAAAGTTATAGTTATAATAGTCTATTTAAGAAAAGAATACGACCAATACAACTAAAACATACTTGATAGAAAAGCCTACTCTTATTTCCTGATAGTTTTGGTATGGACTGTCTTTATTATTTTTATCTTGTATTTTCTACAGAAGGTTAAGTAAACTACCACAAATTTGAGTGAATTCCCAAAATGTAGTTGTCAACAAGCATATTATTATGTAAAGTTTCCAACAGAAAATCCTTTCTTACATAGTCTAGCTTTTGATTACTTCAGATGTCTCTTGCATCTATTTTTTTTGGTCTCTACCATTCAAGATATCATGATGGTCTAGTATCATATATATCAATTCATTATGCAGGGTAGAACTTAAATTTCTGACATAATAGTAATGTTTTCTTTTCATTTCTTTCTTTTTTTTTTTTGGGTTGGTCATGGGCCTTGAACTCTGCGCCGGGGCACTGTCCCTGTGCTCTTCAGCTCAAGGCGAGCACTCTACCGCTTGAGCCACAGCGCCACTTCCTAATGTTTTCTTTTTCAAACATTACTACATTCCAGCTTTTGATTATAAAAAAGACAGAATTTATGAAGTATTAGTTTAAGATACAAATCAATAACTATAAAAAGAAATGCTTGCATCACAGACCATTAGTAAATGGTGTAGAACACACAGGGTTTTTGCTCTTTTTTGATTTTTTTTGTTTGTTAGAAATGGCACACATTTATAGTCATGGTAATATGATCATAGCACAAACTTAGATTCAAAGCCATGTCTTATGCCTTAAATTTAAATAATTTAAAATTATACCAACATTTTTCTTTATTTTTAAAAGTAATGAAGTTATTTTTCACTTTCTATTAATTTTATTGCTATTTTCCATTCAAATTTGTTATTATTTCTTGATTCATAATCAAATCACAAAAAGTTTAAAAACATATGAATAGAAAATCAGAGAACACAAACAATAAGAAAAATCATTTGAGGGAAACTAAAATATCATTTATGATGTCTTAGCCTTTATTGTGCTTATTTTGATAAATTTTACATTTACTTTTTGTTACAATGCTAATATATGCCAATTTATGCATGTGTTACACATGTATAATTTACAGATTCTTGCTGAGCCAGTTTTATTTTTATTGAACTCTGGGCCTGGGTGCTGTCCCTGAGTTCTTCAGCTCAAGGCTAGTGCTCTAACCAGTTGAGCCACAGCACTGCTTCTAGCTTTTTCTGTTTATGTGGTGCTAAAGATCGAACCTAGGGCCTCATGCAGGTAAGGCAAGTACTCTGCCACTGAGACAACTTCCCAGCTCCCAGTTTTATTTTTATCTATCATTGTCTTCCATCTGATGAAAGTCTATATTGTATCCTGATTTTTATTAATTTCTTAACTATTATTATTTTCCTCAGCTAGTCCTCTTTTTTCTGTTTTAAGCATATATTTCAAGACATGAGAATAAACTAATATGACACCACAAGTGGGCCTTGTTAAATACTGTAACAAAAGATTTGCTATGTAGATTTTTCATGTTTCCCATGAACTCTTCTGTTAGTCTTTTTGCCAGATATCTACCACAGAATAATGATTCTGTCCTATATTTTATTGTTGATTCTGCACATAATCAATTAATTTTTTATAATGTCTTAAAAGATGTATATTATAACTATCTATTCTTTTATATACATTATGATTATAGATGTGTAGAACAAATATTATTTGAGGTCTACAGGTCCTTGCAACTGAAGATTTGAATCATAGCATCAATATAATCCAAAATGATAACCACAAATAATTCAATTTACATTTACACTTTTTTATTCTTTCTTTTAAATAAGTTTTTTTTTTATTGTGAAAATACTGTACAGAGGGGTTACACTTACGTGTACTCATTACCAGCAAGGTAATGAGTACATTTGTTTTCAAGCATTGTTGCCTCCTCCTTTGCTTTTCCCCTACCATCCCTTCCCTTCCACTCCACAACTACATGGTCCCCCCGACCTCTAAATTATAACGTTCATATATCTCATTGTTGCTATTGCAACAGGTCAACCTGTATCCCTTTTTAACCATTTTGTATTTTCCCTTCCCCTCCCCAAATTATAACAACATCAAATACAGTGAAAATTCTTAGTTAAGCAAATACTGCCAAGAACAAGTGCATAGATCAGATATTTTGGATAAAGTTCAACTACTTGATTTGGATAAGGTTCAATTGCCTTACTTCTCAAAGTTTGACTATTGGGCTTCAGTTTTGAAACTAACAACTTCCTGAGCTCTCTTCTGTAACATTTTCAAAGATCTTATTTCTCCACTTTGATTTACAATGCTTCCAAGTCTGTCTAAAACTTTCTCTTTAACTTTTCACAAAAGTGTCATTGTTCTGCATTGCTTTGCTTGTAAGCCAGATATTTCACTCAGCCAAATTCAGACTGTGTCTAAATGTCTCTGAAGTGTTTATACTGTCTCTAATATTATCATTTACCAGTCAAATCTATCACCCCCAGCAATACCAGGAACTACCTCCTGGAAATGTTATTTTCATGATGTCACTATGTTTGTTAGATTCTGAAGTTGATGAGGGCAGATATTGAAACAAAGCAGCTTTGAACTGGAGTAATCTCTGGAAATTGTATTTACTTTAGGATATCTTGCTAATTACTGGTCAACAAAAACCATTTATCTATCATAAAATTGTTCAAGTAAGAACACATAGAAAAAGCCCAGCCAGGATCTAATAGTGGAGCAAGCTGATCTTTCCAAATGTTTTTAAACAAATAACTGCAGGATTGTAAAATAACAAGTATTTCTGCCATTTTCTCAAAGACTAAGGATGTGTTTACTTCTAGCAAAAAAATACATCTTTATACCACTTATAAATCCATATTCCCAGAATATTATAATCCTCCATGTGTGTTGTTAATGAGGAGAATTAAAGAAACTATTAACCAGTTCCAGTTTTGTATGTGTAATTATGATATTGATGGTAATTTATCCATAGTAAAATAGCCAATAGGGATAAAATTATTTCAATATGGTTGGCTGCTTGCTACAATTACAGAAACTACTAGAAAGATTATGCATAAAATACACAAAACAGTGATTTTCTAGGCAACACAGCAGTGAACTGAAGATTTCAGATATAAAGAAATTTGAAGCGAGTACTATAATTTAAGAGACAAAAATATTTGGAATTTCAGTTGAAGTGGAATGGATACATTTGTTTCTAGATGTATAAAAGTTTTGGAGAAAATTACTCAGCCCTCTTACATGATCATAGAAACATCTGCCTTAAGTGCTCTGGACAGACATTTTCTACCTAAGTGGATGACTGGTGTTACATGTATGACCCATTTGAGTAATAATCTCTCTCAAGATGATGGAAATGTTGAGACACATAAAATAATGCAGGCAATAGGTCTCTAAAACTGAAGAAAATGGCTAAGAATGTAATAGATTATGCTATAGAGGAAAGGATTGAGGTAGCAGATGAAACTTCTCTAGGGGTTTAGCAAAAATAGGACATTATACACATTGGGGAATAAAGTCTATGAAGTAAGAGTAAAATTGTGGGTTTATTCAAATGTTTTGCCAATTTATAACAGATGAGTTTAGAAGATATATAATGTTATTCCAGAGCACGCAATAGACTCAATGGTAAATATGACAAAAAAATGCCTGTGGTTGAAGAGGGACTACAATCTGTACACTTCTAAGCACATTTCTTAAGATTTAATTTTATTGTCAAGGTGATGTACAGAGCTGTTAGAGTTACACATGTAAGGTAGTGAGTACATTTGTTGTCGAAGTTGTCACGCCCCTCTCATATTTCTCCCACCCCCAATCATTCCCCTACCTAGTTCGACAGACCATTTCCAACATAGTGTCTTGTGAATTTCACAATTATATAGATTCTCCCTTTGTCCTTCGTCTCTCTATTTTGCTGTTCCCTTTCCCTTCCCTCATTCAGATAAACATATATACAATACTCAGAGTACCAGAATCAAATAGAGTGAGAATAGGGGATAAACCATAGGAAAAAACCATGAAAGAAAAAAGAAATCACATAGTATATTAAAAATAACAACAACAAAAGAAAATCTCTTGTATCTATACCTTGGAGTTCATTTTGCTTAGCATCATCTTATGTGGTCATATGTGCATAGCTATTGAGCTATTCTGCTCATCTGCTAGGACTGTCCTAAACATATCCTAATTGTTAAAAATAAGGAAAACCATGGGATCTATGTTTGTTTGGTTCTGATTACTTGTTACTGATACAAGAACAGGCCTGAGGGCCAATGGAATAGAAGCAAAGAACCAGAAATGAACTCACAGATTTATGGCCATTTAATCTTTGATAAGATACCCAAAAACTAGGATAGAAAAAAAGCATCTTCAACAAATGGTGCTGGAAAGATTGGTTAAACACCCTAGAAAACTGAAGTTACATCTATCCATATCACCCTGCACCAGAATCATTTCCAAATGGATCAAAGACCTTGAGGTAAAAGCAAATACCTTGAAAACATTGCGAGAAATTGGAGACATACTAGGGCTCCTTGGCACAGGCTGAAATTTTCTTAATAAAGACCCAGTAACACAGCAAAGCAAGCAAAGGTTGGACAAGTGGGATTGCATCAAACTGAAGAGCTTTTGCATGGCAAAGGACATAGAAGCACTTTTATCTATCTATCTAGCTAGCTAGCTATCAAGTATCTATCTTCTATCATGTATGCCACAAATAATAAATTCATTTCATTCAAAATATTAAAACCAGGAGTCTTAATTGTGTGGTTTTATTAATTTTTAAATTGTATTTTATTTATATTTTTTCATTAAAAAGAAATTCTCAACATGCCTATAAGTTTGTCTCTAAGTAGGAAGTGGCTGCTGTCTTGTTAAATAAAGGTTGATATGACTACTTAAAGATAACAAAAATCAAAAGCAAGCAAGAAAGAAAGAAAGAAAGAAAAAGAGGGAGGGAGGAAGGGAAATAGAAAGGAGGGAAGGAAAGAAGGAAGGAAGGAAGAAGGAAAGGAAAGAAGGAAGGAAGGGAGGGACAGAGGGAGGGAGGGAGGGACAGAGGGAGGGAGGGAGGAAGGAAGGGAGGGAGGGAGGAAGGTAAGCAGAAAAGATACCCAGATATTATTTTTTTTTGGGTCCAGTCATGGGGCCTGAACTCTGGGCCTGGGTGCTGTACCCCAGCTCTTCAGCTCAAGGCTAGCACTCTATCACTTGAGTCACAGCGCCACTTCCGGCTTTTTTTTTCTTTTTTTGTTTATGTGGTGCTGAGGAATCGAACCCAGGGCCTCAAGCATGCAAGGCAAGCGCTCTACCACTGAGCCACCTTCCCAGCTCAATAACCAGATATTATTGATCAAAAAGGTCACATTTTTTTTCAAACTTAACCACATTCATTGTGACTTTTAAAGTGATACTACTTTTCTTAGCAGCAGTGAACAAAGATCATCAGGTAAGAAATAAAAGGCTGCCTTTGGGTAATTAAGAATTCAAAAGTATTTGTGAATACCGATAGAGTTGATAAGCCCTTTCTATTCTCTCTCTTTCTCTCTCTCTTTTTAAGCCAAACTTCATAGAAATGTTCCCAAGATATTTTAAGCTATTACCTTAGTTCTTGACTGGGTAAACTGGCATGTCAACTGGATTTAAAAATAAATCTTTCACAGTCTCCTCTTTGACTTACATCTCCTTGTTTCTTAAGCATTTTAACTTTTCTGGTGCTTAATAATTCTTCAAAGTTAAAGCAGCTTGTCTTCATTGATTCCATTCTCCATCAAGTGCTCTTGTTGCTCTCCTGTGCTTTTTGGGTTGCTTCTGTGAACCAGAATGGCCTTAAGGTGCTCAACTTGAAAGGAAAGGGAAATGAATGCTTGAATTTTCTAGTAGATAACAATGAATCTGGACTTTTCTACTGTGCTGTGCCTACTTTTTGTTTTAAATTTTTTTTTCTTTCCTTAGTTTTTATATCCTTTTCCAAGCTTCAGTGTTTATTCTTCTTTTATTTTGTATTTTTATCTATTCCCAGAAGAATTATACAACGATCTGACTGACAGACATAGCTTTCTTTCTCTGCAGTAGTGAGCCAGGTCATTCTTTTTTTTTCTGTTTATCTTTTTGATTTAAACAGCTTGTAGCCAAAGCATCTTTGTTTGATTTGACATCTGCTTTCAAAAGTATATCTAGAGATATCTAGTAGAGAGCAATTTTTCAAAATCATCCCAGACCCTAACTTTTAAGTGGTTTATATGGTGGAGTCTTGTATCTGCAAAAAAGACAAAAAATTAAATGAGTGAAGATTTTTTGCAAAAAAAAATGAGAAAAAAAAAGAAGTTATTTTCTTTCAGTGGTAACTTATCAGACTTTCTTTTATTATTTTTTTATTTTTATTTTTATTTTTTATTGTTAAAATACTGTACAGAAGGGTTACAATTACATGGGCAAGATAATGAGTACATTTCTTATTAAACATTGTAGCCTCCTCCTTTGTTTCCCCTTCCCATCCCTTCCCATCCTCCCCCCCCTGCCTCCCCCACCCAATCCTCCCACTACCCCCACCCCCCACCAAAGTTGTAAAGTTCATTTTTCGACATAACGACTTGTACATCTCATCGTATGGGTCCACCTGTATCCCTATTTAAACGATTTGTTTTTGGGTGAGTTATTTTCTTACTTATGTCTATTAATGAATCCTGATTTAAACTAGACTTCAGTAATATTTAAATGAGAGAATGAGAAAAAGTCTTACCATAGAGTGACTAACCTAGTTTCTGTCAATCTTCGAACTGATATTTAGTCTTTGTTAACTTACTGCTTTTCAAAGGAAATTTCAAAGAAATTTTATATTTTTTGTTTTGTTCTCAATATAACAGAACTGTATAAAACACATTTTTTCTAACTTGAATATAAACTACAAACTCACAGTTGGACATCTCTGCTTAATGTATTTTCTCATTATCGCTAGATTATTTAAATACAAAAAGACATAAAAAAACATTAAACAATCTCAGATGCCCTGGAAAAAATCTTGTATCTTTTCATATATATATATATATATATATATATAAAATCATATATATATATATATGTATTTAAATATATAATGCAATTCTTAGTCCCTTACCAAAACAGGTGCATTTTTCCTGAGGTTTTTAGTTTTGTTTTTTGTTTTTTTTTGCCTACTTCATACTTTCTTCCATAGCTCAGATACCAGGCAAGTACCAGGTGCCAGCTATTTTTCTGTTTTGTTTTGTTTGTTTTGATGTTTTTTTTAATTGAGATACTGAGATGGAAACTCTTAGGCTTTTCTGATGGGGTTAGCTTTGAACCACACTACTTTTAATATCTTCCTCCCAAGTAGTTTGTATGAGAGTTTTGAGACACTAGTTCCTTACAGTTTTTTTTTGTTTGTAATCTTACTAAATATATATATTTTTGCATGTTTTGGCATGCCTTTACCGGCATGAAGATCTTAATATAGTAACTTAATTAAATAATTTTGCCAATCTATTTCTATATTCTTATATAGTATAACTGGTTTGGGAGTGTCTACATATATGCTTCTACTTATTGATAGGAAGGATAAAATATGCAACAGGTTTTTTTGTTTCTATCTATTATTAAAGGCTTCATGATGAATTATATGCCAGTTAAAAGATGCCAATTAAAATGTATTATACTTAAACTATTTTCTATATTGTTTCTCATTTACAGTTTTCAAAATTGCTATGAGGTAACTATTACCTGTCCTGGTTGGCAGGTTAGAAGGTGGAATCTGAAAGGAGTTTAGTAATTGCTCAAAGGTTAGGATAAGCATTTACCCAATTAATAATTACATTTCAAATACTTGTTTGGGTAATACTGTTGTGTCTATTAGAACCAAAATAACCAAAAAAAGTCTTGTTTCACTGTAGGCAATAATTTTATTAAAGTGCAAATGTAGCAAATGCAGAATATGTGATCCACTTTCCTCTTCAATCCTTATACTAAAGACGGTACCACAGCTCTTCATTTTTTTCATTGTTTTTGACCACTGCGCTCTATAATAAAAAGTAGCAACAAATGTGAAAGATTAAAGACAGACACCCTCCTAGTGACATGTGAACAATTTTATTTTTTCAAATTGTCTGATATTTGTGCTGGAATTTCAGCCCTGGGCATAGGAAGTAAAAACACACCAAGTAGCAACACCTCAGCCTCAGACAACCAGTCAGCAGCAATGAAAGGTAGAAGGCCATATGCTGAGCTGTGTCAACTGATACAGAGTTCAATGGGAGCTTGACATTGAACTGAAAAGTTATACATTTCAACTTGGCTGGAGAGAGTTATGTGGGAAGACCTTTTGATAGCCTCCTACTCCTTTAGGGAATGACATAGGTAGGTATTATCTATTTTTGTAGTGTAAAGTTACAAAAGCAGGAACTTTCCTATACCTGGTGACATCTGGCTAAATAGACGGTACAGAACTTTCCAAAGGATACATATAAATGATACAGGAATGGCTATAAAGTTTGGAAGACCTGATCGCAACACTTTGCTCAGTTCCTCTGAGAGTGTTTTTCCCTTATTTGCACTTTATGTAACGCATTTTAAATAGGAATATAGCACACTTGCCTATAGCATTGTGGTCTGTAAATGTTTACATGTGCATTTTTCTTTGTAAGGCAGTCTTTAAAAAGATTTTTAGTCATGTTCCTTACCTTTTGAAACAGAAAAACAGGATGATTGAATGTGTTCCTGAGTCAAAAATAGACTAATTAAGCTCATATCTTCTGTTTTCCAAACTCAAATCTTTCATCCCAGGAAAATATTTTTTCTGATAAAATTCTGGGGCTAATTTTTGGGAAAATTATAGCATGAAAATAATAAAGAATATTGTAGCCAGACACTGGTGACTCAAACCTGTAATCCTAACTACTCAGGAGTCTGAGACCTGAGGAGCTCAGTTCAAAGCCAGCCCAGGCAGAAAAGTCTGTAAGACTCTTTTTTTAATATATAATTTCTATTGTAAAGATACTGTACATAGGAGTTACAAACAAGGCCATACTAAAGCTACCAGTACAACTATGTTTATCACAGCATTATTCACTATAGCTAAAATATGGAACCAACCCAGAAGCCCCTATTGAATGGATCAATAAAATGAATATATATATATATGGAGGCATAGAATTCCATTATATATACATATATAATGGAATATATATTATATATTATACATACATATATAATGGATATATTATATATACTATATAATATATATATATATACATAAAATGAAATTCTATGCTTCCATAAGAAAGAATGACACCATCCCATTTGTTATATTAATTGAAGTAAGCCAGGCCCAAAGAAACATAGCTTCCATGGTTTCCCTTATTTGCAGTAACTGGTATATATCTAGGAAAAGCAGTAAAGATCAAAAACTATGTACTATGACCATATAAGATGACGCTAAGCAAAATGAACCCCAAAATAGGGACACAAGTGATTTTATCTTGCTGTTGTTTATTATTTTATCTTGCTGTTGTTTATCTTGTTGCTGTTGTTTTTAACCCCTGTTGTCACTGTATTTGATTCCAGTACCCTGAATATTGTATACACATTTTTTCTAATTTAGAGAGGGGAAAGGAAATAACAAAATGCTGAAACAAGGATACAGGTTAACCCATTATAACAATGAGATGTACAAGACACTATGTTGAAAACAAACTTTACAATTCCATGAGACTCTATCTCCAATAAAACACTCAGAAAACTGCAAGTGGCGCTGTGGCTCAAGTGGTAGAGTGCTTGTCTTGAGCTGAAGAGCTGAATGCCAATGTCCAGGCCCAGAGTTTAAGCCCCAGGACTGACAAAAAAAAAAATTCACCTAACATCAACTTATCTGACCTTTTCTGCTTATCTCAGACATATACTAGTTATTGCAAATTAGGTGAAATGAATCCCAAGGTAAGTATTCAAATGTTTTTTTGTTGTTGTTGTTTCTTGAGATTGTTTCTAACATATTTACAAGATGATTTCTTAGTTGCTTTGTATGTCCCTCTCCCAAGGTATAACCCCTGCTTTCATTGTATTTGATGTTGGTATAACTTGTGGAGGGGAAAGGCAAAAACAAACCGTTTAAATAGGGACACAAGTGGACCCATTGCAACAATGAGATGTACAAGTCATCATGTTGAAAAACGAACTTTACAACTTTTGCGGGGAGGGGTGGGGGTGGAAGAGGGAAGAGGAGGGGGGATGGGAAGGAATCAAAAGGAGGAGGCAATGCTTGATAGGACATGTACTCATTACCTTGCCCATGTAATTGTAACCACTCTGTACTGTATTTTCACAATAAATTTTTTTTTAATTTAGAATATTTTGACTGAAAATTTATTTTGATGAGTAATTTCACTGAATGTGAAAGTACACCTAGAGGCTCAATAATTGATCATCAATGAAAGAAATACTATTTATAAACCATAAATAAATTCTACAAGCCCAAATAACTGATTACTTACAATTGGCATGTAGATTTAAGTATATAAAGACCAGAAAACAGTAGATATTTGTAACAAACATTTCACAGAAATAATATTTTCCAGTACCTACTTCTTCAAGCACCTGACATTCATTAGGACTAAAATGAGGACACTAATAATAGTATTAAAACAATAAAAGTTTTGATGTTGGAAGAAGCATGTTACTAAAATCATGGAATGAAAACCATCTTGAAATGGAAAGTACCTCCTGTACAAATTAATAGAATTCAAATTAGGCAACAATATTTCTCTTTTCTGGGGGGTGGTGGAGTCCAGTCGTGGGGCCTGAACTCTGGGCCTGGGCACTGTCCCTCAGCTCTTCAGCTCAAGGCTAGCACTCTACCACTTGAGCCACAGCGCCACTTCTGGCTTTTTTTTCCTGCTCATGTGGTGCTGAGGAATCGAACCCAGGGCCTTGCCTCAATCATGCAAGGAAAGCGCTCTACCACTGACCCGCTTTCCCAGACCAGGACACCAATATTTCATAGACCCTGAAAGTAATTAAAGGAATATGCTGAAGAAATCATGAGGGATAAAGAGTCCTTGCCAATTGGGGTAAATAAAATTCTGTGTTCCTCTTTGCTTTTCTCTTATGACTTTCTACACACTGTTCAACTGAAAATCCATTCAGACTATATGAATCCTGAAAGTATTAGGACAGCCTCTATGGAAAATTATAATAATATATTTATGTTAAAAGAAATGCTACATAAAAATTATATACTTATTTAAATGAATTAATATTTGGAGCAAGACCATAGTTTTCAAATGCCATTTTTAAGACTGGGATGGTAGCTCAGTGTTAAAGCATTTGAAAGGCTTCTGTTCTATCCTCAGCACTTAAAACAATATTAAAATAATATATATTTACTTTGAAAATAATTCATACTTTGAAATATATGAAATTTGTTTAAAAATTTTATTGGTATAATATTGGTATAAACAGATAATATTCACCTTATAGAAATTTTAAAATCACAAATCACAAGCATTGTAATCACAATTAATGTGAATTAACACAACCAAATTTTAGGAAATGTACATAATTGTCAATCATATATGATTCTGATTGTTTAAATAATCAAACAAAAGTGAAAACCTAGTAAAAATGGTTGTTGTTATTCAGATCCAACTCATGTGATTCATGAACTATAAGAGCCCCTAAAGTTTTATCTCTGTTGTCAAGTATGCATGTGTTCATACAGGTGATGTGTACAAACTTATGATGTCCTAATATATCTTAAAGACTACAGCATAGTCAGTCCACTAAAATATTTTAAAAAGGAGGCCAGGAGAGGATGGAGGTTGGGTAAAGTACAATAAAGAAGAGTGAATTTGATCAAAGTACATTATGTATTCATTATGCATATATGTATATATATGTGTGTGTATATGTGTCCAAATGTAAAACTTAAAACATCTTCATGCTATTAATTTTGCTAATAAAAAAGAAGAGAAAGGGAAAGATAAAAATAATATGGATTTATGAAGACCACACAGTATAAAATCAAAGAAAATCTAGCAGACAAAATTAAACTCAATTAAAATGTTTAATGGGATCAATGAAAGAACTATTAGTATTACTTAACATCCTAAGTTAAGAAAACAATTTACTTCAAGCAGTGTTTCATCACTGAACAAAATGGTATATAAAAAAACCTAACAATGTTATTGAACATGTACCAACTCAATTAAATGTGCTGCTTTTAATCATCACTATTAATTTTCCTTTGTGATTACTGTCAGTATAAAGCCACCAAAATATGTTAGCGTGCTTAGCAACTATCTCATGTATTATAAGCAATAAGAAATGATTTTTAACAGTTTCCAAGCCTGGGAAGTCCATGATGTTCAATTTTTGTGGACAATTTGATGCTTAGTAAAGGCTGTTTTTTGTTGTGCAGATGTTATCTTCTTGATTCAACCTCATATAGGGGAAGGAACAAAGATACTTCCTAAAAGACTTGCTTTTATAAAGATATTTATCTCTTTTTGCCTGCTAAATTGCTTTTTCTTAATTTTTCTACTGTGAAAACAAATGTTCATATTTTCAGACTATAGCACATATATTCACCTTATAGCACAAAGTAATCAGCTTAATTAAATGATACATTTTGGCAGAGGTATTCACTATGATGATCTGAGTAACTCTTTATACTGATTTTTATTTCCAAAAATGTTTATCTTAATAATAGGCTTTATTTTTACCTTCTCAATCTTCTGATTAAATAGTTTCAACTAATAAAGAATTGCCATTCATTGTTGCCTCTCGGATTGTTCTGACACATATACCTTCAGTGAAAGACAACTATACTTTCACTTCATTCGATCTCCATTTCAAAGATGGGATTCCATTAGAATCATTTGTGTTGTCTATTCTTTTTAGCTCTTACTGGAAAAAATTATGAAATAGACTAATGTTACCTCCCAAATAATTCCTTTGATTGAACTCCTAAGTCTTAATATGCTGATACTACATGGTTGGGAATGATGGGGATATTTAAATCCTAAAAGAGAACTCTTGTAAATGGGATTGGTGCACAATAAAAGAGTTCTCTCAGAGTTTTTTTTTCTTGATGTAATGATACAAGGAATTATCAAAAATCAGAAAGATGGACAATGCTCTTCATCAAGATCAAACCGTTCGGGAGCTTTACTGAGACTCCTGGCCTGCATATATCTATGAAGCAAATTATTGTTTTAAGGAATATTTTATTAACTTTAAGTAGCTGTATAGTTACCATTCAACAAAAATTTATAAATATAATATGTCTTGATCAATATCACCCCTTTCAACACTTTTACTCATCCCTCCCAAACTCACTCCTCTCACTTTCCTTAAATTTTATAGGGCATACTTGATTTTTTATTGCATTCTCCCTCCTCTTCATTCGTCTACTCCTCTGTTCTTGACCCCACTCCAACACTTTCATGTAACTGTTTCTGTATTTTGTTGAACTATGATTTTGCCTAAGGAATTGTACTATTTGAGTTGTCCCCTAAACCTTTCACATTCCCATTAACACAATTATATATACATACTTGTCACCCAACTTGACAATACATATAAAAGCCTTATATACTTAACAACCAATTCTAGCTGCCACATATGGAATTTACTTAGTATTTTCCAGCTCTTTCCATTTCTTTGCAAATGGTACAATATCCTTCTTTCTAATGAATGAGTAAAATTATATTGTGTATAAACCATATTTTTTGATCCATTTGTTCATTAAGGGGCATCTGGGGTAGCTATACACCTTGGTCGTGATGAATAATGCTGTGATAAACATGCTGTGATGGTGGCTCTACTGGATTTTAGTCTTTAGGAAAAATGCCCCAAAGTGGAATTGCTGGATCATAGAGTAGTTGTATGCTTAGTTTCTTGAGGGATCTCTATACTGCTTATCCACATGGCAGAACAAGTATACTTTCCTACCAGTACTGCATTAGGGTGCCCTTTTGCCCACATTCCTAGCAGCATTTTTTTATTGTGAAAATACTGTACAGAGGGGTTACAATTACATGAGCAAGATAATGAGTACATTTCTTATCAAGCATTGTAGCCTCCTCCTTTGTTTCCCCTTCCCATCCCTTCCCATTCTATCCCTGCCTCCCACTCTATCCTCCTCCCCCCCTCCCCTACCAAAGTTGTAAAGTTCGTTTTTCCACCTAGCAGCATTTGTTATTGTTAGCATTCTTGGTGGTCATTCTAAAGGGTAGAATCTCAGTCTTGTTTTGATTTACACTTTATCAGAGATGTTGGCCATGTCTTCATGTGTCTGTGGGCCATTTTTACTTTTTTCTGGGAAGTCTCTATTTAATCCATTATCTCATTTATCAGTTGGGTTGTTGATTCATTCGATAAGGGTTTAGTCTTTTAAAAACTCTATATATTCTGGATTTCAGACAATTGTCTGACATAAAGCTGGTGAGAATATTTCCCATTCTGTTAGCTGCCATTTTAGCTTGTTACCTCTGCCCTTTGCCGTACAGAAACATTTGTAGTTTGTTACAATCCTATTTATCAAATTCTTTGATTTGCTGTGCTTCTAGATCTTGCCTGTTCCAAGATATCCTAATATTTCTTCTACTCCTTCATGTAATGTTTCCGTGGTTTCAGGTCTTGCTTTGAGTCATTGATACATTTTGAATTAATATGGGGGAAGATAATAGACAGAAATCCACTTTCAGTTTCTACCACACACATAACATATATATATATATCTATATATTTTCCCAGAACCATGTGTTGAAGAGAATTCTATTTTTTGTATGTTTTTTTTAAGAGAATACTATTTTTAAGCTACATAACCTACAGGACATTGTTTTGAAGTCCAAATAAAGATGGTTTACCAGATTACCAACATTTCTCTATTGGTAGTAAGAGCAATATACAAATTTTCTTGCCAGTTGTCAAGGACTGCTGATATTGACTTTGGACTGTATATTGCATTCTGATCTTTACTTTCTTATTGGTTTTGTTATATACTCATTCTGAGTACATAAGTGTAAATCCTTAGCATTCAGTGAGAGAGTTGTTAATGAAAATGTGACTTTCATTAATGTATTTTTATTGTTATTGCAAATTGATATACAGAGGGTTACAGTTATATAAGTCAGATAATGAATAGATTTCTTTTCGAACAGTGTCACCTATTCCTTCATTTTCTCCTAGTTTTTCCCTCCCAGTCTCCTTCCACAAGTCATATAGTTCCTTTACCACATAATGTATAGTGGGTATCACTATGGCATTTGTTCACCCCTTGTGCCACCATTTCTGTGCTCCCCAAATACCTTCCCAATACAAGACAAAGGGTACAGAAAATGCCAGCAAAGACAAAGGAGGAAAACGAAAAAAAAAAAAAGACCTATGTGGTCCTCTCCTAAGAATATCATACTTTGGTTTCTTTACATGAATGTCTTGAATGCTATGTAATTTATTATGTCAAGTGTATTTTTACTTGTAGATTTATAGACACATTTTAGTTACAAGAAATGAGGGAAACCATGAAATCTATATTTTCTTGGATCTTAATATAATTTTTGCAATTCTTTCCATTTCCTTATGAATGGTACGATATCTTCTGATGGAAGCTCAGAATTTCATTGTGTATACATACCACATTCCATTCGTCCATTGAGGGGCATCTTGGATCTCATAAACAAGGCTTCAAAAAATCATTTCTTATTGGGATATGGAATGCTGTTTATTTCTCTTCATAGTCTACTGTGAAAGGGATCTGTAGAAGTAGGGAAACTGGAGAGTTACTTTTTGTGGTCCATGATCATGTTCTGATGAAGACTTTCAGCAGAGAAATCCTGATAAGTAGTCAAAAGCATTCTAGAAACGAATGAAGAGTTAGTAATTATTAAAAATCCTTTTATCAGGAGTACTGATGAAAAGTGGGAGGGGGCCATTAGGGTCCTGAAACCCGTTCAACAAAAGTTTTTTAAAATGTGAAAAGAAGTGAGACATGGGGAACATCAAATAATATAACATCCATCTAAATTAAATTCAAGAATTCAAGACAACAGAAATAAAAAAACAAGGTTAAGAGATTATAATAGTAATGAGAGATATAAAACCACAAATCCAGAGATCAGACAATGCCTCTAGTAGTAAACATACCAAAAACAACAGTATACATTCAGATTTAGCAAGTCAGATAGGTCTCAATGAAAATGAAAATCAAGAATACTATGAAGGCAATTGAGGATATGACATTTATTATATAGGGAACATGGATAAGATGTGGAAAACACATGAAAGTGGCTTTAGATTTTCCAGACATAAGTTTATTACATGGTTATAATTTAATTTCATATTCTGAGTGCTCATTTTATGTAATGATTAGCATGAATTTTATATAGATTTTATGCCTTAGAATGTGAATTCTTTTGTATAAATTTTTAAAATGTAATTTAAATAAATAATTAATTTAATTGCTGTAATTAATATGTATTTAGGTCAGAGCAAATGGAGGTAAGGATGTTTAGGACCTTGAAGAGCAAATGGAATTATTTTTAATAACAAAGTATATTTATTTTATTAAGGAAATATATACAGAAAAACTATTATGTGGTCATTTTACTTAATTTGATTCACCTCTTTCATTTTTAGAAACTAAACGGAGGTAGGTAATTTACTATACCAAAGAAAGATTACTTCAACTAGAACTTTCTCTGTTAATTAGGGAATGCATCTTAGAAAAGAAATCAATGTTTCATTTATAAAATTATTAAATTTCCCCCAAAACTAATTTATTGTAATAGCAAATAAATACTCTGTCACACAACTAACCCTTGTAAGTATCTTAAGTCATGAACTTGGTTAAGAAATGAAAAGTTCAATGAATTGGACCAAAGGGTAATAGAGAGATAGTTATCTATTTTATACAACAAAAAGTTTCCAGATCCCATAGAGTAAGAATTATCTACAGTTACATTTCTCAAAAATTTCCTGGCATCATATAGGAGATTTTTTAGAGGACAAAGTTTCAAATTCATTGAGTCCATTTTGTCTCAATTTCTTGTTTGCAATTGACTGAAGTTTCCTTTAATCACAGTTGTAATGTCTTCACTATTGGGTATAAAGGGATTACATATATATTGTACTTCTTCCATACATGCAGAAAGAGAATAATGAAAACTTTTACAAATTGTAGGAACAAAAAGGAGGGAATAATAGAGTAATACAGAAGCCAAAACTATACATATAATATTATGATGACCAAAACAATATCACTCAAAATCTTTTCCCTTTGCAAAGACAGAAATAGTCATTTTAAATTATGTCTCTAAAAACAAAGGAGGAGGTAACAATGCTCAATAAAACATGGAGTCATTAACTCACTCATGTAACTGTAATCCCTCTGTAGAGTATGTTTACAATGAAAATATATAATAAAAAAATCTTTCAAATATATTTATACAAGACACATCCTTTCTTTCCTTCCATGTACAGTTATTCCATTCTTAGTGATGGGAGTGACTACTTACAAGCAATGCAAAAATTCAGAAATGAAAGGCAGTTCTAAATAAGCTAAAATATTATGTTAAGTTCAGTGCATATAATATTTTCTTCATTTTGGACACCTAAAAAAGTTTGCAATTTGTTTTTTTATTGTGAAAATACTGTACAGAGGTGTTACAGTTACATGGGCATGATAATGAGTACATTTCTTATCAAGCATTGTAGCCTCCTCCTTTGTTTCCCCTTCCCATCTCTTCCCATTCTCCCCCTTCCCCCC
>NW_012267289.1:1405616-1472454 GCF_000151885.1 Dipodomys ordii | reverse complement strand
GAGGTTGAGCATTTCTTCATGTGTCTATTGGCCATCCTTCTTTCCTCTTCAGAGAAGTTTCTCTTTAAGTCTTTAGCCCACTTATTTATGGGGCAATTGTTTTTTGAAGATTTGTTGTTGGGAGATTTAAGTTTTTGAGTTCCAAGTATGTTTTAGATATGAGACCCTTGTCCATTGTATGGCTAGTGAAGATCTCCCAATCCGTGGGCTTTCAAATTATCTTCGTAGCTATGTCCTTAAGTTTGCAATTTGTATTAAAGAAAAACTGTGTTTTCTTTTCCCTCAACCAAATAAATGCTGAATAAATACTTAAAGAATATCAAAATAAATAAATAAATTATGTCTGTAAATCTATGTATAAATATGTTGGTATAATTATATTGTACATATCTTTTTTGTGATTCTAAGTAATTTTAATATATATAAACATATATGTTAAGCATTTTAATGATTACACGTTTTTTACCTTGTTCAATGAAATCTTTTTTTATTCATTATCTTTAAGAAAGTTATAATAACTTATGAATATTTGTTTCTCTTTTTCTTGTAGAAATAATTTATGCATGCTGTTTTAAAGTTATAAAATAATAGAAGTTCTGTGGTGATTCTAAATATTATGCATGTTGACCATTTTTGCTGATATACAGTTCATATGCATTTTTGAATACAAATATATTTTTGGCAAAAATTATGAACATAATTTGATACATTTTCACACAAAGATCTACATGACTAAATAATAATTTAAATCAGATTTCTTTTGTGATGACAACATCACAACTAAAGGTTTTAAGATTGTCATCAAGTAGAAAAAAAATTCCGATCCATAAATAATGTCAACTTGAGATTTTTAGATCCAGAAGGTTGTTGATTTCTATTAGAATTCTAATCTGTTTTGCAAAATGAAAAGTCATCATTGAAATATGTAAATAAAAAGAATATTGGGATAACTTCTAATAAAACCTTCAAAGCCAAGTTGAAAACTAATGTGAACAATGTATCATAGAAATACCTATATTTTCCAAAGCAATTATTAAAAAGGGTAAATACCTTACATGAATGTGTGCATTTTTTGTGTATGTATCATGTCACTTCTATTTGTAATGTAATAGTATGCAGCAATGTATTTAACTGAAGGAATTAACCTGTATAGGTTAAGAACATTTGATTCACTCCCTTAAAAAACGTAATTGTCTAACAAACTAAAGAATGTAGTTATTTGAAATATTAGAAAATTAGAAATTGCTTGAGCACCATTTGCAGAGACTGTTTCCCTTGGAACTCATGAAACTACAAGTTTTCACCTCTACATTGTTTCTTTGTGTTTAATCTGCTACCTTTCAAGAGATGTATCCCCAAGAAAGGAGGACAATTGTATACATCAATGTATGGTGAGAACAAGCAACTCCCAGTTGATTGTTTAAATAAGCATCTTTATTAATCTCTAGCTTTTTTCTTTCTTGCTATTGTTTCTAACTTATTTATAATGTACCATGTGACTTTTTTTGTTTCTTTGTATGTTCCTCCCCCAGGATATAACTCCTGTTTTCACTGTATTTTATGTCGGTGCCCTGCATCTTGTATATACACTTCTCTAATTCGGGGAGGGAAAGGGAAAAAACAAAATGCTTAAATAGGGATACAGGTCGACTCATTGTAACAATGAGATGTACAAAACATTATGTTGAAAATGAACTTTACAATTTCAGCAGGGATGGGGGGAGGGTATTTATGGAAGTGGGAGAGAAGGGATGGTAGCAGGGAAAACAAAGGAGGAGGCAACAATGCTCAATAGGAAACGTATTCATTACCTTGCTCATGTAATTGTAACCCCTCTATATAGCATTTTTACAATAAAAAATACACAAAAAAAGAAAAAGACACAAAGTCTAGTTTGGATATTTAATGACTATCCTTTATATGTTTTCATAGGTGTTTTCCTTTTTTGTTTTTTGTTTTTTTTGTTTTTGTTTTGTTTTCCTTTGGTCATGGGCCTTGAACTCTGGGCCTGGGTGCTGTCCCTCAGCTCTTCAACTCAAGGCTGCACTCCACCACTTGAGCCACAGAGCCACTTCAGGTTTTTTCTGTTTATGTGGTGCTGAGGAATCAAACCCAGTGTATGCGAGGCAAGCACTCTACCACTGAATCACCTTCCCAGACCAGTGTTGTTTTTGTTGTTTGTTTGGTTGGGGGTTTTTTGGTATTCTTTTTCTCTAAATCTCAATGCATTCAGATATTCTTAACAAAATTTTTCTTCCCACTCTCTCTCTCACATATTAATACACCAATACTTTTTAACATTGTCATGAATTTATACACTCAGAAAAAAAGTTCAACCTAATGAGCATAAAAAATAAGGCAGATAAAAGACTTTATAACTATTTTAATTTTTACAATCAAATAAGTGATAGATTTGTAAAGATTTCAGTGGTAAAAATAAAATATGTGCATACATTTAGCAAGGAAAGGAGGCAATTAGACTTGCTTCTGTGATTTTTCTTTAGGAAACCCGATAATATTATCCTATATTCAATACTATGCAATATAATTATCCAGCTTTTTCTAAATTGTTAAGTATCTGATCACTGGGTATTGAGAAGTGGTTACAGAAAGCTCATAACAACGTATCCTCATTGAGATTTTATTTCAAAATGTCCTGAAACAAGAATTATCTTCTTTGTATACACAATGAAGAGTGTTCACATACTCAGTTTATCACAAAATAATACCTAATCACCTTTCCAAATTTACAGGGCTAGAGTATTGCATATTCTTCAGTTGTGCAAGGTAATTGTATTTCATCCATTTACTTTCTTTCACAATAAAACAAAAACATAAGAAAAATATCTAAAATAAAACTATTTCTCTATAATACATATTTTGTAGAAATATAAAATGCTAAGAACATAAAGAATTAATAGTTAAATTAACCTTATCAAATGTCAATGAAAGGCTTTCTATGCATTTGCCCAATTGTTTATATATAAAATATTTAGAAGTCATATTACACCTTCAGGCATTGTATTCAAATTGCAATGAATTCTCAACTCATTTGATTATTTGTTTTTAAACTACTATATGACTTGCTGTCTGGATTGGTTTAGTATAATGTCACTTTCATAATTTGTCCCTTAATAACAAGTCATTCAGTTTAAGATAGGAATTCCCCCACCTTAAATTATTTGGTCTATATTTGGTCTTTATTTCTACTGCAGTCAATCTCTATGGCAAATTATAATGAAAGTGAATAAAGATATATAACTGGAAGCATGGATATGACTGAATTGGTTTCTATACATTTCACTCACAAATTCTCTATACAAAAGTGGAGACTACATAGCATGGCCCTAATTCTAATTTACCAGTGCCATTATACCAGCATACACCCTTCTCTGCCAACCACATGTAATTTCCCAGGGCATTACATGTTTATTTAAAATTTTTGCACATGCTTGGTGCTGGTAATTCACACCTGAAATCCTAGAATCTCAGGAGGCTGAGATCTGAGGATCACTGTTCAAAACCAACCCCACAGGAAAGTCTGTGAGACTTTTATTCCCAATTAATTATTTTAAAACGCCATAAGTGGAGTGTTGGTCCTGAGCACAAAAATTCAAGGACGTGAACTGACTCTTAGGCCTTGAGTTTAAGCCCCAGGTCCAGCACTGAAAAAAAAAAAGTGTAGCTCAAATCATACCCATTTCACCATGAGATAGACTTACAAACAAAAGTGCTACTTCTCTTGGTTTCCTAATCTTTTATGGATAACATTAAATGGTTTTTTCCTTTGGAGATGGAACATACACAGAGTTTTCTTGTTGTATTTTTTTTTGGGGGGGGGGTCCGGTCATGGGGCCTGAACTCTGGGCCTGGGTGCTGTCCCTCAGCTCTTCAGCTCAAGGCTAGCACTCTACCACTTGAGACATAGCACCACTTCTAGCTTTTTTTTCTTTTTGCTTATGTGGTACTGAGGAATCGAACCCAGGGCCTCATGCATGCAAGGCAAGCACTCTACCACTGAGCCACCTTCCCAGCCCCTCTTCTTATATTTTCACATTATATTTGTACAACTATGCTTTTCTACAAGCTGTTCTTTAATTCCAGTGGTATTTCTGAATAATATAACATACAGCTGTTACAAGTTTTAATCTTAGAGTTTACTTTTCTAACAAGATATTAACAATTTTAATGAACAGACCACTCAGAAGTAAATGGTATTAAATATTCAAAAATGTTTTTTAAACAAAATGAATAATACTAAGTATAAGTAACTATAAATAATGCAACATGTTGCAATAATTACATCATACATATGACAAGGAATAAGAAGATATATAGAAATTCAGAAAAAAGAAAATTTGAATCTTGTATAGTTTATAAATAATAGAGTGTCAGAAAAAATGAAAGCAGGAAAGGGAAATATTACAAACAAATAAAAAGGTAAGAAACTAAACTCATTCACAACCAGAAATGAAAAAAGAAAAACTTACAGTGGGAATATTGTTGGATCTTAAATTGCAAGTGTCTACCTATGTATAAAAATAGCATTATGAAACCGAATGAAATGGTAAAGAAAGGGTGGACAAGGAAGGAATAAAAAATAATAATGAGAAATAATTATTTGATCAAAATAAAGTAAATGAATGTCTATAAACACTAAATAATAAATTTCTATGAACAATTAAAGTATGTTAAAATTATGAGAGAGAAAATGAAGTGGAGAGAGGAGACAGACACAGAGACAGATAGAAAAGTGATCTTAAGCAAATCCATAAATACTTTCCAGAGATTTAAGAAACCTCAGCTTTCATCTGTGAAGAATTTCAAATGCCCACTGCATGTTTCAAATACCTCTACCCAATGATACCAGTAAAAACTTACCAGGAAGTTTTGATCCTAACACATTTGAAAATATTTTGGTACATGGTCAAAAATTGTCTAATTAATAAATAATAATAACCAATAAAGAATAAGAAATCAATGTTTTACTGGGCATACTATTGATTATTATCAGAATAATCAGTAGAGAATATATTTATGGAGATTCCAATGAAGGCAAAAAAGTTGAATACCTGTAATAATTGGTTAGTATGGCATTGGATTTACCAAGAGCTACTTCAGAGGAAAGAAGTTAATTTGAAGTCAATAGTAAGAATGCTAGATAGAAAGTGTTCATACTTCAAGTATTCTCTTCGTTAAACAACAAAAATTGGAATTGTTAAGATATAATTGTTAAGATATAATTTTAGGAAAATAAAAAAATAGGATATACTTTGCTCTTAAAAATATCTTTCCATATTATTGTCTGGAATATTTATTTATTTATTATTATTTTTAATTTTTTAAATTTTTTTATTTTTTATTTTTTTTATTGTGAAAATACTGTACAGAGAGGCTACAATTACATGGGCAAGATAATGAGTACATTTCTTATCAAGCATTGTAGCCTCCTCCTTTGTTTCCCCTCCCATCCCTTCCCATTATCCCCCTGCCCCCCCATCAAATCCTTCCCTCTACCCACTCCCCCTCCCGCCCCCGCACCAAAGTTGTGAAGTTCATTTTTCGACATAAGGACTTGTACATCTCATTGTTGCAATGGGTCCACCTGTATCCCTATTTAAACGATTTGATTTTCCCTTTCTCCTCCACAAATTATACCGACATCAAATACAGTGAAAGCAGGGATTACACTGTGGGGGAGTGGAATATTATTTTTACAAAATGTTGATATAGGTCTGTATGCATCTTACACCTTCAAGAATGTTTAATAAACTTTCCCAATCAGTCCCTTATATCAAAATGGGGACATAATATACTTTTTTTTTTCTGTCGGTCATGGGGCTTGAACTCTGGGCTTGGGCACTGTCCCTCAGCCCTTCAGCTCAAGGCTAGCACCCTACCGCTTGAGCCACAGCACCACTTTCGGTTTTCTAGTGAGTTATTGGAGATAAGAGTCTCATGGACTTTCCTGCCCGGACTGGCTTTGAACCAGATCTGATCCTCAGATCTCCGCTTCCTGAGTAGTTAGGATTACAGGCGTGAGCCACCGGCACCTGGCAGGAACATAATTTACCTTAATATTAAAATTGTATTGGATACATTACATATTGAATACTGAGTGAGAAAATTGTAACTAGTACAATTGTAACTAGTACTATTAAAGCATAGGAAAGCATAATTCTATTTAGATTTAACCAAAACCAAATGCTTTCCATTTTTAAAAAATATTGATACTCTGATCTGAAATTTATTCCAATGGCAGAGGTATTCAATTTAAGATACCTTGATGGAGTTGCAGTTCTTTAATTTATTTTACTTGAATAACCACAGATGTAATTATGTCATATTTGCTTCATAATAATTATGTCACTGTTTCAAATTTTTTATGAATTGATTTTTTTTACAGAGAAGTGTAAAGCCTATTTGTATTGTTACAATTGTTCTTTTTTCCCTGTAATACCATTAGTTTTTTGAACATAGTGAGATGGTGACAAAGCACAATACCAAGCAAAAAAATCTTTTTAAGGGCTTGAGTATACAGATATTATTTTTACTAATTTCTCTAGGAAACTTTTTCCAATTAAGCATTATGGAAAAAATATGATTTTTTTAAACAAAGCACTTCCCTGTGAAATCTATAACATTTGTTAATTGACTACAAAAAATAAAGCATACACACACACACACACACACACACACACATATATATATATATATATATATATATATACATATATATAAAGATAAAAAGAGCTACTCTTAGCTCTTGGGAAGTCTGATTGATGTATAAAATATGCTGCTATGGACTCAATATTAAGGAAATTGTTACACCATTTTTGCTTGTTTTTCTTGTTTTTGTTTGTAGTATAATGAGATGATAAAGTTTAAAGGATATATTTTGATCATTCTGAAAAGTGTATTTGTATATAATGGTAAATTTTATAATCAATGAATCAATCTCTCATCTCTCTCTGTCTCTGTCTCTGTGTCTCTGTCTTTCTGTCTGTCTCTGTCTGTCTGTCTGTCTGTCTCTCTCTCTCTCTAGCTACCTATGTATCTGTGTGTGTGTGCCAGTAAATCTTAATATATACTCTAAACAAACAAAGGATTATATTTTGTATTGAAGATTGCATAAGCTGCTTTAATAATTATAGACTTATGGTTGAAATTACAAAGGCTGAGAATATGGCAAATATAGCATGGATATTGACTTTTTTTTTCTAGGGCTGAGAACTGAACCCAGGGCCTTGCACGTGCCAGGCGGGCGCCCTTCCGCTGGGCTAAACCCCCAGCCCCGGATATTGACTTTTTCAGCCATGTGATTTACCAAATTTAATTCTATGAAATAGGAAGAAAGAAAAAAGAGCCAAAAATTTCATCTATGGGAACTGTGTAGAACCATTTCTTATACCAAGTTAGCTAGGTTCCATCTGAAATGTCCACTTAATTCTCATTCCCTTTGCTATAAGCCTTTTACCAACTCTGAATCCAGGCCAAGGTTTTCTCATTTTAGGATTAATAAATAGCCACATAATTCCACTCCTTGCTTCAATCTTTGCTCTATTCTAAAGTTTTTTCTTCTTGTATACAAGAGTAAAGATATATACTTAAACTATAAATCAGATAATATCTTTCATTTTACCCTTTTATGAGTTATTTAATCTATTAAGCATGCAGTCCAAAGTCTAGAAAAATGAATCTTATTCAGTCTTCGCTTTTGCACATGTCAAAATGAACCATTATTGCCTACACATATGAAATTTTAGACTTCACAAGGTCTTTCTGCATTGATACCATTATCTTTTCCTTTATTGGGTGTTCTTTGTCTAGATCCCTGCATAGCTATTATTTTATTGCATTCCAGTTATATGGCAAATGCCAACTTTTAGGTAAGGTGGTCAAATAAAATACATGTCATATATGTCAAATGTATGGCATCAAATATATGACATATATGTCAAATATATAACATGTCAAATATATGGCATGACATATGATTTTTTTGTTATTACATTGGTATGCATATAGAAAATGTGTCCATTATCTAGTATTAAGATTTAACTGTTGTCAACCAGTTTTTTAACTTTTCAGCCTGACTATCTTTGTATCACCAACATGTCATCCCAAGCCTACATTATACCAAGGTATTATTTTATTGCACTATATTTTTGATTATCTTAATTTTGAATGTATTGAATTTATGAGACTATAAAAACAAAGAAATAATAACCAGATAACTCTTCTTAACATATAATAGGTGGATAATAGGTCAATATATTTATTACCAATGAATATACCAGTTCAATGTGCATTTGAAGTGTTGCACAAAACAGGAGGTAGAAGTACGTGGTCTTACCTGACCTCTTACATTTGCTAGCCCCTGAACATCTGCAAATTGCAAAACTTCCATAGCACAACTTTGTACTCAAGAGTAGGAGATAAAACAGTCCTTGTTACAATACTTTTATTTATATTTTATAGAGTTTTTGAAACCACAAATCATATTATATAAGCACAACCAAAGAATATCTAATAATTCTAAAATGTACAGCTTAGTGGATAATATCTGATAAGTGAGATTTATAAGTCTCAAATCTAATTCAAGATTTAAGGTGCACCTTTAGTAGATAAAGTATCTATAAAAACGCTTTAAAGGAAACATAGATTACAGTAATTTGTATTTATTGTTACTACCCTGCTATGGTCTTGAATACAGATAACCAAAGGTAGTGTGCAACTGAATTAACTGTATAAGGTGGTTTTTTTTTTCATCTGAATCTACATAACTCATCAAGGGAACAAGTATCACACTAAAATTTTAGATCAGTAAGTGAAATATCTTGCTGTTTTCAATGTGTGAGCATCATAAAACCATAGTGATAATAAAAGGTGCTACTGTAAAGCCCAGTGGAGTCCAGAAAGGATGGGTGTGGAGGGAAAATCCACAGTCACATATTCCCATATTCTCTGGGCTATTTTCTAGCTAAACTTGTGGAAGGAGACAGCTGTGTCCTTTAATCTGTTCCCTATTACCTCTTTATACAGGTACTTCCAAATGAGATATTTTGCTTGGTGCTAGGATTGTCACTTTATGAATTCGTGTCTAGTTCTGTGAAAACACAATGTGTTCGTTTAATATTTATTGGATTCTTGCAATATGTTAGGAGAGATACAAAACATGTATCACTGCCCTCTCTTTCAAAGAATTATATTTTAAAGTATAGTAGCAAATATGTTGGCTCAAAATCTGTGTTACTCTTACAAATACACTTGGATCTTTTGGTCGGTGACTATTTTATACTGAATTAGCCTGATATGACAAATTCAGCATTCCTCTGAGGGGGAAAAAAGGGGGGGCAATCAATAGGTTTAACAAAATCAATCTCTCTAGACAATGTGGTTAGTAGTTCTAATGGCTAACTGCCAGATTTTTCTGATGGAACTGCTATTGGACAATCTACATTTGGTAAGCATTTTATTGAAAACAAATAAATCAAATTAATTCTTTCAGTATCTTTGGACATTAGAAAATACTCTTCTTCAGAAATTTTAATGTCAGTATAAAAGAGAAGAAAGTGTTTCTTAGGTGATTTTATTATCATATTATTGCAGATAAATCATAAAATCACATGGGAGAGAAAGAATCAATGTCTATGCCTCAGAATTATGTTCACACATCTCATTAGCCATACCTTAACTTTTATACTCTGTGGTAAGCATGATTGTCTCTTGTATTCAGAAAAGGTAACCGAAGTGCTTTAGTAGATAGAGGATAAATTACTCAAATCACAGAAGTTGAAAGTCAAATCTTATAAACTTTAACTGATTTTCTCCTATGGGTATTATAAAAATAAAGGATCTAATGGTATTGTGAATTAAAGTATTATTGAAGAGTGGTTATACAATAATGATCATTCATCTGGTCAATCAAGTCAATAAAATAGAGCAATTAAAATGAAAATATTTACAAATATTTCAATAACCTGAATGACATAATATGCCCATTACTTCAAATTACAATCCCCCTTTTCCAAGCCAGTTATTGTATCAATATCTGTAAAATCTATAGGAATGCAGAAGAAAGTAAAGAAATGATAAAGCCACAACCTAGAGTTCAGTGGGAATGACTGAATTCTGGATATTGATTTGAGGCTAAAGTCTAGACATTTAAGAGTTATGTTTCCCTCTGTTTCCTTCACAAACCTTTCACTAAACCCTGTACTACTATATAATAAGATACATGCTTCTCTTAGACAGAGCTTGTGGTAGGACTAGTGAACTGCTTTTGCTTAGCCATAGGGAGACTGTACACCATGTAGTTAATCTAAGGTAATGGTGTGTATAACAATATATTTATGAATAAGACATTTCTTTACCTCTCTGCATGCTGAAGCTGAAAAAAGAAGCACAAGTAAATATTTGTATTGGGAATAAATATCTGATCTGATATAGAGAAAACCACTGGCCTCATCAATCAGTAAAGAAGGGACCTGAAGAATTCTATTTTTCTGAATAACTAGAAGTGAAACAAATTGAATATACATAAAACAAAGTAAGTAATTATTTCAAGTGACCCTTAATATTCCCAATGGGGCTTTATAAGTGCAAAAGCCAAAAAAAATATTAAACAGAATAAGTAGACTGAATTAAATAACAATGCTGTTGAAAATATTAAATAAGTATATAAGACTAAGCAAATAAAGAGTAAATACAGATTTTCAGCACACAAGTTTGTACATAAGCAAAAGAAACTGAAATAAAATAAGGATATCAGAAAAAATATAAGTACATGTTTTTTGTTTCAATTTTAATATAGTAAAGATAGCCTAGGCATTCTAATGCCATGAAAAACTAATATAATGAGACAGAGAGGTTTAAGAATGTGATCGCTTCTAGAAAAATAAATCTTTGGAGAAAGGGTTGATTCTTGATTAGGAAATTCATTAGATAAACATCTTTAGACATTTAATTATTTCCAGAAATCCTGGAAAGTATCATCATTTCTAATGAAAATATAAGAATGTACTGTAGGCATAGTCATTAAACATAGAATAACTGAAGCATCAAAGAAACGATATCACTTACATAAACACATAATTAATTGTTCTGAAGATGATAACAATAGAAACATAGGCAATTAGGGCTGGGAAGGTGGCTCAGTGGTAGAGTGCTTGCCTTGCATGCATGAGGCCCTGGGTTCGATTCCTCAGCACCACATAAGCAGAAAAAAAAAAGCTGGAAGTGGCACTGTGGCTCAAGTGGTAGAGCGCTAGCCTTGAGCTGAAAAGCTGAGGGACAGTGCCCAGGCCCAGAGTTCAGGCTCATGACTGGACCCAAAAAAAAAAAAAAAGAAACATAGGCAATTATTGATACTGTTTTCTGAACAGTTATTGTCATATAAGCTATGGGTGAAAATGAAATAACTTAAATGAAAAAAATTCATTTTCAATGATGTTTTTAATTTTGTATCATTATTGTAAAGATAATAGATGGAGGGATACACTTATATAAGTCAGATAAAGAATATATTTCTTTTTGAGCAATAGCCCCCCCTTACCTCATTTTCTCCAAGTTTTCCCCTCCCGTTTCTGCCACAAATTGTATAGCTCATTTTCAACATAGCATCTAATGAGTATAACTGCTACATTTGTTCACCTTTTGTTTCACCATTTCTGTGCTTTCATACCTTGCCAAAGATATATAAATGAACAAACAAGACAAAAGGAAAAGAAAACTAAAGCAGCAATAACAACAACAAAAGAAAACCACCCTTATTAATTTTTTAGAATTGATATCAATTTCTCAGCTTGAATTACCTTAGCTTAAAATGTAGATGAATAAACAAAAGTATACATCATTAAAAGAAAGTCTGATTTCCTAACATAATATGTTTTATATTATAGTATGTTTGAGGGAAATTCCTACCTGAGATGTTTTTAAGACTTTTATTTTCAAATTTTTTCTGTCCAAGGTCATTTATTATACCATTTTCACATGTTCCTCCAATGTACCTTATATGTATGAAACTCCTCTCTGTTTTTTCCCCTAAACTTACACCATGTTAATGCTCTTCTAGAGAAGGTGGAAACACCAAAATATATGATGACATGTAATTCATACTTGAGATGGTGGAGGACAAGCTGGAGGCCAAACAAGCTCTTGCACAGAAAGCAGTTTTAGTGTTCCAGTGAACTGTCCTAGGCTAAAGAATCACACCAAGTATGCCATCACAGTACAGACAGTTTGGCCAGAGAGGGAAAATTCAGGCTACTTGGTTAAGGAAACAGATCTGAGTACTTGCCAGTGTCCACAGGGGCAGTGGCTCCTGCCATGGTCACCATAACAACAGAGAGAGCCCATGACAAAGGTGCCACGTGTTCTATGCAAGCAGATTCTACCCATTTCCATCAAGAACTGACAAGGAGCAGAAATCTTAATCCTGCTTATCACAGATCATAGACAGCCCAGAAACTAAGAGACTGGCATGAGTAACCCCAAGACTCATTCCTTCTTACAGAGCAGCAGTGGGAAGGTAGCCCCTCCCCCACTCACAGGGAAGAACTCCACCTTTTATACTGACAGAAGCTTGGTCCAAGCAGCTAGCTCCAACTCAGGCCTTGGAAGAAAACAATAGGGTCCATTCAACAGGTCACAGAAACCTGACTTTCCCTCCTCACTTACACCAGCGGAAAGTTGACCTTCCCAGGTAAAGGCAGTTCTGCCCCCAGAAGAGTGACTTTCCTCACAAGGTAAAAAGAGCCAGAGGGTGCTCCTCCCCACCCCAGCCTCAGCCAGGCAGACTCAGCAGCAGGAGGGGTAAAAGAAAAACAATTGGAACTCAGTAAACATAAATCCTGAGAATGGCTCCAGGCTGGGCTCTGTGTCTCAGAAGCGAGCCCCTCAGGGAAAAACTACTGATTGCTGATAGATTTCAACCCTACCCACAACCTAGCCTCATCACAGTAACTTCAAGATAGAGGAAGCAGCCATCTCCCTCTTTTGTGATACTCAAAGCAGATCTCCCTCCCACTGAACTAGCCTGGGAAAAGTATGACAAAGTCCTGGGTAAGGCAAAGATTTCTGCCTGCTCAAACAAACTGACTTAAGAAATCAATCAAGCCACAGGAAAACCAAAGAGACTGGTTACAGACACAAGGAAGATACAAGACCCCCACTCCAAAAACAAAAACAAAGAACCCTTTTTTCTACCTAATTTTTTTAAATTTAATTTTGTTTTATTTGTGAACATACTGTACAGAGGGGTTACAATTGCATGGGCAGGATAATGCGTACATTTCTTACCAAGCATTGCATCCTCCTCCTTTGTTTACCCTTCACATCCCTTCCCAGCCTCCCCCCTCCCCCCAATCCCAATCCTTCCCCTTTTCCCCCTTCCCTCCTCCCCCCACTCCCCGCACCGACATTGTAAAGCTCCTTTTGGACATGACAACTTGTACTTCTCATTGTTGCAACAGGTCACCTGTATCCTTAAACAACTGTTTTTTCCCCATCTCCTCTACAAGTTATACTGACATCAAATATAGTGAAAGCAGGGGTTATACTGTGGGGGAGGGACATACAAAGCAACAAAGAGATAATCTTATAAATGCGTTAGAAACACATGCATGAAAGAAAAAAACATTAAAATACATATCTAAGGGTTCATTTTCCTGACATCACATTATCTGACCTTTTCCGCTTGACTCATACATATACTAGATATTGCATATAAGGGAAACCATGGGACCTATGTTTCTTTGGGCCTGGCTTACTTCACTTAATATAATTTTTTCCAAGTTTTTCCATTTCCTAACAAATGGGGCAATGTCATTCTTTCTGATGGAGGCATAGAATTCCATTGTGTATATATACCACATTTTCTTGATCCATTCATCTACTGAGGGGCATCTGGGTTGGTTCCATATCTTAGCTATGGTAAATAATGCTGCAATAAACATTGTTGTGCTGGTAGCTTTAGTGTGGTCTTGTTTGTAAACATTTTCTACCTAATTTTTTAATTAAAAAATTCTATTTTTCTTTCATAATTTGTACTTTAGGTGTGGTGTGTGAGTGTGTGTGTGTGTGTTTGTGTGTGTGTATGTATGTGTGTGCTTGTGCTTGTGTTTGCTTTTGTTTTTTAAATCTCTTCTAACCTTTTTGGGTCCCCCCCTTCTTTTGCACAACTTAATTTTTGTTCAGCTCATTTTCTGATATATACCTGTGGTCGATTATTAGACATTATCCTTGATTGTGTGTATAATTACTTGATAAATTGGCTACTCAATTCACAAACTCTTAGGCTTAAGTCCTTTAATAGTAGTATGAGATCTTGGTTAAATTCACTCTATCCTTTTTACCTCTCCGAATCCCTTAAATCCTATTTTTCCCACAATTTATCCTTAACCCTACTAATTTCTCGTCTGCTGAATATCTCTTTGATGTTCTTAGCCCATTAAACCACAGTTGTTTGATTTCGAATTAGATTGTATGTGTTAAAATAGATTGTATCTGCAGCTATTTTGACTTCATCAATCAATCTGTGTAGCTACAGGACCTGGGTGATGCTTGCCTTAAAATAGTGTTCTGCCATGAAATTGGTGTTACTTTCATACCAAATGGGCAGAAAAAGCCAGAGAAACACAAGAAAAATGGAAAGTCCAGGTATCCCAACCCCCACTCATGGTAATCAGGTGACAGAACATTTAATGAATAATCCAGAGGAGAGTTCCCAAAAAGTTCTACAAACACTACTGGTAAACCTGGTGAATGAAAATATTGAAAGCCTGCAAAGGACTAAGTGTGAGCCCGAGAGGGAGTGAGACAAGACTAACCAACAATTAACACAGGAACTTTGCAAGCATAATGAGACTAACCAAAAATTAATACAGGAGTATCCTGAACCTAAGGAAGCTAATCAAAGATTAAAACAGGAATTGCATAAGAATAATCAATGGGAAATACAGGAATTGTGGGAGCAGGCTGAGAACAGTCAAGGGGAAATGCAGGAATTGTGAGAGCAGGCTGAGAATAGTCAAGCAGTAATACAAGAATTGTGTGAGCATGAGAAAGCTAATCAAAGTAATACAAGGAATTGCATGAGCGGGATGAGAATAGACAAAGATCAATGGAAGCATTCATGGAATCCATAAATGGACAACTGAAGGAATCCAGGGAGGCATCAAAGGGAATGCTGAATGGAGATGGTCAGAAGAAAAGGGAGTAAAAAGAAACTATAATCAATCAACTAAGGGATTTTGAGAATGAATACTGAGAATCAAATTAAGATAGTAAGTAAGCCCATAAAAGATCTAAAACAAAGCTCAAACAAACAATTTGAAACCATCAAAGCTGACCAATTAAAAGGAAAGGAAAGGAAAAACAAAGTAGAAAGTCTTGACAGTAGGTTAGACCATTCAGAATATTGAATCTCTGGGATTGAAGACAGCCTAGTTATTATAGAAAAAGAATATACAAATATCCAAGACAAATCCAAAAAATATGATAGATCTATTCAACATTTAGAAGATATCATCAGAAGGCCTATTCTGAGGATAATCTGTATAGAAGAACACCTATAGACAGAAGTTAATGGTCTGGGAAATTTATTTAACAGGATCCAAAGAGAACTTCCAAAACATGCAAAAAGATAGGCCTATCTATATTCAAGAAGCTTTTAGAACACTAACTAGACAGGACAATCCACCATCACATTAAAATCCACAGAGAATCCATTAAGACCAAGAAAAGGACCTTTAAACCTGTCAAGGGAAACAAATTAGAATCAACTCAGATTTCTCAGCAGAGACAATTAAAGCTAGAAGAACCTGGGATGATGTATGCCACACCCTCAGCCTAGAATACTGTACCCAGCTAAATTCTCCTTCATACCAGAAGGTCAAATAAAAAACTTCCATAGGAAAGAAAAACTGAAATAATATATCTCCACCAAACCAGCCCTACAAAAGATACTTAAATATGTCCTCTACATTGAAAACCAACAAGACCACAATAAAGACCAAGAAACTACACCCGAAGTGAGAATCCAAGACCCATAGGAAGAATCCAGTTGTCACAGCCCCCAAAAAGTTGGATAACATGGCAGGAACTACCAAATGCCTTTCAGTCCTAACTCTCAACATTAATGGACTTAACTTTCCAGTTAAGCAACATAGACTGTCTAGTTGGATTAAAAAGCCAGATCCTTCTATCTGCTGTCTTCAAGAGTCACACCTTGCCCATAAGAACAAATATATTCTGAAAGTGAAAGGCTGGAATAAAATCTACCAAGGAAAAGGCCCCATTAACAGGCAGGGGTTGGAATCCTAATATCAAATAAAATAGTTTTCAAATTAAAATTAGTGAGGAGAGACAAAGAGAGTCACTGCATACTAATGAAAGGATCTCTCCTTCAAGAGGATATTACCATTCTAAATACCTAGTCACCAAACACGGAAGCACCCAAATTTATCCAAGAAACACTCCTTATCCTCAAATCTCACATAGATCCAAAGACATTAAGTGTTGGAGACTTTAACAAAGTCAACTTGGCAAAATCTCAACAGAGAGACCACAGATCTAAGCAACTGCATAGAGCCACTAGATTTAACAGACATCTACTGAATATTTCACCCAGCAGTATCAGAATACATAGTTTTCTCAGCGCACATGGAATGTTTTCCAAAATTGACAACATTTTATGTCACAAAGCAAACTTGTCTAAATTCAGAAACATTGAAGTTATACCCTACATTCTCTCAGACCACAGGGAATAAAATTATAACTCAACACCAAAAGCCGCCAAAGAAAATCCTGTAATACATGGAGGCTGAACAACACACTGTTGAATTATCAATGGGTCATGGAAGAGATTAGAAAGGAAATTCAAATGTTCATGATATTCAATAAAAATGAATACACAAATTACCAGCTCCTCTGGGACACAGCAAAGGCAGTACATCAACAAATTGGAAAGATCTGAAACCAACAATTTAAGGAGACATTTGAACCTCCTTGAAAAAGAACAGCAACCAAAACCCCAATCCAGTCAGCAAAAGAAGTAATAATTAAAATTAAATCAGAATTGAATGAATTAGAATCCAAAAAATAGAGAATCAAAAAATGAAGAGTTGGTTCTTTGAAAAAATTAACAAAATTTACAGACCCTTAGCAAATCTTATCAGAAAAAGAAAAGAACACACCCAAATAAACTGACAGATGAGTATGGAAACATCACCACAGAAACAACCAAGATTCAGAATATTGTAAGGGAATACTTCTCAAACTTTTATACTACTAAGTTTGAGAATCTGGAAGAAATGGATGATTTCTTAGCAACAATTTGACATCCCAAAACTAAACCAAGATGAGTTAAACCAACTTAACAAACTCATATCAAGCATTAGAATAAATACAACAATAAGAAACCACCCATCTAAGAAAAGCCCAGGACCAGATGGATTTACAGTGGAATTCTTCAAGGCCTTCAAAGCAGATCTCACACCAATACTCCTCCAACTCTTCAATGAAATTGACAGAGAAAGTTCACAAAAGGAACTCTTTCTATGAAGCCATCATAACCCTCATCCCAAAACCAGGCAGGGACTCATCAAAGAAAGAGCACTATAGACCCATTTATTTGATGAACATCAATGCAAAACTTGTCAACAAAATTTTGGCCAATTGACTTCAATAATTCATCCCAAAAATCATACATTATGATCAAACAGGATTCATTTCAGGGATGCAAAACTGGTTCAATATATGCAAATCAATTAATTAATTCATCACAACAACGAGAGCAAGGACAAGAACCACATGGTTATCTCAACAAATGCATAAAAATCTTTTGACGAGAACCAATACCTGCTTATGATGGAAAAACTAGGAATCCATGGAACATTCCTCAATTCAAAAAAGGCTGTATATAACAAACGTCCAGCCAGCATTATACTTAAAGCCATCATGCTAAAGCCATTTCCTATTATATCAAGAATGAGACAACAATGTCCACTCTCTCCACTTCTCTTCAATCTAGTATTAGAATGCCTAGCTACAGCAATAAGACAAGATACAAATATAAAGGGGATCCAAATAGGGAAAGATAAAGAAAACTCTCTTTCTTTGCAGATGATATTATCTTATATTTAAAGAATCCCACAGATTCCACTCCCAAATTACTCGAGCTGATTCAAAACTTTTTTAAAGTAGCAGGGTGTAAAATTAACACTCAAAAATCAATTGCTTTTCTGTATGCCAACGAGAAGAATGCAGCTGAAATCAGGAAAGTAACTCCATTTGTAATAGCCCCACAAAAAATAAAATACCTAGGAATTAACTAAATAAGTGAAGGACCTCTACGATGAAAACTTTAAAAACCTGAAGAAATCATAGCAGAACTTAGGAAGTGGAAAAACCTCCCATGCTCCTGGATTGGAACGCTCAACATTGTGAAAATGGCAATACTTCCCAAGGCTATCTACAAATTCAATGTGATACCTATCAATATTCCAACCTCATTCTTCCAGGAAAGAGAAGAGGCAATCCAAAAATTCATATGGAATAATAAAAGACCTGAATAACAAAAATGATCCTTAATAGAACAGTGCTGGAGGAATATCAATACCAAATTTCAAACTTAACTGCAAAGCCATAGTAATCAAAACAGCTTGAAGCTGGCACAATAACAGATCTGAGGACCAATGGAATAGAATTGAAAATGCAGAAATGAACCCACAGATTCATAGCTACCTAATCTTTGAAAAGTGAGCTAAAAAAATACAATGGAAGAAAGACAGCCTGTTCAGTGAATGGTGGTGGCACAATTGATTAAACACCTGTAGAAAACTAAAGTGAGATCCTTATACATCACTCTGCACAAGAATACACACCAAATGGATCAAAGACTCGAAATCAAAGCAGACACCCTGAAAATATTACAGAAAGGGATAGGAGAAATCTTAGGTCTCCTCGGCAAAGGCTGAAATTTTCTCAATAGAGACCCAGAAACACAACAAATCAAAGAAAGGTTGGACACATGGGATTGCATGAAGCTGCAGAGCTTCTGCATGACAAAGGACATAGTTAGCAAGATCAATAGAAAGCCCACAGATTGGGAGAAGATTTTCATTGACCATACACAGATAAAGGTCTGAGATCTAAATCCCCCAACAATACGTCCTCAAAGAAACAATTGCCCGATAAATCAGCGGCTTAAAGACTTAAAGAGAAACTTCTCTGAAGAGGAAAAGAATGGTCAATAGACATATGAAGAATTGCTCAACTTCTCTATCCATAAAAGAAATGCAATCAAAACAAGATTGAGATTCCACCTCACCCCAGTTAGAATGGCTATAATCAAGAAATCTAATAACAATAGATGCTGGATTGGATGTGGCCAGAAGGGAACCTTACTGCATTGTTGGTGGTAGTGTAAACTTGGAAAGCAGTATGGAGTTTCCTCAAAAGAATCTACATAGAGCTCCCCTATGACCCAGCAATCCCACTTTTGGGCATTTACCCAAATGATCACAAACAAGGCCACACTAAGACTACCAGCACAACTATGTTTATTGCAACATTATTTACCATAGCTAAGATATGGAACCAACCCTGATGCCCCTCAGTAGATGAATGGAAAAAGAAATATATATATATATATATATATATATATATAATACATATATATATGTATATATATTTATATATATGATATATATATAAATATATATATGATATATATATTAAACATATATATATATAAATATATATACATATATATGTATAATATATATGCGTATATATATATATATATATATACATACATATGAATTCTGTGCCTCCATCAGAAAGAGTGACATTGCCCCATTTGTTAGGAAAAGACTTGGTAAAAATTATATTAAGTGAAGTAAGTCAGGCCCAAAGAAACATATGTTCCATGGTTTCCCTTATTTGCAATAACTAGTACATGTCTAGGACAAGCAGAAAAGGGCAAAAGCTACATACATATACCCAATAAAGTTGATGTTAAACAAAATGAACCCCAAGATAGCCACACAAATATCTTTTTTCTTTCTTGCTATTGTTTCTAACTCATTTATAATGTACTATGTGATTTTTTTTGTTGGTTTGTATGTTCCTCCCCCATGGTATAACCCCTGTTTTCACTGTATCTTGTATATACTTCTCTAATTCGGGGAGGAGAAGGGAAAAAACAAAATGCTTAAATAAGGATACAGGTTGACCAATTGCAACGATGAGATGTACAAGACACTATGGAGGCGGCAGTGGGGGGTAGGTGGGACTAGCTGTGGAGGTGGGAAGGAAGGGATGGTAAAGGGAAAACAAAGGAGGAAATAACAATGCTGAATATCAAATGTACTCATTACCTTGTACTGTAACCTTTCTGTACAGCATTTTCACAATAAAAAAAAACATACAAAAAAGAAAATTCATACTTAGGAAAAACTACGCTAGAAGCCACCAGTGATGTTTTTGAAAATTATATGGTTACTGATAAGAAATCTGATTATTATTATTATAGTTGGTCTGAAATTATTATTGTCTATATTATTTGAGTAAAAGACAGATAAATAGTTCTGAAAGGCCATGACATGTCACATAGCTAATACTTCCTTTGTATCAGTCTTTGATATTGGCATATAGAATTTTATCAGATTATTCAAAAATATATGTACTTCTACCAATTAAGCCCTATCATTCCTCATCTTTAAAACTGTTTTTCTTCACTATCCCCTTGCTATTATATTGATCATTAATCTCCCTTTTTATTTTATCAAATTGTACTATGTATCTTGCTACTTGAGCAACATACTAATTTGTGATCTTTGAACAGATTGTATTTCAACAGTTGTATATTTTCCTTTCACAAAACATAAATTTAGTCTTAAACTTGAATGTTTTCTATGAACATCAAGTGTTATGTGAATTATTATTTTTTTCTTTCTAGAGTTTCCATCCCTTTATAGAATCCATATTTCTTATCATCCAAAAATGAGTCTGTTTTTGGAATAAACATGTACTCTAGGCTAAGTTTATGATAATTAAGAATGAAGGAAACTAAAATATCTGGAACTTCATTATGCTAAACATAATACTGGGTTGCTTATATCTGAAAATATATTCCCATCATATTTCCCTAGTTTTAGATAAGAGAAAATGAATGCTAAGAAAAGTTCTATTGTCAAACTGCTAGGTAAGAAAGCTGAGATCTGAACTCAACCTTTGAATAACTAAAACTACATGTTTTGCCATTATTCACAAGGAAAAATAATTTTTGAATAGCATTATTCATTCAAAGTAAACATGATAATTGATATACATATTTATTTAATTTTTATACCTAAGTAAATATGCTTTCTCTTAGTTTGTGGCATTTTTGAAGCCTGTGGGCACATATACTTAGGTTAGAATATTAGAGAAAGAAAGATGATCATCATCAACATTGACCCTAACTCCCATAATATCTTCCATGGAGATGTTTTCCCTTTTCTATTTTTTTTTCATTTTAAAACAGTCAACACCTTTTCAAACAGAATCTATATTAGGATTGCACTTAACTGGTTTATTTTTATCTGAACTAAAATAAAAATTACCAGAAACAACCAGGCATTTACTAGTTACTCAAGAGGCTGAGATCTGAGAATCTCAGTTCAAAGCCAGCCTAAGTAGGGAAGTCCATAAGACCCTTATCTCTTGAATGGATCAAGAAAATGTGGTATATATTCACAGTGGAATTCTATGCCTCCATCAGAAAGAATGACATTGCCCCATTTGTTAGGAAATGGTAAGACTTGGAAAAAATTATATTAAGTGAAGTAAGCCAAGCCCAAAGAAACATAGGTCCCATGATTTCCTTTATTTGCAATATCTAGTATATGTATGAGTCAAGCAGAAAAGGTCAGATAAGGTGATGTTAGGAAAATGAACACTAAGATAGGTATTTTAAATGGTTTTTTTTTCTTTCATGCATTTGTTTCTAAAGCAATTATAAGATTATTTCTTTGTTGCTTTGTATGTCCCTCCCCCAAAGTATCACCGCTGCTTTCACTGTATTTGATGTCGGTATAATTTGTAGAGGGGAAGGGGAAAAACAAATCGTTTAAATAAGGATACAGATGGACCTTTTGCAACAATGAGAAGTACAACTTGTCATATCGAAAACGAACTTTACAACTTGGGGGGGGGGAGGATGGGAAAGGATGGGAAGGGTAAACAAAGGAGGGGGCAACAATGCTTGATAAGAAATGTACTCACTATCTTGCCCATGTAATTGTAACCCCTCTGTACAGTATTTTCACAATAAAAAAAAATTTAAAAAAAATTTTAAAAAAAGACTCTTATCTCTGATTAACCACAAGAAAACTGGAAGTGGCACTGTGGCTCAAGTGGTAAAGTGCAAGCCTTGAACTAAAGAGCTGAGGGACAGTGCCAGTGTCCAGGCCCAGAGTTGAAACCCCCCATGACAAAATAAATAAATAAAAATAAAAACATAAAAAGGGTACAAACATATAATGTTAGTGGTTTTTCAATATAAAATTATTTTTTCTCTCATTTAAGAAAAAAATATTTTGTTGTATTTTCATACAATACCATTTATCCTTCTCAAAGAATTTCTTTCTTTCTAATTGTCATTTTATCTATGTTCATTTCAACAGCCCTGTGACTGGTGCAGTAACACACCACAGGAATATATGGGTATTGTGTTTTTTAATTAAAAATTGCAGTTGCCATTGTGCCCTAAGAGATTAAAACTGTCACACTAAGACCCAAAACAGTGTGATTATCACCACTACCCTCTTGTTAGTCAATGTCCACTAAGTTGAACAGAGCATTATCACTCATTTCAAAGTGTCTGGAAGAAAACACCTCTGGTGTCCTTAGCAGCAGGAAAATGAATGATATGATGATCAAAATAAATTTGCTTTATAAAAATGAAGGTAGAAACAACGTAATTTTCTCTGGATTGTGCAGTAGCCAGAATATAAAACTCTAGTTGTGTAGCATCCAAAATACATTTAATCTCTCTTTGTTCCTTCTCTGTTAAGTCTATTTTCGCTTCACTGCCTTTTTAGCTCAGTGCTGCTGTTCCCTCATGGTGCAGAGTTCTGAACACTAAATAAAAGGAATGATAGTAAGCCACAAAATGACAGAATATAAATGGAAAATAAGAGACAATGATCCTATAGTACTATCATCTTTTTTCAGTTTTTTCTGAGAAGCTTCAGAAGGTGTGCTAAATATTTTCACTCATATTATTTATTATTTTTTATATTCTGAATAATGTTTGTTTCTTTTCACTTCTATCATTTTGAAAACTTTGTGTCTATAAATACAAGAACGTATAGTTGTTCTTCAACATTTATATTACTACAAACAATTCCCTGGAGTTAAGAAGACTTACTATAACATTTAAAATCAACCTCATCAAATTAATGTTATCTATATATTGTAGGACAGTTACTACAGAATACAATTGATGTGTATCCTTTGATTTTTATGAGTATAAGTCTGAGAATTCTTCTAAGATCCTAAGCAGATGTTAATGGTTTACAATTTCCTCAGTATCAAAATTTGAGTCTCATCTTCATTCAATTTTGGGCATCAATATTAGTGTTCACTGAGGTCAGAATTCAGTTTCAGTATTTAGTTTTATATTCTTCTAAACCACCTCCCTCTGTTACTTTATGAAGCCCAATATGTATTTTTGACACCACTATAATGAGATTAATTTTCTGTATTACTTGCAGAATTCAGAAAATACATATTTTAAAATAGAAATTAATTATTACTAACAATATTTATATGTGTGTGCTATTCAGTATCTACTTAGAAAGTATATATTAATTCTGAAAAAAAATTATTAGGGAAGTTAGCACTCTTTGGACCTATAATACTGAGTATTTGTTGTTCTATCATGATGAAGATGTTCCTAACCAACTGAAGATATTTGCTCTCATGATCTCTCTTATTCACTTAATGGATTTTGAGCTGTGATTTTCTTGATCTTATGAAATGTTGGGGTCTTGAGAAGAAGAATTTAGTCTAATACATAATTATCTTCTCTGTATCATCTACAACTGACATAATGTATGTATTAAAACCCCTGCTTTCACTGTATTTGATGTTGGTATAATTTGTGGAGGGGAAGGGAAAAAACAAGTCGTTTAAATAAGGATACAGGTGGACCCGTTGCAACAATGAGAAGTACAAGTTGTTATATCGAAAACGAACTTTACAACTTTGGTGGGGGCAGAGGATTGGGTTGTGGGTGGGAGGGGAGGGGGAGGATGGGAAGGGATGGAAAGGGAAAACGAAGGATGAGGTTACAATGCTTGATAAGAAATGTACTCATTATCTTGCCCATGTAATTGTAACCCCTCTGTACAGTATTTTCACAATAAAAAATAAATAAAAATTAAAATTAAATAAAATATCAATTTTAGTATAAAAATGTTTCTATTCTGTTTAGTACAGCAGGTGTACTAAAAACTTCTAAGAAACTTAGTAGATCAAATATATATGATTTATAGCTGAAGAATTAGTGTTCCAGGTAGATCATCCACTATTCAACCAAGAGATTCAAGTTATCAACTGAAGGAATCAGTTATTTAAAAATTTATAGCCCATTAAACATACATTTAATACTAATTAACCATTTTAGGGTCTTCTCTTAGGTTACCATTATATTTTGTATTTTATTTGTCATTTTATACATTAATTATTCATATATATTTGACTTTTCTCTATGCTTCCTCAATTCTGCTTTTGTACATTGGTAAACTCTGTATTTTAGTGCACATTAGAGTGATAAATTCTAAGTAAACATTTTTAGCAAAAGCCTTTAATTTTTATATTAATAATACTGACATTTGGAAAGAAGTTTCATACAGAGCAAAACATTTCTATATGGGTTAAACAACAGTGTCAAAGATAATTTGATTATGATTATTTTATTAGATAATTCATTATACCATTGATAAATTTCCTAGGTATGATTTCAAGGAATATATAATTTACAGACTTAGGAATGAAGTCAAGATATTTGTAATTATTTTAGTTGGTTCACTAATAAGTTAAAGAGAACACTAGAGAAAGAGGAAAAATGAGTGGGAATGCAAATATAAACTTACACTCTCTTAGAGAATGATTTTACTAGGTTGTGGACTTTTTATTAGAAATACTCATTGATATTAATTATGTAAATGAATGATTTTCTCTCTGCCATTCCTGTCTGCTGATTGTTGTTTGATCTGACTCTCTTGCCATCCCATTTGTCTTCCTCTCCCTCAACCTCTTTTCCCTCTCTAGACTAATGTGTTGGGAGATAAACTGAAAAGTCAGGAAGCAAAGCAAAAGCTAGTGTCTAAAATAATGTGTGGAAATGAATACTACTGTCACTTTTAAACATCTCCTAACTGATTACATATCACAGAATTTATTAAGAAAATGTACCACTGAAGTTTCTAGTAAAACACATTGCATTGGCATAACACATTTGTCTCAAACAGTCTTTCTGAAAATGTTATGACTACCTTTATTTAGTTAATATTCTTTTCTCATATCTGAGAAGCTGCTGTTAGACAAATCACTTTTCATAATTCCCTACTGTGTTTTACGCAAGTCAGCCTAAATAAATTTGTGAGTCTCTCATTTATATTAAGTTATGCATTATTTTATGCAGATGGATATTTGATGTGTGACCACATTACAATGAAAGCTTGCAAATGCAGGTAATAAATAAATCATATTTCCTTGAAGTATGACATTGGAATAAGAAGGAGTGACTAAAGTAACAGACTGGTGATAGTCTCTTATGTTTAGAGGATAGGATATAATTTTCAAAAAAAAAGCATCCTTCTATATTTCAAATTACTGCATGTGTTGATTTGTAGGGTACACTGCATATTGCTATATTTTTAGAAAAACTTCAAATATCAAGAGTTAAATCTCAATATTTTTCCTTTGTAAATTTAAGATGTAATATCAAATGTTTATTTAAAGGGAAATTTCCTCTCTAATAGATTTAATAATGCTAGAAAATATGGGACACACTATAGGCATTGAGTGAATGTTATGTTGTCCTTTGTATTACAAGTAACCAAGAATAAATCCCTTAAATGTCTACAATGTATTAAAACACTGTCATTATTTTAATGTATTTTCAGGACAGCTCTGTGAGGTCTACTTTACTCTCCAGAGTAAAATGTGTTTCTCAGATTAGAAAATTGAGGCTCAAAGAGAATGAATGCCAGTAGACAAATTATACAATACGTTTGATAGAGAGTCTGCAAATTAAGTCTGGATATATTTATCCAAAACTGAAATAAATACTTGTATTTGCTACAGTTTCTTGAATGCAAAATCTTCTAGCTTGTAAGCTTTATTCCATCAATTGTGTTTACTCCACAATTAGAAATTCATTATTCTCTATCTCGTTCTGGAAGCATTTAATATGTTTGCTTAGAAATTACAGCAATAGTTTAGCTTCCTTTCCACTCCATAGCACCTAATATAGTTTGGGGCTAAGACTAGCCATTAAATAAACAATCGATGATTAAAGCAATTGTTTCAATTGCTAGTCAAACACAAGGTGCAATGGCACTCCCTATTATGTTTTAATGTTATCCACTAGGGGAATTTTAAAATATAATATACCATCCATTTATTCAGGGATATATTTATTTATTCATTTATTTATTTAACTTTTCAGAAATTTAAGTTTTCAAATACAACACTGTCAGCCCATACCTGATCAACAGCACATCAAATGATTTCAGAATGCACCCGAAGAATTTTCAAAAATAATTTCCATAAAAAATGTTTCTTTACTTTCCTAGTAGACCGATATTTTCTCTAGATACTTCTATGCATGCTTATTTGAAAAAAACAGTGTATAATCTCTAAAGTATTCTACCCCAAATCTCTGCATGTCCTTGACATTCCTTTATCATCAGATCTTTGTGCCACATGTTCAGCCCTATTAGTTTTTAGCTTAATGCTGTGCAGTTTCTCTCACTGATAAAAGCTTCATTGTAGTGTTTTTAATACCTACCGCGCCTCTGTGATTTTGCACAAATTAATTGTTCTTTTGTAGCTATTTCAGCTTTTTAGTACTTTAAAGCTGTTACTGAGGAGATAGACAAGGAGAAACTGTGGTTTACAACGCGACAGCTTAATTTACATTGGCAAAATGAAAGGGAATGATGGGGAAATTAAATCGAAGTAGAAAAACCTCTGCAATATTGAAAAACATTTGTATTTGACCTGAGTGATCCAACTTGAAAAACTACCTAAATGGAACTACTTGAATGCTCTGGCCTTCGCTTAAGTTTATTTGAATAATAGACTTAGAGACTAAAAGCTCATATTTCTTTATCAAGCTGGAACACACATGATTTATGATTATAAGCAATGTTCAACTTGAAGTAAGGGTTAGGGAGATTTTTATAATAGTTGAACATTTTCCAGAAATTGATGAAAGGAATATTCTAGCCTGTGTGCCAACCCTGGATAAGGGGAAATAGAGGACATATATTGGAGTTATTTCTTTCTTTCAGTAGCTAATGAACATCTGTTGCTATCCCTGCCTCTACGTGTATCTCTAATGTAGACTTTTCTAGATTTCATAAATCCAACTTTCATACAGGTTACATTCCTATAATATGCCATATTTTCAATCATGCTGAATGTTTTACTATTCGTTTTCTTTTTGGGAGGGGGGGGTGGGTCCGGTCGTGGGGCCTGAACTCTGGGCCTGGGCGCTGTCCCTAAGCTCTTCAGCTCAAGGCTAGCGCTCTACCACTTGAGCCACAGCGCCAGTTCCGGCTTTTTTCTTTTTGTTATGTGGTGCTGAGGAATCGAACCCAGGGCCTCATGCATGCAAGGCAAGTGCTCTACCACTGAGCCACCTTCCCAGCCCCTCACTATTCTTTTTCATACCAGTGTCTATTCATCTAACATATGTTGGTTGTCCAATTAAATAAATTATTTACGTCATTGCAATTGACAAGAACAAAATAAACTGAAGAGGGGCAACAAATGTGTTATGGAAGCATTTACAATGTATGCATATATGAAGTTGAGTTAAGAATGACACAATTGCAAATAAAATATACAAAAGAGTGAGTATTAATAAATATTATATGATACAGTTACTTATAGAAAGCTGTCAAGGAATTATTGATAGAACAATCAAGGAAGGCAGAACCAAGTGTTTGAGGTTGCAATTTCCAATATGTCATTTGGAGGCAGATAGAAGTAGAAAGAAGCAATAAAGGTTATGAGGAAGTTCTTATAATAATTTCTGTGACCTTACTTAGTTGTGCTTTGTGAAGTTTCTTGCCTTTCTGTGAGAGGAAGCAATAACATGGATTTCAAATCATAAGGAGCTGAGTAGTGAACCCTTGAGAAAGGGTAAAACAACAAAAACTGTGACAGGAGCTTATGGCATTTTGTACTGGTTGTTGCTCTTGCTTTTCTTATTTTGTATTGCTGAGAATTGAATCCAGAGAATCCTATGTGTGAGAAGAGTGCTCTATTACCCAACCACACCCTGGCCCCATAGCCTGACTTGTTTCCTGGCCCTCTAGGTGAAAAACCCTCCATAGTCCTGCCATGTTGTTCTGCCTTACATTGCTCTAAAGGTCATGAGTTACAGCAGCCATATCTACCACCACAAACCAAAATAAATCTTTCCTCCTACAAGTTATTGATCTCAAGTATCATGCCACAATGATGGAAACTTATTATAATAATAATAAAATATATATAATATAATATGTGATATGTCACATAATATATTATATAATATCTAATATAATAATAAGGATAATATTACTACATTTTTTTAGTTTCATGGCATCTAAAATCTATCTGATCTATTCCTCTGACACTTGACTCAGTGGTGCTATTCCCATTTCTGTCATTTCTGTCCAAAAATCTAAAATGTTATCCGTGTTAGAGTAAAAGCTAGAGTCTAGGGAGATGATATAAGATCTTAGGTCTGCATTTCATGAATTTCTAGGTTTATGTGTCATTTGCCCTTGACTACTTCAGTCACACTGACATTTCCTTTTAACACTAAACATATTCTTAGTGCAGAGCCTTTGCATGTGATCTTCCATCTTCCTGAAACACTTTTCCATCAGGGAAGGAAATAACTTCTACAGTTCACAACTGGTGCCTGTTCCTTCATCTTCTTTATATAAAATCAAGAATATGAAGACAATTTCAGCATTGATGTGTTCATTCAACAAAAAGGAAAATCAACTTAAACTCTGATGTCATTGATACCAAATCTTCCAAGCTGAATTGATCAATATTGGTGAACATAATATTATATTTATTGTCTTTCTTCTCTGTTACAATTTTGGCTCAATGAGTTGAACATATAGAGTGGAAGATATTCCACTAAACATCAAATGAAAAGTCACTGCATTCTCTGAAATAATTTGAAATCAAGACCATACTTTAAGTTTGTGTTCTGTCATTATGCTGTTTCTAACTTTGAAGTTATTATCAACCTGTTTAGCCCACATCTTTCAAGAAAACAAATGCTGTTACAAAAATACATTTTTAATATTTTTCTGCAATGTATTGGAATGAGATTCTCAAATAGACAATAAATAGTGCAGTACTCAAGCATTAATTTAGCAGGTTCAATTTTCCACCACACTATTTGCATCACACAGTTACCACATTAGTATTTCCAGAGCTTTGAGGTCAAATAGAAAGTCTGGAAAAGTAACTATAAGAAACACCTCTAGCTAAGTGTAATAGAGGTTGACTTTGAGATCCCCTCGGTCAAGCTTAAAATTGGTCTCCTATTTAATCATATTCAAAGGAAAAGATAACATTTTTTATCAAAAGATCAAAGGCATTAACACTTAAAAATTCATAGCAGTAGCAAGTGTTCTGAGAAAAATAGAAGAAAAAAACTAACTTGTTAAAATTATTAACAGTCTTTACTTATTTCCTGAAATATATCAATTTTTAAGACATACTTGCATACATGATAAAGTAATAATGTTATCCAGCATTGATGGGTAGTCACTCATAAGTTAAGTCAGGCATAAACCCATTATCTTTGTTCTTTTGTAGTATGATGAGAAATAGCCAAAACAAAAATTTTGTATACCAATGAAGATACTGCTGTTAACTAGAAATTGGGAAAAAAAAGTATCTTGCAGGCCAATTTAGATCCTGACTATTTTGTGACTTAAATTTTATTAGAAATTAGCCACACTGGGTATTGTGTATGGCTGTATTCACACTAAAATGACAAGGCTGCGTAATTACAACAGAGACTATATGTAGACTAGGACCAAGTATATTTCCCAGCCCAGGCTAAGAGCTTTAATAAAAAAAAGTCTTGATTTTTCTAAAAGCAAAGGAACATGAATATCTTTCCAAACATTGTCTTTACAATCTTGTGAATGAACATTCAAGACTTGAATTTGTTCTCTGAAAATTTTGAGGCAAATTAATATTTAGTATTTCATTTGAGTAAAGAACAATTTATGAATCAGTCAGCATTCTGAAACTTGGGATGCTCAGGAAGCCCAGCTCACCAATGTGAACCATGAGCTTTTACATTCCAGTACAAAAGCAAAGCAGGAGCGTGGAAGAGCCCATAGTGCAGGGACAGCCTAAAGCAACTGATCTTCTGCTTATTGAATTTAACACCTCCATTTAACTTTCTATGCATTGCTCTTCCTCCAGTTTTCAGATAAACCCAACTCTTAATCTGGGTCACATTTCTCAATGAGCTTTCTGATAAGGCATCCTTAAATAAGATATATATATATATATGCATATATATGTTATCCTTAATAAGATATGTTAACTATGGTCTATTTATATTTTCCCTATCACCTTATTTTGCATCATTACAGTAAATGCCCATTTTATTATTTACATAACCATATTTCTGTCTCACATATGCAGATGTCTACTTTTTATTTTTGCTCTTTTAACTTAACCTACAAATTAGTATAACTTTAATTGGCTCTACAGATGGAATGATATATGTTTAGTTACTTTAGCTAATTTAAGTAATTTTAATTTGTTCAGAGCAGTGGACCACAGTTCATTAGAATTTCACAACCCTGCTATTTCTGAAAATGTTTCTCAACAAATGATGACCATGATAATTATCCACAATAATTATTTTTCTGGGCTCTTTGCTCCTTTAGATTCTATACTCTGCCTCACTGGTATCTGCCTAATCTTTACTATAGCATAATTTTAGATTTACATCTAGTATCTCTAGAGAACTCTGGTATACTAACATAACTATACATCTGCATATTTCATGAGCTTTAATTCAGTACCTTCTACATATGATACCTGCTTATTAAACTGTGAAGAGTTTCTTGAAACTCTCATGATTCTCTGAAGAAATTCTCTTAAGAAATAAAATTGATCATTTAGTTTATACTTCCTTAGATGTGTTCATGTCATCTTGGTGAGGAAGTACATTTCCAGTATTTCTGTACAGAGAGAACTCTTCACATCCAACAGTGCCTGATTTTTACCTTCATCTTTTGCTCTAAAGAATTTGAACTCTTCTGTGGAAAGAGACACTTATCTGTCCATTTCCATGTTACAACCCTGCTTCATGAGCAGAGCATACAGAATACTTCTTCTGATCTTCTTAAGAAGGAAGGGATAAGGCTCCAGAATCCTTATGAGACACAAGTAAATAATGATATTTCAAAATAATATTATACTATACAAAGTCTATAGCATTTATTAAACTTATAAAATAACTAATCTCTCAAGAGAGTGTCTGATTAACCTCCAAATCTGGTAATGACTTTAAGACTAGCAATAATATATACATATATGAGTGTATATATTTATGAGTATATATATATATTATACATGTGTTGTGTTTCTTTAACACTCACCAAGGACAAATAATTTTAATTTATATGAATTAAAATAGCATTTTTTCTTTTCCATGACATATCACAATCTTAGAAGAGTTAAGCATGGTTTTTGTCTAGAATTGAGTCCTGAATCCTCTTAACATACACTGCCTCTTTGTGTAATAGTAATGTCTTTCCAAGACTAGAAGTAACTATGTCCCTCCATTCTGAGGTATACACCGGTTAGAAAAAAAGTCCTGAATAGCACGATATTCCACACATCATTTTTACCTACAAAAAGATGAAAGCACCAATGTATAGAATACTTGCTATGTGCATTCTGTTAGCATTTTGAATTGTTAATGACATGTTTTATGAGCACAATAAGTTTACATCATGGTTACATGACTGAATGTTCTCATAACACTTTGCCTTGCATAATTACTCTGTTTACAATGTAGAATTTTATCTTCAACGTTACTCTTTGAAATATTTAGGACAAGTATTAATATTCAAATCAGAAAGGTAATAAATTTAGGTCCAGAGTGTTTAAGTGACATTTTAAAATCCTTTTAGCTCCTCAGGGATACCAAACAGAGCCCTTGAATCCACTAACCTTCTTCTTCTGTGTACCTGTCAATTAAATCTTACATAATCTGCCTATAGGGTGAGCTATCAAGGACAAAAACGAATGAGTGACTAAATATAATTTCACGGCTTAAAAAGGGAAATATGTTTTGTTTTCATTTCACTTTGTTGAAAAGAAAACTGATTGAGAAAAAAGCTAACTTCATTATTACCATCAAATCATTATATTTGGGTAAAGAATTTCGCTACAGTTATATGACACAAAGCAATATATCTGTTCATTTATTTAAGTGAAAAGGACCAATACAATTTTTGTGTCATTAGTTTCATTTTGCTATAATTTATTTACTTCTTGTTCTGAAACATAAAACAAACTCTAGACTTTTGATTAAGCAATAATAGAGTTCTTTGTGGGAACATTGCTACAATCCATCAAATCTTTATGCCTCCCTCTCTCTCTGAACCAGGTAGGTTATAGTGGAGATTCCATCCCCACAGTTTCAAGTAGTAAACTCAGTCTTTGAAAGAGGAATTGACATAGAAATTGGGTGACCAGCCATTGCTCTTTATCTTTAATGGAAGGAATTGCCAGCACATGAGATGCTCATTGCTAAAGTCAGAACAGACCTTAGCCAATTGACTTGTTAATCATTCCGAGGTGCAGGGCAGGAGGGAAGGGGAAGGGTTTATCTTCCTTCATGTCTGGTATCTAAGAATTTCCCATAAAAACTCAGAGTTTTCATTTTGTTTCTCTTAATTAGAGTGAAGATAAACATAGTAGCCTTAAAAATCACAGCTTCTAAATGTCAAACCTCTGCCTCTTCACTCCCTGTATGTCTACATAAAGTAGACATGAGAGGAATACTCAGAGATATAGAATCTGAGCCTATATTTGTTAACTATTATATTTACTTTCAATAAATACATTCTTTCACTTGCCTTTTTCTAACCATATTTGTTTCAAAATTGGGCAAAGTTCTTGACTTTGAAGTACATATACTCATTTTTTAAAAAATGATAATAAAAGAAAATCCTATTACACAAAGATAATTAAAATAAGATCAAGTTGAACTTTAAACTGAATGATATTTAAAATTGGAATAGAAACTTTTTCATAGTATATTCAAATATATTTTAAAGGAAGTAGCTAAGGAAAGAGAGAAGTTGCTTATGATTACACCTTGACCCATTGTATCTGAGATTATCACAAGTATAATTATTCTATTGGTATTTTAATAAGTGATACAGAAAGAAAACATACAAATAAAAGGGTAAAATGTTATTAGATTTCTTGATTATAGCCGTTCTTATTGGGGTAAGGTGAAATCTCAATGTTGTTTTGATTTACATTTCTTTTATGGCCAGAGATGTTGAACATTTCTTCATGTGTCAATTGGCCAATCTTATTTCCTCTTCAGAGAAGTCTCTCTTTAAGTCTTTAGCCAACATATTAATGGGGTAGTTGTTTATTTAAGGATTTGTCTTGAGGGATTTCATTTTTGAGTTTTAAGTATATTTTACAGATGAGACCCATGTCTGTTGAATAGCTAGTGAAGATCTCTCCCAATCTGTGGGCTTTCTGTTTATCTTGCTACCTATGTCCTTTACCAAGCAGAAGCTCTGCAGTTTAATGCAATCCCATTTGTCCAACTTTTCCTTGATATGTTGTGTTTCTGGGTCTTTATTAAGAAAACTTTGACCTGTGCCAAGGAGTCCCAGTGTTTCTTCTATTCCTTCCTATACTGTTTTCAGGGTATCTGCTTCGACCTTGAGATCTTTGATAATTTTGGAGTTGATTCTAATGCAGGGTGATATATAAGGAACTAACTTTAGTTTGTACAGGTGATTAACCAATTTTCCAGCACCATTTGGTGAAGAGGCTGTCTTTCTTCTATCCTATATTTTGGCTCTCTTATCAAAGCTTAGGTGGCCATAGGTCTGCAGATTCATTTCTGGGTCTTCAGTTCTATTCCATTGGTCCTCAGAGCTGTTCTGGTGCCAGTACCATGCTGTATTTATTACAATAACATAGAGCTTTCCTATGACCCAGCAATCACAATTCTGAGCATTTACCCAAATGCCCACAAACAATGCCACACTAAAGTCACCAGCACAACAATACTTATTGCAGCATTATTTACTATAGCTAATATATGGCACCAACCCACATGCCTTTCAGTAGAGGAATGGATCAAGAAAATGTGATGTATACACACAATGGAATCCTATGCTTCCATCAGAAAGAATGACATTACCCCATTTATAAAGAAATGGAAAGATTTGGAAAATATCATATTAAGTGAAGTAAGCAAGACAAAGAAACATAGATCCCATGGTTTCCCCAAATTGTAATAATTAGTATATGTCTAGGATAGTCTTAGCAGATGAACAGAATAGCTCAAGAGTTATGTACCATTTAAGAAGATGCTAAGTGCCGGGCGCTGGTGGCTCACGCCTGTAATCCTAGCTACTCAGGAGGCTGAGATCTGAGGATCGCGGTTCAAAGCCAGCCCGGGCAGGAAAGACTGTGAGACTCCTATCTCCAATAAACCACCAGAAAACCGGAAGTGGCGCTATAGCTCAAGTGGTAGAGCGCTCGCCTTGAGCTGAAGAGCTGAGGGACAGCGCCCAGGCCCAGAGTTCAAGCCCCATGACCAAAAAAAAGAAGATGCTAAGTGAAATGAACTCCAAGACACTGAAACAAGAGGTTTTTCTTTGTTAATGTTTTTAATGCACTTTATTATTTCATTTTTTGTTTCCCCCCTATGGTTTACTCTCTGTTGTCACTGTATTTGATTTTGGTACGAAACATACTTCCTACCTTATGTATGTAACTGTAACCCCTCTGTGTATCACCTTAACAATAAAATTGAATTTAAAAAAAAGTCAAAAACTTTGGGTTTTTGCAAGACCCTCTACTTGACTCTGCTCCATAGTTTGTGGGCTGGCAGCATGGCTATAAAGATTTATTGTTTAAAATAACAATTAGCCCCAGAGACATTTTGTCAGCAAGGTAGGTAATTGCTTTTTCAGTCTGTTTTGTTTTTCCCTGTGCTACCTATCCTCTCATAGGATAGGTATTCTCATATTCCTTGTTTCATAGCTATAACTAGATATGCTATATAATAGCATATCCTGCTTATGATTAGAAAGACTAAGTAAGCAATTCTTGCAATTATTGTCAAAACTGTGAGAACCTGATTTATTTTTAATTATTTCCAACTACTGTAGGTGTTTCCAATGAAATGTTAGATTATCTTATACAGTTAGAGATGGAACTGATGATAATATATTTTTTTCTAGAAGAGATTTTTATAAAGACCTATAATCAAAGAAATGCCAAAACAAGCTAAGAAAAAAATGAGTTATCATCCCAGTAATTCCTAATACTTATTCATTAAAAGTCAATTAATGATTACATGGGACAGTCCTTTAAGAAATGTTTTATGATTCATCATAAGTAACTCAACTATGCAATTATTAATATATGATAGTTTTCTTAGAAAACTACCTTTACAAATTCACCTAATTAAAAAAATGTGTATAAATTCTTTTGGAAAATATCAAATTGCCACTTGTGTAATTTCCTTATCATGAGCATTTTTTGAGCATTTCAAATAAAAAAAATTAAGTGAACATGACCTTTATAAGATTTTGTTTTACTTCAAGCATGATTTCCTTTAGGATACATTGCACAAGCTTGAGTCCAGAGCGTACTTCTTAGTTGAGCCAGATTTTCTGTATTACTCATGTCCCTGGTGCATTTCCTCTGAATTGATTATGCCCATGAGAATGGTCCCCAGTATATCAGCCTATAAATAATATAGCAAAACGCTTTGAACAATTTCAATCTGTACAAATTATTTAAGAAGCAGAAGCCACAAATAAAGATATGACATTGAAATAGGTGGAAGCTTAAAAAAATTGAAAAGAATAATACTGCTATCCTGAATAAAAATCTCAACATGCTCTCATAAAATGCCAGGAAAAGGTAAAACTAAAAATTAAGTTTTATTCAAAAGTTAATTAAAGTGACAATAAACACAGATGAAAATGATAATCATATAGCTGAGGACATTAACATCTGCTGTGTTTGGAACTGATGATAGTATATTATTATGATTAACTTAGTACCAATAACTCTATTTACAAAAATAAAATAAATCTTAACATAAGAAAATATAAAGCTGAGTAAAGATCCAGAAGCACAGCAAATCAAAGAAAAAACTGATAAATCAACTCTATTAAACTATGGCAAAGGAACAGTTGAAGACGTGTGGGGGGAGTAGTTTGGGGAGGTGGGGAAATAAGGGATGGTGGGGAAAAACAAAGGAAGAGGCAACAATGCTTGATAGGAAATGTACTCATTTCCTTACTCATGTAACAGTTACAGTATTTTTATAATAAAAATGTATTTTAAAAAAAGAAGCTATGAAGACAGCCTACAGAATGGGAAGACAACCTACAGATTTTTTTCCCAGCTATACATCAGACAGACTTAATATCTAGAATATACAGAGAACAACAAATTAAACCCTAAACATATCAACAACCTGACTTCTCAGAAGTCTGATATGAAGCAATGGTCAATATCTGTGGCCACAAGAAAATGAAAATAAAAACAACACTGAGATTCCATCGTGCCCTAATCAGAATTGCCATCACCAAGAATACAAATAATAACAGATGCTGGTGCTCACGGGGATAAAAGGAGACCTAATACAGTGTTGGAGAGAATATTCATGTTTTTAACCACTCTGGGAAACCGTATGAAGATTCCTCAAAAAACTTAATGTATAGTCCAAATTCCACTCTTGGGCATTTATCCAAAGATAACAAATCAGGATAAAGTAAAGCCATTTATATAGTCATGTTCATTGAAGTGCTATTCACTGTAACCATGGTGCCTATATCAGCTTAGATGCCCCTCAATGGATAAATGAAACAAGACAAAGGAAAGAGAAATGCAAAAAATATTGTGGAGGAGGAAGAACAGAAAGCATAGCAGGGATAGGAAGGAAGGAAGGAAGGAAGGAAGGAAGGAAGGAAGGAAGGAAGGAAGGAAGGAGAGGAGAGCAGAGGAGAGAGGAGAGCAGAGGAGAGGAGAGGAGAGGAGAGGAGAGGAGAGGAGCAAAGAAAGATGTGCCATGGAAACATTATGGAGTCACTAATGGATCTTCCCACTCAGAGAGTTACACCAAATCAGATAGGCCATTTTCCACTCAAGTGCACTCTTCTTTCCTTTCTTTCTCTTTCTTTCTTTCTTTCTTTGATAGCTAAAAATATAAAAGATCCCAGATATCAATCCCAGATCTTAGAAGTTTATTTATTTGTTTGGACTGATAAGCATACAAAAATGCAGGCTATAATTCAGTTAGTAATTTTTTTGGCAGCTATAATAATGTTGATTCTTGATTTTGTAATAAATGGATCACTTCTGTCTTGATATTGCATTAGATTTCTAATTGAATCATTGACTTATACATACCTCATAGCATTTACCACATTTTGGTAGTATTTTTTAAACATTTCTATATTTATTACCAGTCTGTGAGATTCCCAAGAGTGGGAAATTTAACTTTATCTTTCATCTGGATATTTAACAAATTAATTAATACATACTTCTTGAAAAGATTAGCAAATATGGAAATTTGAAAACATGTTTTCTGTATTTAAATTTGAGAAATTATTTATGATAGAACAAAAATATATTCTTGAAACCAACTTTCAGATTAACTTTGATTTTTGAAAGTGTTCCTTACATATAAAATTTTACAGGGCATACCTAAAATTCTAGTTACCCAGGAATCTGAGATCTGAGGATTATGATTTGATGCCAGCCCAAGCAGAAAATTCTATGAGGCTCTCATCTCCAATTAAATACAGAAAGAGCTGGAGAAGGCAGTAACTTCTGTAGTAGTTGACAACATATATTCTTTTCACTACTCATAAAGTTTCATAATTAAAGAAAACAACAACAATAAAAGTATGTGTTGAAAGAACTATAGTCCTGATGAACAAGAATTTAGTATCTGTTGACATAGTTTAAAAAGGAAATACTTAAAATTAACCTGAAACAACCATGTTTAGGTTCATTTTAACATAAGAAGCTCTTTCTTTCCAAAGATTTCCTCAAAGGATTGGTAAAGGCCTCATGATCATCAGCCGAAGTGATGCTGTGGCTTTTCAGAAATTAAGCCAGGTCCAAAGAAACAAAGGTCCCATGGTTTCCCTTATTTGCAGTAACTAGTATATGACTAGGACAAGCAGAAAAGGTCAAAAGCTATACACATATGACAAGATAAGATAATGTTAAGCAAAATGAACCCCAAGATAGGGACAATAGTGGTTTTTTTTCTCGGTTCACTTTTTTTTAAATAAGTTTTTTTTTATTGTGAAAATGCTGTACGGTGGGGTTACAATTACATGAGCAAGGTAATGAGTACATTTCTTATCAAGCATTGTTGCCTCCTCCTTTGCTTTTCCCCTCCCATCCCTTCCCTCCCATCTCCACAATTATACTCACTCCGCCACCCCTCCTCCCCCGTCTAAATTGTAAAGTTCGTTTTTTGACATAGCGTCTTGTACATCTCATTGTTGCAATGGGTCAAAATGCTTCACAATGTAAAGATTTTGTTTTTTCCCTTCCCCTCCCCAAATTATACCAACATCATCACGCAGTGAAAGCAGGAGTTATACCATGGGGGAGGGACATACAAAGCAGCAAAAAAAGCATGTGGTATCTGATAGATATGTTAGAAACAATAGCAAGAAAGAAAAAAACCATTTGTGAACTTATCTTGGGGTTCATTTTGCTTAACATCATCTCATTTGACCTTTTCTACTTGTCTCAGATATATAGTAGTTACTGCAAATAAGGAAAACCATGGGACATATGTTTCTTTGGGCCTGGCTTACTTCACTTAATATATTTTTTTCCAAGTCTTTCCATTTCTTAACAAATGGGGCAATGTCATTCTTTCTGATGGAGGCATATAATTCCATTGTGTATATATAAAACATTTTCTTGATCCATTCATCTACTGAGGGGCATCTGGGTTGGTTCCATATCATAGTTATGGTAAATAATGCTGCAATAAATATAGTTGTGCTGGTAGCTTTGGTATGGTCTTGTTTGTCATTATCTGGGTAAATGCCCGAAAGTGGGATTTCTGGGTCATAGGGGAGCTCTATGTGGAGTCTTTTGAGGAACCTCCATAATGCTTTCCAAAGTGGTTGAACAAGTTTACATTCCCACCAACAATGCAGTAGGATGCCCTTCTGTCCACATCCCCTCCAGCATCTGTTGTTGTTAGAGTCCTTGATTATAGCCATTCTAACTGGGGTGAGGCTGTATCTCAATGTTGTTTTCATTTGCATTTCTTTTATGGCTAGGGATGTTGTCCATTTCTTCCAGATTCTTAAACTTAGTACATTAAAAGTTTGAGAAGTATTCCCTTATAATGTTCAGAATCTTAGATTTTTCTGTGGTGGTGTTTCCATTCTTATCTGTGAGTTTATTTGTTTGTGTGTGTTCTCTTCTTTTTCTGATAAGATTTGCTAAGGGTCTGTGAATTTTGTTAATTTTTTCAAAGAACCAATTCTTTGTTTTGTGGATTCTTTCTATGTTATTTTTTATTCTAATTCATTTTATTCTGATTTAATTTTAATTATTTCTTTCTGTCTAATGGATTGGGGTTTAGCTTGCTGCTATTTTTCACGGAGGTTCAGATTCTCATTAAATTGTTGGTTTCAGATCTCTCCAATTTGTTGATGTAGGAAATCAATGCTATAAACTTGCCTCTGAGTATTATCTTTTCTCTGTCCCAGAGGAGGTGGTAATTTGTATGTTCAGTTTTGTTGAATATCATGAGCATTTGAATTTATCTTCTAATCTCTTCCATGACCCAAGGGTGATTCAACAGTGTGTTGTTCAGCCTCCATGTGTTACAGGACTTTCTTTGTTGGCTTTTGGTGTTGAGTTCAATTTTTTTTTCCCTTGTGGTCTGAGAGAATTCAGGGCATAACTTCAATGTTTCTGAATATGGCCAAGTTTGTTTTGTGACTTAAAATGTGGTCTATTTTGGAAAATGTTCCATGTGCTGCTAAGAAAAATGTGTATTCTGATGCTGCTGGGTGAAGTATTCAGTAGATGTCTGTTAAATCTAGTCCTTCTATGCAGTTGTTTAGATCTGTAATTTCTCTGTTGAGATTTTGCCGAGTTGATCTATCCAGTGGGGTAGTGGTGTGTTAAATACAGTCCCCAACAATTAATGTCTTTGGATCTATGTGAGATTTGAGGATAAGTAGTGTTTCTTGGATGAATTTGGGTGCTGGGTTGTTTGGTGAATAGATATTTAGTATTGTAATATCCTCTTGAAAGAGAGATCCCTTAATTACTATGTAGCAACCTTCTTCATCTCTTCTCACTAACTTTAATTTGAATTCTATTTTATCTGATATTAGGATTGTAACTCCTGCCTGTTTATGGGGCCATTTCCTTGGTAGATTTTAATCCAACCTTTCACTTTAAGAATATATTTGTTTTTATGGGCCAGGTGTGACTCTTGAAGGCAGCAGATAGAAGGATCTTGCTTTTTAATCCAACTAGACAGTCTATGTTGCTTAATTGGAGAGTTAAGTCCTTTAATATTGAGAGTTAGGACTGAGAGGTATTTGGTAGTTCCTCCATGTTATCCACCTTTTTGGGGGCTGCGACAACTGGGTTCTCCCTATGGTTCTTGGATTCTTAGTTTGGGTATAGTTTCTTGGCCTTTATTGTGGTCTTGTTGGTTTTCTATGTATAGGACATATTTAAGTATCTTTTGTAGGGCTGGTTTGGTGGAGATATATTGCTTCAGTTTTTCTTTCCTATGAAAGTTTTTTATTTGACCTTCTTTTATGAAGGAGAGCTTAGCTGGGTTTAGTATTCTTGGTTAATAGTTGTTTGTCTTTAGGTTGTGGCATACATCATTCCAGGCTCTTCTTGCTTTAATTTCCTCTGCTGAGAAATCTGAGTTGAATCTAATTTTTTTCCCTTTATAGGTGATTGATCTTTACTCCTTGACAGCTTTAAGGATCCTTTCCTTGGTCTGAGTTGATTCTGTGTGGATTTTAATGTGATGGTGGGGAGTCCTGTCTATTTGGGGCTCTAAAAGTTTCTTGTATCAGAATAGGTCTATCTTTTTGCAAGTTTGGGAAGTTTTCTTCTAGGATCCTGATAAATAAATTTTCTATACCATTAACTTCTGTCTCTATGTGCTACTCTCACCCATTGTCCTCAGATTAGGCCTTCTGATGGTGTCTTCCAAATCTTGAATAGATCTATCATATTTCTGGGATTTGTCTTGGATAGTGTGTTTTCTTTCTCTATAATATCTACGTTATCTTCAATCCAGAGATTCCATGTTCTGCATGATCTAACCTATTGTGAAGACTTTCTAATTTGTTTTTTTATTTCCTTTCCTTCTAATTGGTCGGCTTTGATGGCTTCAATTTCTTTGTTGGAGCTTTGTTTTAGATCTTGTATGAACTTCTTTACATCCTTAATTTGGTGTTCAATGTTTATTCTCAAATCACTTAGTTTATTGGCTATGGTTTTCTTGGACTCCCTTTCCTTCTCCCGGGCTCCATTCAGCATTCCTTGTGGTTTCCCTGGATTCCTTCAGTTGTCTTTATATGAACTTCATTAATGCCTCTATTGATTTTTTTTTTAATTCTCATCCTGCTCAAGCAATTCTAGTATTACACTTTGGTTAGCTTCCTCAAGCTTACACAATTCCTGTAGTTCTCATTGACTGTTCTCAACCTGCTCATGCAATTCCTGTCTTTTTTTTGACAGTTCTCAGCCTGTTCATGCAATTTCTATATTTCTCTTTGACTGTTCTCAGCCTTCTCACACAATTCCTGTATTAATCTTTGAGTAGCTTCCTCATACGAGATTTCTGTAGTAATTTTTGGTTAGCCTCAACATGCTGTGAAGTTCCTGTATTAATCTTCAGTTTGCCTCTTCTTGCTCCCTATCATGCTCACACTGAGTCCTTTGCAGGTTTTCAACCTGTACATTCACCATGTTTACCAGTAGTTTTTTTAGAGCTGTTTGGGAACTCTCATCTGGATTATTCATTAACTGTTCTGTCACCTGATTATCCTGAGTAGGAGCTGAGATACCTGAATTTGTCATTTTCCTTGTGGTTCTCCAGATTGTTCTGCCCAGTTGGTATGAATGTAATACCAATATATAACAATATATTAAGGCCAGCATCAAGCAAAGACCTGTAGTTGCACAGTGAAAGTGGCGGCATATACAATCTAGTTCAATAAATACAAGCTATTCAATATCAAACAACTATGGATTCATGGGCTAAGAACATCAAAGGGATTCAGCAAACCCAAAATTATTATGTTTAGGGAGAATTGTGGGGAAAAATAGGATTAGAGGCACTTGGAGAAGTGATAGGAGAGTGAATTTAACCAAGTCCTAATCTCAGAAATGGAAATGGATAGGACAGAATGATAGGACAGATATTTAAAAAAGAAAAAGAAAAAAATGGAAAAACAAACATTGAAATTTAAATAATGAAATATTCAAAAATTATGTAAGTATAAAGAAATGATATTGGGAGAATAAAAGGATAGGATGAGAGGAGGAGAAATATAAAACAGAAAAATGAAAAAATAAATAATTCTTAAAATTGGAATACTTGAAAATTATATAGGTATAAAAAATAATATTACTATTAAAGAAGTTAAGCCTAAGAGGTTGTGAATTGAGTAATAAGTTTCTGGAAAAGTATGCACACAATGAGGGGTAAGGTCTATTAATCAAAGATGGTTATATATCTGGCGATGAGCAGGACACCAATTAAGTCAAGCAAAAAAGAAAGAGAAAAGAAACAAAAAGAAAGAAAAACAAAAAAGGGACCAAAAGGTCAAAAAAAATTTTAAAAAAGCACACACCCATACACTCCTAAAATAAAAATTATTAAAGGAAAGAAGAAAACAAAAAATAGAAAACATTTAAAAAATAATAATAAGTAGAAAAAATAATTCTTTGATTTTTGGGGGAGAGGAAGGAGAAGATCTTGTTTCTCCCCTGTATCTGTAACCAGTCTCTTAGTTTAGTATCTAGTCTGCTTGTGGTGTTTGATTTTCCAGTAGCTTGAGTGGTTTCTTAAGTCAGTTTGAGCAGGCAGACAGCTCTGCCTTACCCAGGACTTTGTGATCCTCCTCCCAGGCTAGTTCAGTGGGATGAAGATCTGCTTTGAGTATCACAACAGAGGGAGATTGCTGTTTCTTTTACCTTGGAGTTGCTGTGATTAGGCTAGGTTCTGGGGAGGGTTGAGGCCTATCAGCATTCAGGAGCTTTTCCCTGAGGGAGACACTCACAGAGCCCAGCCTGGAGCCATTCTCAGGGTTTATGTTTACTGAGTTTCAATTGTTTGTCTAGGCTGCAATGGGGAGGGGCAGCCTCTGTGTTTGTTTACACAGTGAAGAAAGCCACTCCTCCAGGGGTGGAGATTCCTCTTCATGGGCAGGGCTTCACTTTGCAGCCTCTTCATGGGCGGGGCTGCACTTTGCAGATCTGGTCAGCTTCCTGTGAACTGCTAATGGCTCCAATTGTTTTCTTCCAAAGCCTGGGTTTGAGCTAGCTGATTGGACCAAACCTTTGTCAGTATCAAAGATGGAGTTCTTCTCCGGTGGTGGGAGAGAAACTTCCCACCGTGGCCTCTTGAGAAGGAGTGAGGATGATGTCAGGGCTCTATTCATGTCAGACTCTTGGTTCCTGGGCTGTCCCTGGTCTACAATCAGCAGTATGATGATTTCTGCTCTTTCTCAGTTCTTGCTGGTAGTTAGTAGGATCCGCTCACTCGCCACATCTGGTGCCCTTGTCCCTGACTTTCTCTGTTTGTATGGCCGGTGCTGCCATTGCCATAGATGCCACAACCGCAGCTACCAGCAAGTGCTCAGATCTGTCTCCTTCACCAAGCTGCCTGGATTTTCCCTCCTGGACAAACTATCTGTACTGTGATGGCACAATTGGTGTGATTCTCTAGCCTAGAACTGTTCACTGGAACACTGAAACTAGTTTCTATGTGAGAATGTGTTTAGCCTCCAGCTTCTCCTCCACCATCTTCCTCCTGTCTCCTCCTTTTTCTCTCTCTCTTTCTTGATATTGTTTCTAATGTATTTATAATGTACTATGTGAATTTTGTTTCTTTGTATGTTCCTCCCCCATGGTATAACCTCTGTTTTCACTGTATTTGATGTCGGTACACTGCATCTTGTATATATACTTCTCTAATTTGTGGAGGGGAAGGAAAAAAAATGATAAAATAGGGATACAGGTTGACCCATTGTAACACCAAGATGCACAGGACACTATGTTGAAAAACGAATTTAACAATTTAGGCTGGGGTGAGGAGGTGGGAGGGAAGGGATGATAGGGGAAAAACAAAGGTGGAGGCAAAAATGCTTGATAAGAAATGTACTCATTACCTTGCTCATGTAACTGTAATCTCTCAGTACAGTATTTTTACAATAAAAATGTATTTATAAAACAGTGCAATAAAATAGGTTAAATTATTTTAGGCAGGGTAGTGGGTAAGGAAGAATGATTGAGTGAGGTTGATGCAGTAAATTATATTCTTGTATTAAAATGTCACCACAAAACTCCTCTGTGAAACTGAAATATGTTAATAAAAGTACTTTTTTTCAAAAAAAAAAAAAAGAAAGGAATTAGATGGTTGTCTGGTTAAATGGTCCATTAGAAGTTCTTTCAAAAACCTGAACATGGTATCTCTATCATAAAGCAATACAAAAACATGAGTACACATGAACCTACACACACAAACACATATAAACACCCACCCAACAACAAAAATGACAATAACCACAACAATTTCACTTTTTAGGGAAAATGAGCTAAATATCGGACTGAGGAAATTTTTGTTTGTGTTTTGTTTTGTTTTGTCGGTCGTGGGTCCTGAACTCTAGGCTTAGGTGCTGTACCTTAGCTCTTCAGCTAAAGGCTAGCACTCTACCACTTGAGCCACAATGTCACTTCCGGCTTTTTCTCTTACGTGTTGCTGAGGAATCAAACCCAGAGCCTCATGCATGCAAGGCAAGCACTCTACACTGAGCCATCTTCACAACACCCGAGGAAATGTTGTTACTGAGGGAATACTTACATCACTCTTGTAGACATCTTTGGAGTGAACAAAAGAAGTCCTCACAGGGATAAAACCTAAAAATGTTCTTCTAGTGAATAAGAAAGTTCTGACGATAAGTCTGTCATGTGGAAATTATTGTGAATCCACACTATTTGTTCTTCCTGAGAAATGAGGGCTATGATACATTAGTAAAGAATCAAATTATGTATTAATTCTTGGTGAAGATGAATTTTAAGTACTGGAAGGGCATACCTGTTTTCCTTCATAGAAGAACTGTCTTTTTATTTGACCTTTTAACATAAGTATTTGAGGAACTTTTATCTCACTTACTTGTCCAAACTTCAATGGACATCTTTACATAAATTTTATTTTATTTATTTATTTTGTTAATTATCCTACTATTATAAGAGCAAAATAGACAGGGTGCATGGATTCCTGCATAATATTGACTATTATTTGCATGTATTCTGTGTATCTTTCTTGATAACCAGTGAAATTGAGTATTTATTGATAACTTACAAGCTGCTGGACAAAATAAACACAGTCTTTTCCTCCTGCATTTTGTTGTTTAATAAATAAGAGAAGCAATTACCACAAAATATTCTGGAAGATGAAACATATAAAACAAAGTTAAAGATTGATATATTTTTAAGGGAGAAATGTTTGGGATGTTAATTAATCATATAATAAATAATCCAAGTTTTGTTCAGTCATCTGGGAGTAAGATAAGGTGGATGGGAAGTAATAGTATGGACAAAAGATTTGAAATATTGTAGATCAAAGGCTTTGCTCCCATGACTACACAATTTCTTACACTGAGAATAGCATAGTTTAACAATTTTTTGAAATCTAAACATATGAGTGTTTTACTTGTATGAAGACACAAGATAGAGCAGAAATATAAGGCTTCCATACTGCCTGAAATGTAGAGACCTCAGAGAAAACAGCAAGGTCTTGATAAATTAAAGCATTATTTATCAACAGTGCAAGGATTAATTAACAAAGTTTTCTAAAATGTTTCAAATAGTTTATCAGTGATAATGCTATTAGTTATAATAGTTTTGCCAAAATTAACCTGAAATCTTCCTGCTTTGTTCCCAATTGAATTACTAAAGCTTCTAAAACTTTGTCAGCCTCCATGAGAACATTACATTTGGTTGACAGGTCACCTGTCATTTATAATTAATGTCAGAAAAGCAATAACACAAAATGATGAGTTTTGTACCTTTTGTATCTTCTGTCAGGTTTCTCCTCAAATCTTTCATTGCTCTTTATCTTTCCTGGCATGTTCTTTCAACATTTTGTTTAAAGTTGTATTGCTTTCCTTTTTCAATATCTTTAACAATTTGATCCTAGGCTCTTACTTTGTGCTTTGGTATCATTGAACAACATTTTCTTAATTAAGAAAAAATTAAAGTTAGATTTAGGTTACAAACACCCACTTCTGATCTCCTCTTGTACTTCATTCAAGAAGACAATCTGTTGGAACAGCTGTATGAACCAGGAAATAATCTTTATACTTAGGGCTAAACTGTTTTAGCTGAAGTAAAAGTTACACTACAATTCCAATACCCAGAAGGACATTTAGTTTCATGGCCTTCTCTATTTTATATCTCTTTGAATAGCAGGAGAGCTCAACATCCTCTGCCAGATCTCATTTGCATACTGCCAGTATTCCTTACACGCTGTAGAAAATCAAGAAAGAAAAGAGAGCTAAATTCAAAATAACAAGGTGAAATTTTAAAATAAAGGATAAGGGAAAGATGCATAAGGAATACGTGTATTTGCTAAGGGGACAGCATACATTTAAGAGAGGAGTGAGAAAATAGATTCCTTAAGAACTATGAAAGAATATGCCAATCTTTTAATGTGCTTTATATAATTTTCAGTTGCCTTGAAATATTCCACATGCTTCAAGTGGGATAAAATATACATGAGAAAGAAAAAAGTAAGACATCATGAATCAATAACAACAAAAGCAACACTTATTCTTTCATTTAGGTAATAAAGGAATGAATAGAAACAAAAGCATGAATACCTAAAACTCAAATTAGTCACAAATATTTACTTTTATTAAAATAGGATTTTAAATTATTTTGATGAGGTAGTAAGCTGCACTCTTTGATTTTAATATATTTGACATAATTGTGCATGAAATATGTATCAAGTGTTCAGAAAGAGAGATACAGTCAAGTATATCAATTATTCATATTTTTCTTAGAATAAAAATACTGATGCATACTAACGTCCCTCTTAACTTATTACAAAGATAAATAAGTATTTTTTGTAGTGTGTCATGGTTATTTTAAAAAGTAGCTAAGTGCAAGGTTTTTAAGTTTTTATTCAAGTTATCATTAGAAACAATGCCTTTGAAAATTAAAAATCTATTTAAGCCAGCCAGCCCTCCAAATTATATGTCATAGTAATATTCAGATGGAAAAAGCATGGCTAATCTATAGAATTTAGCCTCATATTTATCATTTCATTATTTATATGCCTTTCAATGAGCTAATGAGGAAAATATTCCATATATATTGAATACTATAATTTCAAACTATATATACCTTTGCATATATCAATTCCTGAAATCATTTAAATATTGCTTTCAAACACAAATGCTGTATATTTCCAACTACTCTGAAAATGATGTTTAAAACATTAGTATTGACAGGACTGCTCTATTTGGTACCACTTCCATTTATATTTTACAACTGAAAAAGTATTTAAATATTATTAGTTACCTGATGTTTATGCATTAACTAAGCATTGTGTTATACACCAGGTACCTATTTTATTAATGTTATTTAATTTGTTTGAGAGGCAAATGCACCCAACGATCATACAAAGACCATGTCAATCCAAGAGATACAAATGGTTATTTGTTGGGAAAAAAACTGTTAAAATTAATTAAGATGATCCTTGTTGAGGAGTCTAACCAGTGCTTTGAATATATGTAGTTGCGACTGTAATTGAGACTGTAAAAAGATAATTTGTTGGGTTTTTTTGTTTCCTAGATAGGATGATCCAATTTTTTATTTTTTTTTTTATTTTATTGTGAAAATACTGTACAGAAGCGTTTCAATTACATGGGCAAGATAGTGAGTACATTTCTTATCAAGCATTGCAGTCTCCTCCTTTGTTTACCCTTCTCATCCCTTCCCATCCTCCCTCCCCACCCAATCCTTCGCCCCCCAAGTTGTAAATTTCGTTTTCGACATGACAACTTGTACTTCTCATTGTTGCAACAGGACGACCTGTATCCTTATTTAAACGACTTATTTTTCCCCTTCCCCTCCCCAAATTATACCGACATCAAATACAGTGAAAGCAGGGGTTATACTGTGGTACGTTAAGTAATAAAGTATATATATATATATATCTCTGTGTGTGTGTGTGTGTGTGTGTATGTATAGATAGATAGATAGATTCAAGTTGGCAATTCTCTTCGTTATTAGCATCATTAGGGAGAACCTCAGTGATTTTGTAAACAATTGATTAGAATATGTTTTTCATAGAAAAATCTCGGCAAAGTGCCACAGGTATCTGGACAGTGACCATCAATCTGAATTCTGCTATGCAGCCAGTTCCACGTCTGCAGGGGTTACTCACTACCAAGTGCCATCAGCCCTTTGAGTTATATGTCTCCAGGCCTAATTTCTCAAGGCGTAATTCTCCTGCCAGAGCTCCAGATGGAAGTCCATTTAATCATAATGTATCTTATAATTATCACAACTGACATTTTGACATTCCATTTTGGCCTAGAAGATTGACCCAGCTGTACAGTGTATTATCTTTTCAGCATATCTGCTCTAATTTTTGTGGCATGGAAAAATAGCATCTACAGATTCCTTATCTCACTATGTGCTTGAAAAATAATATTCCAACATCAGCAGAGTTGCTGCAAAATGCAGGTACTTGATAGCAGATTCAATCAAACCCAGCTACCAATTACTCTCAACTGGATAGTAGATTCTACAAAAACTTCATTGTTAATGTATGGGCACAGTTGACAGACAAAGGCTAACGCTCTGCCCTCAAGTACAGGAACATGAAAAATAGCAATGACTATCATCTGGGCAAAGTGTACAATATAGTTTTTATAGACATGTTTTTTGGGGGGAAAGTTTAAGTTTCTCATGCCATTCATTACATGAAATAATAGCTATTTGATCATATGGGACTTCGGAGTAAACTAAATTATAGTTTTATTCATGATAAAACTATGGCAATGTTAATCCTCACAATCCAGGAGCATGGGAGGTTTTCCACTTCCTAAGTTCTGCCTTAATTTCCGTTTTTAGGCTTTTGAAGTTTTCATCGTACGGGTCCTTCACTTCTTTAGTTAATTCCTAGGTATTATATTTTTTGTGGGGCCATTACAAAAGGACTTGTTTTCCTGGTTTCAGCTGTGCTCTTCTCATTGTTGGCATATGGAAAAGCTGTTGATTTTTAAGGATTAATTTTATATCCTAATACTTTGCCAAAATTTGGGAGTGGTGTCTATGCGGTTCTTTAAATACAAGATCATGTCATCTAAAAAGAAGGAGAGTTTTACTTCAACTTTTCTATTTGGATTCCCTTTATGTTTGCCCCTCAGTATATGAATGGGTCAAGAAAAGGTGGGATATATGTGTGTGTGTGTGTGTGTTTGTGTGTGTGTGTGTGTGTGAATGGGTCAAGAAAAGGTGGGATATATATATATATATATATATATATATATATATATATATATATGAATTCTATGCCTCCATCAGAAAGAATGACATTGCCCCATTTATTAGGGAATGGAAAGACTTGGAAAAATTTATATATTAAGTGAAGTAAGCCAAGCCCAAAGAAACATAGGTCCCATGGTTTCCCTTACTTGAAATAACTAATATAAGTTGAGGATAAGCAGAAAAGGTCAAAGGCTATGTACATATGACCATATAAGATAATGTTAATTGAAATGAACTCCAAGATAGGGGCACATTTTTTTTTCGTTTTTTAGTTTTTTTGCTTGCTATTGAGTTTAATGTATCTAAAATGTACTATGTGATTTTTATTTTTTGTTTCTCTTGTATGTTCTTCCCCCATGGTATAACCCCTGTTTTCACTGTATTTGATGTCAGTACCTGTATTTGATGTCAGTTCCTTGAATCTTGTACATACATTTCTTCTAATTTGTGGAGGAAAAGGAAATAACAAAATCCTAAAACAAGGATACAGGTTGACCCATTGTAACAATGAGATGTACAAGACACTATGTAGAAAATGAACTTTACAACTTCGGGGGGGGGGGTTAGGGGTAGTGGGGAAGGAAGGGATGGTAGGGGAAAATCAAAGGAAGAAGTAACAATGTTCCATAGGAAATGTACTCATTACCTTACTCATGTAACTTTAACCCCTCTGTACACTAATTTTACAGTAAAAAGCATAATAAAAAACCCTATGGCAACTTACCCATTCCCTTACATTTTCAAAAAGAACCTCATAAATATTCTCCCCAACACAGAAGTAACTGACCCTCAGAAATGGAGAAGTGTTGAAGACATTTTTGAACTTTTAAGGTAGCAAGTTATCCTACAAGATTGTCCTAAATGCTGGCAGAGGACATGAAATATCTGTATCAAGAGAAAAATACTTGATTAATTATGGTTGGGCAAATACCATTGTAATGTTTATAATGGTTCACCTTGATATTCATTTCCTGTATTTAATATTGAGCTGGTTTCCAAAATCAATGCTTCTAACCTTTTTTTAACTGAAATGCACAGCTTAGAAAGAACCAAATTTGTTGGTTTTATTTTTTCTGCTCCATGTCCAAAATCACCTACCTTGGTTTTTGTTTTTCTACATATCTGAATTCTCAGTATTGTAAAACAAAGTGTCTGGAAAAGTAACTTAATATTATAAAATTCAGGGGAAAAAACCATACAGGAATAATATTATCTTCATATTTTTTTAAGTAACCCATTTTATTTTCTGTATTTTTATGTGGATTGGTAAACTTAATTAGATGCATTAAGCTTAATTGAGCAGCATAATAAAAATAGTAGATAAAATCTAGAGGTATAGCTTATATTGAAAATCTTCAGCCTCTAAATAAATGTTGATGAAAAATATGGACTTGGGGAAGAAATTAACATTTTAGTTGTTCTGTATTTTGTCTATCAATCCTCATCCACAGATGAAAGGATGAATCAAATTCCATTAATTTCAAATTTCACTCCCTTTTCAAACCAATAATAAGTATCTTTATAGGAGATTTCACAAAATCCCAAGGCCTATCCAGAACAATGATTTATTAAGCAAATTGAAAGAAGCTAACTTCTCTCTTTTGTGATACATTGGGGAAGAAGAAGGGGGGGAAAAGAAAAATTTGTTTTCTCAGTTCTTCAAGTATTAGTTTATTATCTCCCAGACAGATTCATATACAATCTCTAAAGGAAGTCTTACATTAAAAAGTAGTGTTTGTTTGATCTTTTTAAACTCTAAGATCCATTTTTTTCTATTTTCTATATTACATCACCCTGAAACATCCATTTCTTCTTTAAAGGCATTACCTAGTCCTTCTTTATGTCAGAAAATATGTTTTTTTTTGAGAACTTACCTCCTATATATATATATATATATATATATATATATATACATCCAGTATAGGGAAATATACTTTACAGAGTACATTATATAATATATTAATTCATTTCTATTCAGTATCAAGCTCTAGTGACTTAAAATTGACTAATTTAAATACATTTGTTACCAATCTAAATTATAAATAAGTTTATTAATTATTTTAAGCTTGTTTTATTGCAAAGCTAAAAATACTTTATGGTAGCATTATTATTATATTGTTACTTCATAGATTAACTTCTAATTTCAATAACTCTAAGGATATTTCTTTATCTTTTTATCTTTTAATTTGTATAACTTTCCTAAGTGTATTAGAATTATTTCAAAAATTCTTTGATTTTTATTCAAATGTAATTTATCTAAAAATTATTGAAAATTGAAAGCAATGTTGTTGATAAAATAACAACACAAATGCTTAATTAAGAGAATGATTCTTGTTTTTTCAGCTCTTTTAGAAGTTTCAGGAGTTTCTTTTTCATATTTCTGTCTGGTTTTTTTTTTTTTTTTTTGGTCATGCGGCTTGAACTCTGGGCTTGCGCACTCTTCAGTTCAAGGTGAGTGCTTTACCACTTGAGCCACAGTGCCACTTCGAGTCTCATGGACTTTTCCAGCCTGGGCTGGCTTTGAACTGCAATCCTCAGATCTCAGCCTCCTGAGTAGCTAAGATTACAGGTGTGAGCCACTGGGGCCCGGCTCTGTCTTATACCTGGAATGATAAATTTTATTAACATAAAACCCAAATTTCAGTGATATACATTAATTATTTCAGAAGGATCTGACTTTTTACAGGTAACAAGCTCTTTTAATGTCAACATTATGCAAGTATTGAGTAGTAAGTGATGTTATATCTTAGTATTTGTTTAAAGTATTTCACTTTACACTTTACTCCAACTTATTTTGTTAGAATATTTCAGAATAAAGGATTAAATTAATTTAAATTAAAAATGAATAATAATTCTATATGGCTTTCTTAGGAGTTATTTTCTTAGGAGTTATTAAAATCTTTAACATGAATGCTCATGACAAATCAACATTATTTGCAATTATTTTAAGTTATTTAAAGTATAATTTTAAGAAAAATAGAATTTTACTTTGAGTGAACAATGTTAAAATTCACTGCCAAAACTTAATTGCTTTTTAAAACAATTTTTAATATTGTCCAGAAACTGATTTATAATGTAATTTGTGGATTCTGAATCAATTATCTCCAAAATGAATCCCATGCTTTGTGTTAGATAATGTCTTTTGAGGAAATCACAATCATTATCAAATCCATACTTCAAGTTTTGTTATAGTTTAAAGTCAGATTCATTTCATGGAATACACACAAATACATACACACAGGCAAAGAGGCACAAACACACACACACACACACACACACACACAATGAGTTGTAAGGACCCCAAAATGATAGAAGTGAATAAATATGTCTTTCTTTGAAAAAAATCTGCAAAGATAATCTCTCAAATGGCATTACAATTATTTTTCAAATTCTATATAAAGCAAGTCCTTTTTTTTCTTTTTGATGATACAACTGTTTATTCCAGCAACAGCCTTAGCTATATACAGTTTCTATATTTGTCAAATGATTGCATCAGATTTTTCTTTTCTTTTCTTTTTTTTGGGGGGTCTGGTTGTGGGGCCTGAACTCTGGGTCTGGGCACTGTCCTTCAGCTCTTCAGCTCAAGGCTAGCGCTCTACCACTTGAGCCCACAGCACCACTTCCAGTTTTTTTCTTTTTGCTTATGTGGTGCTGAGGAATCGAACCTAGGGCCTCAAGCATACAAGGCCAGTGCTCTACCACTGAGCCACCTTCTCAGCCCCTTGCATCATATTTTTCTAAGACCCACTGTGCCAACAAGTGCAGACTGCATGCATCCTTCCTCATTCTATTTCTTTTTTGTAAATTTTATTTTATTGTAAAGATGCTGTACAAAGCGTTTACAGCTATGTGAGTAAGATAATGAGTACATTTCTTGTCAAGCATTGCTACACCCTCCTTTATTGTTCTCCCACTATCTCTTCCCTCTCCCACCTGCCTCGCTCCCTCCCACTGAAGTTTTAAAGTTCATTTCCAGTGGAGTATCTTGTGGGCATCATTATTATAATGGGTCATCCTGTGTCCTTGTTTCAGCGCTTTCTTATTCCCCTTCCCAAATTGGACAAATGAATATACAAGATGCAGGGTAATAAACTCAAGTAAAACAAAGGCCTTTATTGTTCATAAATACCCAATCCAATGTTCTCAATACAATGCATTGTGAATCTAAAGAAATAAGTATCCTTTTACTCAAGTTTCCAGTCACAGACACTTTTTGTTGAATTCACACTGAAAGGCTGATATGTGTACAGTAGCTTATTTAATTCTCTGAATCAGCCCAGGGAGTGAGTTCTGAGTATTTGACACATTGGTCATAATGTGCCAGGCTTGTGCTCTACCTCATCAAAGCAACTTCAACTATACACTGGTAAGATATTCTTTTTTTAAAAAAAAAAAAAGTGAACTTGAATTTACATTGTGAATTCAAACTCAATGGGGTGCTCATTTTACTTTCATTTAGACTGTTTGACACTTTTAAAGAGTCCTGCTAATTATTCTACTTACACTGAGGCTTGCAGGGTACATTTCCCTCTCGGGCCCTGAGATAGATGTGTTCTACCTGGTCTGCTCTTCTCACTGGCTGTAAGCAATACATCAGCCAACAGGCTGGTGCTGGATACTGAATAGCTAAGGAGGAAGGGAAATGTGCCAATGGACTACTTGACAGAAACTGAAATAGTAAGAGAGCCCTGTTGACACACACATCTTTGCGCAGTCCCACCTGTTTTCACTGTAGAACTGGGAAGTTTTCCAAAATATCTTTCAAGAAATGAGGTGTTAAAACTATCTCACTGAGCAGGGATCTTCATTTTGAAATACTGCCACCAACTGCATCAAAATTGGCTTCTAATACAAATGGTTATGACACATGAAATAAGAGAGCAAAAGACATGTACTGTTTGAGTTTGAGTAAGTCAGGTAAATATTGTAGTTCCTCAACATCTATTTATGAACAGAATCCATTCAACTATGAACATGTACTAAATCCTCTCTATATTCAGGAGCTACACATGGAAAAAAGATTCAACAAATAAAACAAAACCCACAGTTGGATTAATCACATATAAATATAATTGAACACAAATATACCTACTAAGGCTACAATCAACTGGAAAATTACTCCTACAAGGTACATAGGGAAGACCTTAATTAATTGCCATTATTCACCTTTGGTCTACTAAAAATTTTTTATACTGCTTTCAAGATATACTGCTCCAAATAACCATGCAGGTGTTAGATATTGGGCAGCTATTTTTGTAGATGAGCTACCAGGTTCTAATACACAATTGGCTGTCACTATATTTATTCTCATGCTGTCTGTTTGGAAAATGGAATCATAAGTCATTAGAATATTTGATTTATATTTACTATATGGGCAAGCTGTAAAAACTCATACATATAATATCATATTATGAGGTATTCTAAAAATCATAGTGATTTATATTTTGGGAAACAAACAGCATGAAGTGGAAATTTTCAAGCCGAGATTAGACTTCTCTAGGTAAAATTGTTTAACAAACAAACAAACAAAAAAACATCTGAACTGACTCAATTACTTATCTGGGTATACATGTAAAGGAAGGACATGCACTCTGAACAAAAACTCAGTGTATGTGGACTATGATACTAATTGCAGATTTTGTGTAATAGCAGAGAGTCAAATGAGGTTATGCAACTAAGTTTAAAATTTCTACTTCCTTATTTGAACAAAGAACAGTACATTAGCCACCACAGATTTTCTCTCCTACATTAGAACAGAACTTAGGCAACAGATTTCTTTATAAAGTAGAGCTAAATTGATCAGCTGCTTGAGAACAGATAAAGATTAGACATATTTATGAAAAGAAGTTGATTAAAATTCAGCTTACATACTGCCTGTGGTAGGAAGCTTCCATTTTTGCAGTTTCAAACGCACGCTGACAGACCACTTACTAGCACTCCTAAAGGGGCTCCCTGTGCAGAACTCAAGAAATGTTTTTGCTTTCCCAAGTAGTTTTAGAGATTCTTTGTAAGGCACATATATGCTGATCATTGAGCTACTGGATTTCCTCCATTAGGAAATGAAATGGGTGCAACTATTAGCATATTCTAACTGCTTGAATCAGTTAAAGTGAGAATATGCAAATGAACAGCAGGCACTGGGTTATTTCAGGTGAAGAGTTTTCTGGTTTTTTTATATGCAAAGTTCTCTAATTACCAGTTTTATATTCAAACTGAAATGCATTTCTAAGTATATTTTACTCTAACAGCTTCTGGATTAATTTTTCACTGAAGAAAAATTCAACTAAGTGAATACTGCACACATTTAAAAAAGCATTCCTGAAAATGAAACAAAGACAGAAATCAATGTTTCTCTCCTATCTCCTTCAACCTGCTAGGAAGGGAATCAGAATGTCAGGAAATCTAAAAAGGTAAGAGAAGAGACAAACCATTTTCTTGGAAGTAGTAGTGTTGGGTTGCCTAAGGAAACCATTTTGACTCATGCATGAACAAACTTAAAAGTGTAAGGGAGTTAGTGAGCTCCCAATAAGTAACTCTTGAAGAAAAAGGGTTAGAAACAATAGATCCTTTTTTTGCTGCTGGTACTCAAAATTTGCAGTTCGTATCAAATCTCCTTGGGAGGTTTGAATGGTGCTAAAGCTACTGCTTCCATCAGAGGGGAGTTTATCTGCATACATTTATGTTGGATTTTCCTATCTGCATTCTTCATCATTCCTAACTCTTTATTCCTCATCTTACTTGTCTAGATAAATTGTCCACAAACCTGTACTTTTAATTCTCAACAAGCAAATTATTTGCCTTTTACATACCTCCAAATTTTATACTTGTTTCCTATATCTAAGAAATCTTTTCTTTATTTTTTTATTTCACCATCTGAATTTACTCAAAGTTATCATTTTCTGATTGTGAAAATGCCACTTTTAAAATATAAGTTCTATTCCTGTATGAGATGTGACTACTGAATGCCCTACTGTATCTTGTAGGCAATTCTCTCGTATTTTCAGGATTAACAAAGATGTTAAGGGAGCAAGAAAGAATGATTTCCACCCAGAATATTGACAACGAAAGATGCCAATACAGAATCACTGAACAAAGGAGAATCCCTCTTTTTAGACAGGAGAGAAGTTTCTGGCTTTCTTTTGATGGCAGAGGAGAATCAATGTGGAAGTAGCTTAAAACAAACTGAGTGAAGTGAACATTTACCCATGCCCATTACAAATCACAGAGCCCAATTCATTTCCTACTAATACTTTTTCCTCCATATATTTGACAATGCTGTTATAGTGGTAGCCAGGAAAATTAAAAAGGTGGATTGTCCAATGAACACATGTTAAAATACCTTTTGAAGTTCACTTAGCAATCAAAGAAATGAATATTGAAGCCAAAATCAGATAATATGTTTAGGTACTAAATTAACAGGGAAATGTTAAGATGTACAATGTTTGGCAATGATAGTGTGAAACAGTCTTCTAGCAATGTACTGATATTATTAGTGGCAATTAAATTGTTAAACTTTTCTAAATAAATAAATCAGTAAAATAGGTGGGCTGCAGATATACTTGCAATTAGTATCTCTTCATTTATTCTCAATCTCTCTATGTTCTTCAAGGAACTGGAAACACATTGCTTAGCAATACCACTGTAGTTCTTACTTTCATTGAGTCTAATAATCATTCCTAGTAAAAGGGATATAAAGTAGATATTAAATGTGTCTACCTTGATAGCTAACGACTTTGTAAAGAGCATACAGTTCAGAATATATCCACATACATGAAATAAAAACATTCACTTAGAAAACCAGGCACCAGGGGCTCACTCCTGCCATCCTAACTACTCAGAAGTCTGAGAGTTGAGTGTCACAGGTCCAAGCCAGTCCTGGATGGAAAGTCTATAATATGGAAGTAGAGCTGTGGCTCAGGTGGTAGAGCACTAGCATTGAGCAGAAAAGCTCAAGGACAGGACCCAGGCTCTGAGTTCAAGCACCACACACACACACACACACACACACACACACACACACACACACACACAAAGTTACAATTAGAAAAATACTGCTAGAAATATCCTCAAATATGTTTTAATTTTCTGCCATGGGTATACTTGAGTTTCTTGTAAAGTACTGTTTATTGCTTGTTGTTAAACACCAACTTACACTATTATTTTCTTTCTCACTTAAATGTAACTACCAAAGGCATTAGAGTGTCCAGTATATCTTATTTTCACAAGATATTCATGAAAACTATGGTACAGAAATAATAAACCTATTGGTTAGCATGTTTCATGTTCATAAGAAATACTGATTGAAAGTAAAAAATATAAATTTTCTGCTTCTAGGTTTGAGCAATATTTACATGGTGGTGACTTTGTCCTTTTTGTTTTATTTGAAAGGACAGCAACGACTTATACATCTTACTCAATTCTTACTAATACCGTTCCCAGATCAATGTCAGTTACTAAATGTGAATAGGCTTAATGAGCTACATTCCTGAGGAAAAGTAAGAACCCTCATTCAATTCCTTTTATAAGAAATTATGTTATTTATTGTTTCAAAATGATTTTCTTTATGGTTCATCCCACTCTGTACTGTCTTTTCTGAAAGTCAGACTGATCTCTTTTTAAAAACATTCTCAATCCCTGATATTGATAGTTCTAAAAGTGTTGCTCCATTTTAATATCTGCTCATGTGAATATCAAATGCGTGTGCATAAGCTTCTCCCACAGCAGAGTTTTGACATTAAGAAAATTAAAATATGCCCTAATCATAGAATGTTTTAACTGTTGTCTGACATTTTAAAAGATTTTCTCATGAATTTCAGAATAGATTATACTATGCATAGCTTCTTAGTTATATGCAAAAGTCTTTCCAGTGATTTAAACTTTATGTCTAATTTATTATCAAAAATATAAGAGAAAGAGGGATGGAATTGGGGAGGTAGAGATGCTTATGTAATAGATAATTTTTGTGACAAAAATGTTTCTTTGTTCATTTGTGTCTTTGTCTGCTAGAAAACTAGAAACATTATTCTATTATAAAATCACATATAGTTAGTTATTATGATTAACTTAAAAGCTATGCATGGATATAACAGACTTATATTAACAGACATATACTTATCTCTATTACAAAGAGTACTAAAGAGAGGAAACTCCTAATTATATTTTATACTGCTGGAAGAGACCAAGTATTTAATTGTTCTTGGTACATTTTTAAATGTAACTGGGATTTCAAATTTGAACATTTCTTTCTAAAGCATATTTAGAATAGTGGTTGGTATTTTAAACTATGAAGTATCCTTTTGACATTCATTTAAAATATTTAACCCCAGCTGTAAGATTTTCTACCTTATTTAGTTATGATAAGTATATTCCTTACGTTTGACCTCTCAGGCCAAAATTGCCTTTGTCTAGCTTTTAAAGTGATCACTCACATTTGAGATTTTTGCTGATAGATTTTACCAACTCTAAAGCATGCAAACTTTCAAGACATTAGGTGATCCTCTATATTTTTTCTATATGAAGCATTGCATCCTTTAGTGATTTTCAATACAGGTTTATTGAACACATAGTATTCAATAGACACTATTTTTGTTATTTGGCATATATGATTAATTAACTAATTATTATCTTGCTGTAACATAAACTCTTAGGACAAAGTAGGCAAAATAAATAAAATGATAAATGAGTAGATCACATGGTGTTTTAGCTGGTTCTAAATAGTATAGGAAAGAAGAACAATCACATGCAGAGAAAAATTTTAACTAATTAAATATATTGTTCAGAATGTGATGTTAAATAAAGTTTGAGAAAATTGAGAATGAAGTCATACAAAGAAAAGCAGACAGGACATCAAGTCTGTAAGAGTCTATGGACTTTACCTATTATGTTTAAGAACCAACAAAGCACCAATGTTAGTGAAAGTATATGTTACATATGTGAGAGAAAATCAGTGAGGTAAAGTGATGCGAATAGAGTCAATGGGCTCCCAAGCAAGATTTTGAGAGGCATGAATTTAAATGTCAGTTGGGCTGCTACTTGGAAGAAATGGGTTATAGTAGACCTGTCACATGCTACAAAGATAATATGTGTGACAAACTGGTGCCTCAGACAGATACTGCTTGCCTTTGCCTTGGCTGATAAACTATCTTCATTGCTTCAGCTAGAGAATTTGCATTGAAGCCAATTTGATGGGGGAAAGAAAGAACCACACGTCTTTATTTTGACAAGAACTCCAATGTGTGTGTGTGTGTGTGTGTGTGTGTGTGTGTGTGTGTGTGTGTGTGTGTGGCATCATTGATGATCTTTGTTAAAATTAAGATCCTATTCTTCCTATGCTTTTCTATTCACACAGAGTAGTAGCAGTTCTTTCACTGGATTATGAAGCATGAGATGATTTTGACTCATTATCTTTAGTTTATATTTTAGCCAAGCACTCTTTCTCTCTAACATTATCTCACTCACTTCTCTCTAGCACTATCTCTGAATCCTTTTAGTGTACACCCAGACACATATTAAAGCACATCAGTTCACTCAAAAGTCTTTTCATTTGTTTCCTCTTCCCACAAAGAATGGTTTTCTATACACATGCCACATGACAAATCCCTCTTTACTCAAAACACTTTCTCTGTCATACCTTCCATAACCACCAAACTAAAATTAACCCATATGCACTTGACATTTATCAACATCTAAGTGAATATATATTTTATGCACTAACATATATCACCATCTAAGTGAATACATATTTGCCATCTTTACTAATATTCTGTGAACTGATGCAATGATACATATTTCTTTTATAGAATTTATAGTATACTATACATTTTAGGAGGCTACACTGTTCATTTTCTGTTCTCTTTTTGGAGGGCAGGGTGTACATTTTTGTTACATTTTTAAAATCTCCTTCACACAATGGTGATAGTACATGGTAAATAGTCTATATTTATTTCTTGAATAACTAAAGATTTTATTAGGTATGGAATCTAGAGTGCTGAAGATAGTTTCATTATTGCATAAATATCCTGAATGATATCTTTCTTTTACTTTACTGGATGGATATTACTTCCTTGTTCAATGTAAACAGGCTACCAGCAATAATTTTCTGTTCTTACTATCAGTGTGATTAGCTCTTTTTCTCTGTGCTTCTTCATTACATTTTTCCCATTTATTCCTATCTCTTCTTTTCCTAATGAAAAATGAGAGGATTAAGAAACCAAAGGTTCTAAAATGTATTCAGCATTTAATAATATTCTTCATCTTATTCCCATAACTTAGACACATTGTTTTCAAATTATTCATCTACTCAAAACACCTACATGATTTTAGAATATTTTACAAATGTTTTCAGTATCTGTTTTCCTTGGCTTGCCTTCGGTTGAATTTCCTAAATAGATAAACAACATATTCAGTAATTCAGAACATATTCTACAGAGTTTAAACTCAGAATATATTTCACAACTTTTAAACCCTTCATTAATAAAATGATTCTTTAATATTCTTACTTTATGCCCCAGGAGCCATAGAGAAGCCCTGTGCAAAACACTGAGCCAGGCATGGTAGTTCATACCTACAATCACAACACTTGGGAAAGTGAGTCAGGATGATCAAGAGTTTGAAGCCATACTGGTTTACATAATGGTAACTTATCTCGGACAACAACAAAAACAAATTAAAGTACAAACCTTCTCACTATTTTAACAAATTCATTTGGCAGTATTCTAATCCTAGTATCTCAGGAATAGCATGTAGATCTTTAGTAGAAATCTTCCCTTTTCTCCCTGTTGGGAGAGAAAAAAGGTGATATTAATGATAAAACACTTGAAAAATGGTACAGTTGTTCCTCAAGACTATATCTTTCTATTATTATATTTAATACCTTTTATAATGAGCTGTTTCAGAGATTTTTGAGAATATTCTACTGTCTGAAGACATAATTTCCTTTAAATAATCTTACCAGCCAAAAAGGAAATAAAAACATCTGAAATATTAGCACTTGAATATTTTGAAAATCTAAAAGAAAGAATTATCTCATTTTGTTTTCTAAAGAACAGTATAATGTAAACAGTAATAGTCATCATTTATTTTGTATTTAAAATACATTATATCATTTTCTATCAAAGAAGTCACAAAACAAGAATAATTACAACTGTGGAGATGATATATATATAGAGAGAGAAATGTGTTAAACACTATACATGATAAAGAAATCACATGGCATTCCAAAAGTCTCTCCCAATCATATAATATAAAACTTACATGGAACTTTGCCATGTACATAATTATTGTAGTTGAACTATTTTATGTTTCCAGTGTAAAAAGAATCCACTTTTAGGTTTCTAGAAAAATTTGTGGTTAGCTTCCTTTTTGTTCTATTTCTGCCAAATTTAACATTTTCAAGAATATATCTGCTTTATTTAATGCTAATATCTATGTAAATGCATATATGAAATATAGCGTTTAACATTTGAAATTGGAAAAATGCTACACTACTAACAAAATATGAAGGTGCCTAATTAAAGCAGTTATAGTAATGAATTATCTTAGAAATCATCAGCAAACTAAGTATTGCATTCTAAGTAAATTTAAATGTTACAGATAAATAATTATGGAGGTTTTATTTTTTTACTCTAGTTATTACTTGAAAATTATTTGACTATATCTTCCAAGATCATGTGCTAGACCCATGTCTCCTGGGATGGTATGATCACAGATACCTGAATCAGTAAATGCTCAAGTCTAATGGAAGACAGTTAAGTTAGTGAGGGTACTTTCTTTTGAAGGAATTCATTTTGGTTTCATGTAGTATGTAGTGAACTCATTCTAGGCTGTTGAAATGCTAATCCACATTGCAATTTTTTTTGACATGTTCTCATTTTTCTTCCTGTTCCTCCAGAACATCACAACCTGAAGCCTTAAATGGAAGCCACATGTATGAGATTGCATAATCTTGAACTTCTACCTTACAAAATAATGAAACAAAATAATGAAACAATGCATGAGACCACATGATGTTGAATTTCTACCTCACAAAATAATGAAACAAATATCTCTTTTTCCTTTTTCTCTTCTTTTTTTTTTGTCAGTCGTGGGGACTGAATTCTGGGCCTGGACACTGTCTCTCAGCTCTTCAGCTCAAGTCCAATGCTCTACCACTTGAGCCACAGCACCATTTCTGGCCTTTTCTGCTTACATGGTACTGAGGACTCGAACCCAGGGCCTCAGGTATGCAAGGCAAGCACTGTACCATTGAGCCACCTGACCGTCCCCCAAACATCTTTTTTATATAGTAGGCAGAGTCAAATATTTTCTTATATCAACAAAAACCATGAATGACTATCACAAATTTGTTCCAAATCTGTTGCCAAGACAACATCCCAAAAATATAGAAATGGCTTTGGCATTGTGTAGCAGAGCGAAGTTTGGAAAAGCTTAATGGAATGAGCTAGAAAAAGTCTAGAATGTTTTATTTGAGGCCAGAGTGAGGGCTTAGAAGTAAAAGGAGGAGAGAAATAGTCTCAGATGGAAATGAGAGCTCTATTAGAACATTGTAGAGGTCACCCTTGTTATACAGCTGGGAAGAAGCTGGTTTCATTGTGCCATGTCCTTGAACTTCATGGAAGTTCATATTTAAGAACAATGAACTGGGCTTTCCCAGAATTGGCTGCCCATATCTGGTTAAGGATTCTGCCTTATGCTTTCTGGTAAAGTGAGCTATGATCACTGACTCCACAACTCAAGTGAGCCCAGCCATGGCTTGTGTCACTGCACCAAATGTAGTTTACACACTACATTTACCATCTAATTTCTAGAAAAGACCAGTTTTCGATAGAAATATATATGCATCAAAAGAAAGCCACAGATATAAGAGGGTACATGGGAAGATGCCATCTTCTTTCCTTACTTCGAACTGATCAGATCTTTTTGACCATAAAAGTAGACCTTGCTATAGTGCACAGAAATAATGTTAGTGCAGCACAAATGAAATCAGAGAGTTTTAATTATATCTTATTTGCAGATATTCAGGAGAATACTTATTTTTAAAGCATTGCTCTATCCAAAAAATTTGGAATTCCTTTATTATTAATTCAAAAAATAAATTGTAAAAATATTATATATTTTCAAAAACAAGGATTTTGTAGCAAACCTATTCTTTCTAATAATAAAGATAGGCTTCTGCTCATAACACATAAATGCAAAAAACAGCTTAATTTGAATAAGACTAAATTTATCTAAACTTTTCATTATTATTATCATAGTAGATCTTAACATAGATTATTACAAATTCAAGTCATATTGAAATCTATTTTTATTTAAATTATTCTGTTGTTCTATAATTTGTTCATTATTTTCATTATTAAAGCAAACATATGTATGCATAACAAAAATCATAGTTAACACAGTAAAACTTTTTTTAACACATCTGCAGATTCCATATTTGTTATTTCATGCACAGCAAATCAGAGAAAGCCTTCTCTCTTTGCAGCAACAAGAAAGAAATCCCCTCAGATTTGCTCAAAGCAGTAGCTTTAGGGAACAAAAACCTGTGGTAAGCTATACCTGCATTACAGAATTAATAAGATTTGTGAAAGTTCTCTGACCTTTTTATTCTTTTAATGTTTTGACACAACTATGTGGTTTAAGCTACATGAAATCCAGAAAGAAAAATAAATACAATAGCAGGAAATAATATTTCATTGATGACAAACTGGAATGAGTAGTTTTGGGGAGAGTTAATCTGTCATAATACTAGACCGCTTTCTTATCAACAAACTATTTCTTTTTAATAGGAGTAGGATCTTAAAGTGGATGGAAGCAAATTAAATGGGCTTTATCTGTACTTCCTTCACAAAGTTATTGTGCCATCATTATTTGGTGAAGATTTCAAAGAGAAGCAAACAGAATGTTGTATCTGAAGGAAGTAATTAAATTCTCAATTTGCCTACAATTATTTATTTGTAACAGTAGCAATTCCAAATCTGATTAATAGTAGGATATCCTTCTGGTAATTAAACACTCTGCCAAATTTCCTAAAATTAAGATATTTATTAAAAGCCACTCAGACTTCTTAGGTTTTTCCTAAAGCCTAAGAAGCATGAAGATGGAGATTATAATGAATAGTCTCATGACTTTATTATTCCTAGATGGCTCTGGAGAACAAGCAGAATGGCTAGCATTTTCTGCATATATTGTCATTTTTCTATGTGACTTTTTCCTCTGGAAAATGTATACCATAGCCCTAGTTATCAGGGTATTATTCAGTTTGAAAATGCATACAATATTAGCAGCATAATATCATCTAGAAAAGTCTTACATTTAAACTGCTTCAGAGCAGATGTTAACTTTCTTTTATTTACTAATAATATTAAATCATATACTTTCATAAAATCTATAGCCATCATTATGTAAGTGTACTTGAAAGAGGCAAGAACATCATAGTTGATTTTATCTTGGCAAAAAAATGCTAATGAATATGAAAAAAATAATACAAAGTTCAAAAACATAGTTGGGAATTGATGCATTGACTAAAGAAACAAGGGAAATTAAGGACAAATACACAGAAAGAAAAAAAACACACTAAGATATGGAAACAACCTCGATGCCCTCAGTAGATGAATGGATCAAGAAAATATGGTACATGTACAAAATGGAATTCTTTTTTTTAATTGTGAAATTACTGTACAGAGGGGTTACAGTTACATGAGCAAGGTAATGAGTACATTTCTTATCAAGCCTTGTTGCCTCCTCCTTTGTTTTTCCCCTACCATCCCTTCCCTCCCATCTCCACAACTACACTCTCACTTCTCCCCCTTCCCTTAATTGTAAAGTTAGTTTTTCAACTTAGTGAATGGAATTCTATGCCTCCATCAGAAAGAATGACATTGCCCCATTTGTTAGGAAACGGAAAGACTTGGAAAAGATTCTATTAAGTGAAGTAAGCCAGGCCCAAAGAAACATAAGTCGCATGATTTTCTCTTATTTGCAATAACTGGTATAAACTTAGGACAAGCAGAAAAGCTTGTCAAAAGCTATGTACATATGACCATATAAAATGATGTTAAGTGAAATGAACCCCAAGATAGGGACACAACTTGGTTTTTTTTCTTTCTTGCTATTGTTTTTAACATATCTAAAATGTACTATGTTTTTTTTGTTTCTCTTGTTTATTCTTCCCCCATGGTATAACCCCTGTTTTCACTGTATCTTGAATATACATTTTTCTAATTTGGAGAGGGGAAGGGAAATAACAAAAAGCTGAAACAAGGATACAGGTTGACCTATTGTAACAATGACATGTACAGGACACTATGTTGACAATGAAATTTACAACTTGGGAGGGGGAGAGGGTAGTTGGGGAAGAGGAAAAGAAAGCGATGGTAAGGGAAAAACAAAGGAGGAGATAAGAATGCTCCATAGGAAATGTACTCATTCCTTACTCATGTAACTGTAAACCCTCTGTATACTATTTTTTACAATA
>NW_012267289.1:1253227-1403641 GCF_000151885.1 Dipodomys ordii | reverse complement strand
TTTTTACAACTTGTATGAACAGTATGCATTTACATACTGTGAATGGCCCTACCGTATAACATTGACCTAGTTTTCACTGAAAAACAAAGGAGGAGGCAACAATGCTTGATAAGAAATGTACTCATTACCTTGCTCATGTAACTGTAACCCCTCTGTACAATATTTTCACAATAAAAAACATTAAAAAAAGAGTTAAAATAGTTGTCACATAGGGAATACAGTTTTAAAAGCCTTTGCTTGCTTGTTGAGCAGAAACACAATTGCTCAGTAAGAGTAGTTGACAGTTAACATTTAGCCTTCTTGTAGCAGGCAAATTCTTCTTTTCTTGAAAGATTGCAATTCAGTTCCTCACACTTCTGTGACAGGAGTCACTATAGACACAATGGTGACAACTCCTAGTGCTAAAGGTCCAAAGGAAGTGGGTAACTTCTTTTATCTATTGCTCCTTTCAAACACTGGAGATGTAAGAAGAGGAGGAGAAGAGGAGGAAGAAGCCATGCAGGGCATCAACATGAAGCATCCTGTTCTATCACTAGATTTCACTGCACAAAATCCATCACACAAAAACCTGAAGGACCCTCACCAGCGCTAGCCTCTATTAAGTAGGTTCACCACCTTCAGGAAAGATATAATCATAACCTCATTAAAGATGCAAATATAAAACAAGTGCACCATCAATTAGATGAAACAGCATGAAGGAAATACTTGAAATTTTTTAAAAGCATTTTACCCTCTCTAAGACCTATTTAAATTTTAGGTTATTCTAATGAACACTGGGTTTTTTTTTAGACTAAAAGCAAGATAAAACTAGATAGAAATCTAACTATAAGACAAATATTGCAATTGTTACGAGAAACTTATGGCTCTGAAAAGAATGTAGCAGTATATCAAAATGTACCAATTTATTTGTTTTAGGATTTTGGCTTATTTTAGAATTAAGGCTCTGTCTTCTATCAATTTTATATAATCATATAGCTTAGATTTCTTTTTCAAATTTTATTTTATGATTACAGTTACATACTTAGGGAAGTGAGTACATATCTAGATTTCTTTAAACTCAACTATATAAAAATGTGGTATGTTTCAACAATATTCATGTTGTACCAGAGTAACAAGATAACATTCTATTAATTAAAATGTATATTCAGTAATTTCCTCTAGAAATTAGCACTCATATTTTGCTTAATAAACACTATAACATAACTTAGAAGCATTTCTATATGAAATAGCTTACAGTTTCTAAAAAAAAGAAAGTAAAAGTCCCTGGACATTATGAAAACGTGAGATAACAGGATAGAGAGTGCAAAGTGAGAGGAACAATCATCAGGGAGAAGAAAATTTAAGATTGAATTGCTTTCCGGAGTCCATTCAGATTCCTACAGACAGTTTTTTCAAAGTAACCTTTGGGAATCACTGCCCTGGTAATTCCTTCAGCATCTTCTATGACTTCCCTCTTTATGTAACTGGAGAAAATTTCACCTACTCCACATGATTTGGGTCAATTAGATGGTATAAGTTATTTTCTTATTTCCCCCAAATGTCTCAATTCTTCTAACATCCTAGTCTCTGGATCTCTTCTCCACCTATTTCTAACAGATAAATTGCTTTTTCTTTTACTCTTCAGTTGTCAGATTCCCTGAGATTGAACGTGAAATATATTCCCAGAACTTAGTAAAGAGGAACTATTACCTTCATACTCCCTGATATGATTGCTCTCTGTATGAAGTCTCAAATTGTATTAGATTTTGTTGTTGTAAAACATTACATTGTAATGCCACCCGTGTTCACACATACCTTACTTCAAAGGTAGTATTTTCAGGGACATAGTTGTCAGATAATTCATACCGTATGTGTGTGTGTATGTGTACGTGCGTGTAAATGTTTATATGTCCCTCTGTGTATTCCTTCATACTTTAGAAGCTTAAAGTAACTTCGTACTTTATGTTATGCATAAATGTTTCTAAGAAGTTGAAATCTCAAGTTACACAAATGCATTGATTTGGAAGATTTATTTTAAAACAGATATTCTGGAGATCGGAAATCTGGATACAGTGTTCCTGAATTTTCTGGATCGAATTTCACAGGTCTAAAATGAAAGGGTTAAGTGAGCATCCTCTCATTGGATTTCAGGGTAATTTTCCAAGCTTCTTTGGTAAGGTCACACCTTGATTCTGTTGGGTGGGAAGTTCTTGCTTTCTGGCCAGCTGCCAGCTTTCATTTTTGATTCTAGAGACTCCCTAGTTGCCCACTTCAGGATGTTTCTTTAACATAAGAGTTTTTCCCAGAGTTTTTCCCACTCAGACTTTGAAGTAGAACATTTAAAATATTCTTACATTTTCTTGATTTCCTGCTTTTGAACTCCATAACCTCTCTTAGGTAGTAGCTTCATTAAGTTTTACCTACTCAGCTCAATCACACCAGCCTTGAGAGGAAGAGAATTATACAATGTGCCTCCTCCAAAGGGTAGAAATCCTGAGGAGCCAACTGTGCACTGTAACTGCACATTTCTATCCTTTTTTTATTTGCTATCTCTCACCTCAGTTGGCTGACAATAAAATCGTTGTTTCACAAAATTAAAAGGAATCTAAAACTTTAACCCTTTGAAAAAACATGGGATATGTGGGATTCATTGATTCATTCATCCTCATTTCATTGAAGATGAAACTGGGAAAGTTTAGAAGTAATAGCAATGTATCAATTTGAAGAAAATGATGTTTTTAAGGCAGGAGAGAAAGGATGGCTATGTAGTTTCAGTAATTTCTAGAAAATTGTCCATGTAATATTTCAGGTAATCAGGGCAAAATGAACTGTTGAAAAGATTGAATTTTAGTTTCTAGTCTTAACTTCAGACAAAGCATCCCTTGTCCACTTTCTTCAGAGCCAGTAGGAACTTTCTCTGAGACAATGCTTCTAGTGACTACATTCACTTGGCGGTTCTTGCATCTTTTTGATTTTCTGGGAATCATCTATCACGAGAGAAAAAGAGCCTACTTAAAAAGTCTAGTGTAGGATTTGTCCTTTGGCTGGTTGCCTTAGAACCAATGAGCCAGTTGAAGAAGTTTAGAGATCATGAAGAAAGCATGTGCTGTTTTATAGAGAGAGTTCATCCCATTACATGTGAAAACAAAAAAAAAAATAGCATAACTCAGTGTAATGGTGGTTCTAATAAAGTCAAACATAAAACATATCAGACAACAAAAGAGTTCTACCTACATAGAAATGAGGCTATGCATTGTCTTCCATAAATACATTTCATCTAAGTGTTGAAAGATCAGAGACCAAGAAGAAAAGTAGTCATGTGAGCATTCAAATAGTAAAATGAAAAAAAGAGGACTTAAAATTCATGCTCTTAACATTTAAAAAAACTTTTACTTTTTAATTAAAAATTTTTTATTGTCAAGGTGATGTACGGAGAGGTTATAGTTACATAGTTAAGATAGTGAGTACATTTCTTATTGAACATTGTTACCTGCTCCCTTGCTTTTCTCCCACTTTCCCTCTCCCCACTGGCTCTCCACTCCTAAGTTGTAAAGTTCATTTCCAACATCTTATCTTGTGAGTATCACTGCTAAATTAGTTTACCTTATATCCTTTGTCTCACCATTTTATTCCCCTTCTCTTCCCAAATCAGATAAATGTATATACAAGACATAAGGTACCAAAATCAAAAACAGAGACAACGGGATAAACCGTAGAAAAAAGAAAAAAGAGAGAAAAAATAACTTCACACAGTACATTAAAAAAAAAACAAAAAAATAATATTCTTGTTTTCATATCTTGGAGTTCATTTCAATTAGCATCATTTTATATGGTCATATGTACATAGCTATTGAGCTATTGTGATCCTCTGCTAGGACTATCCTCGACATACACTAATTATTACAAATAAGGGAAATCATGGAGCCTATGTTTCTTTGAATTTGGCTTGCTACATTTCTTTTCGGACTGTGTCACTCCCTCCTTCATTTTATCCCGGGTTTTTTTTTTCCTTTTGCCTGCCCTTCCTCCTCCAAGTTGGATAGTTCATTTCCAACATAGTGTGTAGTGTTTCACATGTAGACTCAATGGTTACATTTGTAGCCTCAATGGTTACAAATGTAATAACCAAGTTTTGGAAATAATCCAGATGTTCTTCAGTGGCCAAATGGATTAAGAAAATTATACACACACAAACATATACATATATTTACATATATATGGATATGTGTATGTATACATGCATGTACATATATAAAGGATGAGCAAAATATGAATTTAACTTATCTATCAGGAAGAATGATATTGTTCCATTTACACATAGAGATGAATCTGGAAAAAGTTATAGAAAATGATGTTAAGTCAGGCTCAAAAGACCAGCGGACAAATAATTTCTCTCCTGTGAGGAAATAGGATTTAGTTTTAAATATACATGTGAACATAAGCAGGATTATATACATATGTACACAGACGTCTGTTATACACAAGGGAGAATTCCAATAGTGTAACTTCTTTAAACAGCCAACCTACAGTTTAACAAACTGAGTAACAGGAAGTAACTTGAGTGGTCAGGGTGTGAGTGAAGACCAGACTAGGGGACATGAATACAAAAAGAAAATGTGGGTAAAATCAGACATTCATATTCATTGTAGATATGTGAAGATGGAACTAGAAACAAGGGATTTGTGTGTTTGGGAAAGATGGCAGAGAATTACAAAAGGGATGACATTGATCATGATGTGTTGTATTTCTTAGCTGACAGGCTGAATTGAAAGTCCTTTGCACAAGACTTATAGATAATAAAAAAAAACATTTTGTTGTGTTCTATGTTTATGAAATTTTAAATAAAATTCTTCAGAGATTACTATATAGGCACATATTCTCTAACTTCCTTTTTAAAAATGTATTTCCTTAAAATGGTGAAAGGTTTAAGATTGGAGCCTTTCAAGTATTTCTTATTAATATGTGCTGGTGGGATACATTGTCTTAACAATAAACATGTTAATTGGGCTTAGCTGACAATTGAGAAAGTTATATAATAGGGGTCACAAACTCAACAGCCTATAGGGGCCTTACTGTTAACATAAATGAGAGAATCGAAATCCAAGTATTGTGTTGAGAGCCTAGAGGAGCCTCTGTGAACTGGAGACCATCTGACCTTTCTAAAGGGGCAGCTGCTATTCAGCCCTGACAATTAGTGTCATGTGGGAATACAGAGTTAACCATGCTTGAGTTTCTAATTGCTTTCAAGAAAAGCTGCTAATATAGATTTAAGTATTGACATTAGTTGTTGAGTTTTTTTGAATGTTTTTTTCTCATATAATAAATGCAAGGTAAAACATCTAGTAGTATAGAAAATTCTGATCAGTTGAGATGAGTCATAAACTAGTTTGGTATACAGTAAGCAAAGGACAGAGAGAAAAAGGGACAGAGACACAGGCAGAGACAGAAAGACAGAGAAAGCAGTGAGAAATTAAATTCAGCATCAAAAAGACTTCCATGGCTGAACCTAATGAGAAAAAATAATCAAATGTATTTATATAGCTTTTAGTTTAACCCAAACATTCCTCACCTACTCATCAATGGGTCCCATTGCAATTCTGTCAGATTGGTGACAGTAAAAATCTCTTTAAGCTCTGATCAAATCCATACAGGAGACTGCTGAAGTGCTTTGCAGAAATCATCTCTGTCCCTGAAAAGACCAGGGTTTTATTTTTGTATCCAACACAAAAATTTTAATGCTTAACACTGAGAGTATGTATTAAGCAATTAATCAGTACCTATGTTTAACTTTAATTCCATTCATGAATTTTTCACAAAATTTGAACCGCTGCCAATGAATATCTATACATATACATATGTACTTTATCTGATACACACATCAATCTATATGCATGTATACATGTATTTATATACATACATATATAAATATTGTCTTATGTCTTACCATATTTAGCAAATAAATAACCTGTACTATAATTTAGAGTCAACTTTGGGAGACAGAGTAAAACGAATTCCATCATTTTCTTTCCTATTCCAAAATTAGAAGAGAATTGTTTGCCCGGTTGAAAATTATTGTTTAAATTTCTGACACTAATTATTAATACGTAGAACAAATCATGAAAATACCTATTATGACTCAATTTTACAGGAAATAGAAAAATATAAGAGCTCATTGCAAGGTGGGAGTATTTGAATTACGAATCACATTTTTTTATGGACAGATATTATATACAGACAGATGTTAGATAGGTAGATAGATGGACGGATGGATACATACATACATACTTACATACATACATACATACATATCTAGACATATATGCATACATAGAGATGCTACAAATTAAGAGAAAGTAAAGGAAATATCATATTAAATATATATTAGATAAATATATATACATATATTAAATAAATATTAAATCCTATTGAGAGTCCTGAAATGTAACTGAAAAATTTCAGGAATTTCTTGAGGATTCATACAAATATATAATTTGGGGAATTCCATGCATTTCATCAATCAATTTCTGTTTGTATAACCATCCATCTTGTTTCTTCTACATCCTCACAGCCTATACTCATTCAAATGATGCTGAAACCTGCCATGTTCGATGCTTGTTTTCTTTTGCTTTAAATATTTATGCAGGAAACGAATAGGACTAAGTGGTCTATTTGTCATGTTATTTGGAGGATGATGCTAATTTAGTATACTATATTTTCAGTAGAAGAAATAGTCTGCAAGAGTTGATTTTGTGAAGCTGACTTCATTTATGTGTCTCTATGGGAGGGACGCATATGTTTGAAAAAGGAAATAGCTTCAGAAGATACACTGTAACACACAGTAGCATAACTTTAACAAAAAAAACACTATAAAATGGTGCTCTCCTTATGTTAGGTTATTAAACCCTCTGAGATCAGTACTTTTAAAAGTGTGGGATTCAGACAACTAACTGAAGAGGGACAGTTGCTGGAAAAAATGTTTAGGATAAGATTAAGAAAGGCTTTCATAGAAGCTAGAGTAGTAGAAGACACTTGTACTCACATATTTATGTCCAGTGCTTTATTATTTTATTTTCTCTTATCTCTTATTAGCTTCTGGGATTCCATATTGTGGAAACAGAGATTGTTTAGAGCTTCTCTCCCACAGATAAATGGATTATACAGTGATAATTCATTAAGTTAGAAGGAAACTTGCCTAACTTCTGGCTCAGAGACTCAGACTACTTCCTCTTGGAAACTCAGATAGACAGTTGATAGAAATTGAAGCCTCAAGCAATGATGGCCCTTAGCTATTTTATATCTACCTTACATGGACCAAGATCCAAACTCTCAGGGTAGTTTTATGTGTTGAAACCAACTTTAGTTACCATAATCTCAGGAGGAGCACTTTACTTGCCAATAATGCCCCAGAATGTGACCTTCTGGCCACTGTTCTCTGCCTCAGGTCATGCAGTCCAGCTAGCCTCAGGCATTAGCCCACCTTGTTGAGTTGCTGTCTAAATTCTGATAGATTAATGATGTTATCTTATTTTAGTGTGTGTGGTCTTGTCTTTTATTTTTAAATAATTTATCCAATATTTCTGCATGATAAAAGAAAATGAAAACTTTAAATAATATTTAATAATGTCTGGGATCAAAATTTATATATCATTATTGTAGCTGCAAAAGGAAAAAATCATTTATGTCTTATCTTGGAAGAGTATTTTCAAATTTAGAAGGCCAATTTATACAGGTATACATGGCATTCATTTATTATTTATAAGCAAGAGAGTTTCAAGGAACAATATTTTCTTAAAACTAGATTCAAGTTATAAATATAAGACACTAAGCCTAGCACGCAATTCTTTATATAAGGTTAAACATATCAAATTTCTCTCTAAAGTTTGTTTCTAGGATATTAAGAGTCAGTGGATAACCATTTAAAAAATTAAACATACCCTGTGGCAAAACACTGCTGGCTTCATCCAACATTTCTTTTATAAAAATTCCTGACAGTTTGGGATGGCAATGTGTTCAGGTAGCAAAGTATATTTCTAGGCATCCTGGCAGGGAGTGGGAGCCATGTGATCTAGTTCTAAGCACTGAGATGTGAGCAAAAATTTCTTTAGAAAGGCATTTTTTCCCTCTGCTAAAAGGAAAGGAGTCATCAATAATCTTTGCCATTTACCCTTTCCCTTTTTCATTTCTGATACAAGACTTGATGCCTACAGTGTAGGTACCATCCCATAACCACGGGAATGAAAGATAGAGGCTAAGAATAGTAGGGGAAGAACTATGAAAAGAGACTGGAAATTTGAGCAGCAATTCACCCTCTTATAATACCTATTGCCCAATTGCTGATGACATGAGAAATACACATCTACCCATTTATACCAATGTTTCTATCTCTTTATATATTTATATTTGCATAGATATATCTACATGTCTAAATATGGAAATACACATATATAGACACATATACATATAGACACATATACATATAAACACATATATGTATATATATACTTATATCTAATTTTTTAAAGTTTTTTTAGGATTCTTTTATTTTGTTCTAATTGGCCTATGCTTTTTATTGTGAGCCAGTAACATTAGACTAAGCTTCCAACCAATACTCTGTCTTTATGTTCAGCTTGAATGTATCATGATCAGAGTGGCAATACTATACTGCCCTTCCCTCAATATCTCTACAACATTAACATCAAGGCTTCTAAGATTATAAAATCCTTAGCTGCTCCAGTCCCTTGTATTAATTTACACTATTTGTATACAATCTATGTATCTCACTTCTAGTGTACTCAACTCACAGCAGTTTATACCAGGGGTGGTCTAAGAAACCAGGTGGAAGATGTTTTAGAGCTAGGCACTTTACTATTTTAATGCCATTTCACAACTGTGGTTGATTATGAAGAGCATGTGACTGGTGATAGAGAAAACCCAGGCAGCTACTGACACAGTGTGGTAGTTCAGGTCTTAACATATTCATCAACAATGGGAGCTTATTCCTGTGGAAGCTAGTTCATTTGCTCATAGGATGCATTTTGTACTGAAAGACAGAGTGACATTATAAGATTGAGTGACTTTTGCTGAGCCCTGCCAATAGTCTTCCATGATTATTAGGAAGTTAGGGTAACAAGGTAATAAAGGCCAAGTGTTTAAAACAGAGGCCACTCCTGTACAAGGAAACCATTTTCTGTATCACAGGAAAGCCAATTCAATGGCAATGTTTTGTGTTTTATTTTGGTTTGGTTTTTTGCCAGTCCTGGGGATTGAACACAGGGCCTGGACATTGTCTCTGAGCCTTTCTGTGCTGAAGGTAATGCTCTACCAGTTGGGCCACGTCCATCTTTTTCTGAGTAGTTTATTGGAGATAAGCACCTCCTGGACTTTACTGCCTATGCTGGCATTGAATTGTAATCCTCAGATCTCAGCCTCTTGAGTAGCTAGGATTGTCGATATGAACCACCAGTGCCTAGCAGGAAGGTAGTTCTTAGATGTGGAAGAAATACATCATTTCACTGATGGAATTGAAACACCAGGAGTACAATGGAAAGCTCTAAAGAATGGGAATTCAAACCTCAGGGAGCAAAACATAAAATGAACACAGTCAGAGACAACTATATAAGTGTTATCTACAGGCAGATCTAATACAATGAAAAGACACAGGCCATGAAAAAATGGATTAGAAGAGAAACAACAGTGTGAATTATATAATTTGTTGTGGCAATCTTATCAAGGGCTGGTAGCCAACTCAATGATCAGCAGTCTGATTTTTAATACTAAAATCTTAATAAACTTGAAGTTTTTGAAAACCTTAGACTACTTGCCATCTGATTCAATACTAAAGATGTAATAGAATATAAAGGGATATCACAGAAAGGACAGAGCCCTGTGACAATAGAAGCCAAGCATTTAATTTCTAGAAGCTCAGGATTTGAAGATGGGTTAAAATGATTGCAACAGCCTACAAGGTAATAATGGAACACAGAAGTTCTTATTTAGAGTCATGAGGGTGTTTGATAAATATAGTATTCCTTGAAGCAAAATAGGTAAGCAGAAAAAAGAGTAATACTGAGCCAGAAAATCAATAATGAATAATTTTGTGATGAGAATTGGCTTACAGTAAAAACGTTGTGAATGATAATTTGTTGATTTGCACCACTGAGATATTTCAAGATCATGGAATCCATCAACTTAAGAGGTACTTAGGAAGAAAGACTTGGCTGCAATATGGCAGGTGTAAGTGGTAATAATTCTTCTAGAAATCTCCTAATAAGAATATATGATCATTTACTCAGATAAACATGCAATGAGACAAGAGGAAATACTCAGACATGTGGAACCTATTATAAAATAGACCCTGGATCTGAAAGAGCATTAATAACCTAAGTTCTGGAAAATTCTGAAAAAAAGCTTAAAGAGAGGTTACATGCAACTGAGGGAATAAATAGCATCCTGACCAATCCTATAGTTTATCTCTTTAGCTCACAAAGACATCTGGTGGTCATTTTCCTGATCTCTGAATAAATAATCAGAGTTGACATAACAGTTGGCATAATACATACACTGGATTCTTTGTAGGACATAGGCTAGAATAATAGGCAAAATTAAACAGAAACCCCTTTCAACTACTCACATATCACCAGGATAGTAAATCACTATTATATTCTAGACAACAGAGTTTGGCAGAAATTAGTGCCACTCTTAAGGATCCAAAGAATTTATTGTTAGAAATCTCTTTTGTAATTCCTCCACATCTAAATTAATTTTTATACTGCAACCAAAGTCAAAATACCCACATTATGGCTTCAAATCTTTCAAAGCCTTTCTATTTCTCCAAAACCCCTGATGAAATGATAATATATCCTAGCAAACCCCAGATAGTCACAGTTACAGTATTTTTTCTTAGCCTTATCTTCTATATTTAATCTGAGTGTCTTTCACCAATATTTTATGAATGTACTTATTAACATAACAAATTTTCTGTGAATTTTTTTAAATGTATAAATCAGCTAAAGATTTTCTGAGTGCTCGAAATACTGGGGTTTGAACTCAAATCAAACTGGCATCTGCAAAGCAAATACATTACTGCTTGATACATGCCTGTAGCTCTTTTTGTCCACTTATTTTTCTTGAGAGGGTAATAAAGTCTTGCTTTTTGTACCCTGCAGACTTCATACTTACCCATCTAATTTTAGCTGAGACAATGTGTGTGCTATATTGCCCAGATTTTTCAGATGTGATGAAGTTTCACAGAAGTTGATATAGGAGATGGTCTCAACCCAAATTCATCCTGATGTCAGTTTCCTGATTAGCTAGATTTCCACATGAAACTTCAAATATCTAGCTAAAATGTTTAACTTTTTAAACCAATGTTTGTCAATTTTATTACTTATATTCCTTTATTTATATAGAGTATAAAATTTAGGAATTATATACTATTATCTACAAGATCATATACTTTTCAGTATTATTCTGGATGGAAGGAGGTAGGTATGATCACATAAAGAAACTCAAGAATGACATAGAGGACATGTCAGAATGCACTTGAGATTTTGATAAGGTATCCATGACACGCAGTCATGTGAGTCACTACAATAAAAGCTGGAATGAAAGTTGTATGCATTAAAATTATCATATAATTTTAATAAAGCTTAACACACTTTCTTTTCATGAAATTTTGATTAAGAGATTCCCCTAAAATCTCATTTTGATTTCCTACTTATTTAGTCCTAATGTCCTTTTTACTGAGGTGGAGACCCTGAAAATATAGTATGTTTGATGTTTTCAGAATGACTGAAATCAAGTAAAGTTTTACTGATATTAATAGTTGAGTTAAGAAACAAGACTTGATGCTGACCAGTAGGCATACTTTTCTATTTTTAACAGGGGTAAATCATAATGCCTTATTTGAATTTCAAAGAACTACAATTTTGTTCTCACCAGCCTAACAAAGGGTAGAAGCATAAATTTTGAAAATATTTTTCAAAGGAAATGACTATTGTATTAAATTTAATTATTTTAGACACAATTATTTTATTAAATATTCCTGCTAGTTTATTTAGCTACTTATTTTTGTGCAGGTAGTGAGGTATGAACTCAGTAATCCAATTAGTTAATTGGAGATAAATCTCAAAGATTTGTGCCTGAGTTTGTTTTGCAACACCATCTTGAGATCTCATCTTCTTAAGTAGCTAGAATTACAGGAGTGAGCCCTGGTGCTCAGACAATTATTTCTTCTTTAAGATTATATTTTTCACACTTCAAAACTCAATTGTTATCTTTTCCAATTCATATGAACATTTCAAAACTGTATTTTGATGCTGTAGTATATAAAAGATTTCTAAAATTCTCTTTGCTTACTTGCCATAAGTTTATTTTTGAAACCAATATACTATTTATCATACCCAGAGATACCTTAATTTTTAATTGGATGTGAAGGCCTAGAAAGTCTGTGAATTGCTTTGTTGAAGCTACTATTATTTATGATTCACAATTCTCAACTGAAATGCTCCTGAATAAAAAAATCTGTTGTTATTGTGAAATTAATAGATAACTCCAATATCTAGACCCATTGATTGTGTGAGGGATATTGTGCTTGAAAAACTATAAGACCACCATGAATCTAGTATGAAATGAATTTCATTTGCTTTTAACATATTCCTAAAGGTATTAACAATATGATCTTTGCCAAGGTTTGAAAATATCTAGGTCACCCTAATTACTCATTGATGAATTCCAGTAGATTTGAATTTCTTTCTTAAATCCTGCTTTTTGTTCACATATTGATTTTTCAGATCCCATTCCAAGGTGATGAGAATTTTCTATCAGATTTTCTTGATATTCATTAGTGGTTTTTCTGGGCTCTGAACACTGTGAAAGGCAATATAAAATTTTAAAAGTATTTAGACTATCGGCAATTCTGCAAAGACAAAATTACTCTTACCTAAATTAATACCTTTGGATTTCTGTCCATTTCTGAATTGTGGACCTATGCATATTCAGTATTCTATTCTATAGCCTGTTCTTTCAGAAGTAATTTCTAATGATTCATACAATCTTCCTTAATTTTAAAAGGGGCTGGTTCATATTGCTCAGTCTCCTAATGTAAAATAAAGTTAGTTCATCATGTTGAAGATTAAAAACATATTGAATATCAGTGATTGAACTCTGGGCTTGGATGTTGTCCCTGTGCTCTTCAGTCAAGGCAAATGCTCTACCACTTGAGCCACAGTGCCACTTCTGGTTTTCTAGTAGTTTATTGGAGATAAGAGTCTCAGGATCTTTCCTGCCCAGGCTGGCTTTGAACCACCATCTTCAGATCTCAGCCTCCTGAGTAGCTAGGATTACAGACATGGCCACTGGCATCCAGCTCAGTGATTTTTTTTAATGCTTAGATTATACAACAAATTATTTTACATATGGATTTCATAAAAGTCCCCAGAGTATTTGACTACTGCAAGCTCTCCAGAAAAGGTTGTTCATTCTAGAAAACCATATTTAGTTATTTGTCAATGTTTTATAAGGTGGTCTTTATAAGAAAAAAAGAAAGTATGGCAAACCAACCATGATATACCTTTCTTATTCTTCAGCAATAAAGGAAGAAAATTTGAATGTATTCATTATTGTGTATTCATTTTTTTTATTTTGATTCAGAATGAAGACATAATTCACATTTTTAAGGAATAATAAACTGTTATATGTATTAATGTCTATAGAAGAAATAAATAATATAGTCACATTATGAAGATGTATATTTGTAGATATATAATAGAGTACTTAGGGGGAAAATGAAATAAAAGTGGGAAGAAACTCATAACATCCCTAATTGCACATAATATTATTCTGCAATAATTATAAGATCTCCTGAACTTTACCAAAAGAAATTCTCTTAATTATGATTTAAAAAATTAACAAAGTAGCAGGATATAAAATGGACATACAGAGATATGTAGTTTTATTTAAAACAATAAAAACCAGGCTAGGAAGAAATTAGATAATCAGAAAAATATTTCAATCTTTAATCATTTTTAGTAGTCTCAAAACCTGAAGAATTTCCTAGGAATTAACTTCAATAAGGAAATTAAAAAAAAAACTTAGATGACAAAAATTGAAGAAGACCCCAAGTGGTAGAAATATTTCCTGTATTCATGGATTGATAGATAATACCATGAAAATGACCATACAACCGAAAGTATCTAAAAGTGGAATGTAATTCTCATCAAAATTCTAATGATATTCTTAACATAAGTAAAACTTCATTCTGAATTTTATATTGAAACAAAAACAACCTGTGTTAGCCAAAATAATCCAAAGAAAAAATAAGCAATAATGAGGTTATTACAACCCCAGAAGTCAAATTCTACTTTGGAGTCATAGGAACAGAAACTGCATGGTACCTGCCTAGGCACAAAAAAAAAAAAAAAGAAAGAAAGAAAGAAAAAAAGAAAAGAAAAAAGACATGAACACATGAAACAGAAGTTATGCCAGGAGTCCTGTAGTATTCCCATCCACATAGTACTCCTTACACACATATAAACAAATAACAAAAGATATGAGCTGGACCCAGTGGCTTACTCATGCCTGTAATTCTAGCTACTGAGGAAGTTCAGATCTAATTATCATGGTTAGAAGCCAGACAGGTCAGTAAATTCTGTGAGACTCTTAACTCCAATAAACTACTCAAAAGAACCAGAAACATAGAGACAGTGACCAGGCCCAGAGTTAAAGCCCTAGGACCGAAAAAAAATACAGTTAGAGATTATTTAACGTTGTAGTCTTGTTTAATGGAGAAATCAGCTCAATGGTGACTAAATCATAACAGTAATTAAAGAGATAATTTTATATAGTCATTATCAAAACTAAAAATGTGATCACATACTGATAATCTTTTTTTTATAATTCTGTATTCACAATCATAGTGAGTTGTTTCCAGGGACATATAAACCCTTTGAAAGTATCTACCATCAACAAGTCTTTTATTTTGAAGCAGAAAGTGGCATACCTCATTTCCCTACATAAGAGAGGAGAAACTAAATGACAGAAAAAGTTATATTTTGTAATATTTTAATAAAAATTGGATATTCTGAATTTAAATAAGTTGAAATAAATTTTCTGATAAAATCTATGGAAATATATTATGAGTTATGAATAATTTAAATATATTCAGGTGATTGAATAATAACACATGCTAATTCACCAGCATAGCATGTAGAATTTTAACTTGAAATGGAGATATCTAAAATACAAAAAGTAAGCTTTTGTAATAAGCTCTTTAAATAAAAGCTTTACCCATGCTGGAAAAAGGGTTAGATTTTCAAATATACTTCATGGTCTTCCTATGTAAAATTTAATGTATTCTTATTTTTATTAGAATATTTTTAAATGATGCTTTAAAGTTAATATCTAGATATTTCACAAAAATATTCTTCTGGATTTTTTTAGCATGTTATTCTAATTTGAATGTATACTTACATGTATGATTTAATGAACTATTTCTATTGATAAGAAACAGTTTGATGCATATATTATATATGTATAGTCAGATCAACAACTCAGAGGAAGAAAATTTTAATTATTTGTAGTCAAACCATTTTTCAAACATCTATATTTTCATCACTTACACATGAGGCATTTCACCATAGAAGATTCACAATTTTACATGTACACACAATGTTTCCAGAGTAAAGTCCACTTTTGTTTAAATGTTTCCTACACTATTTTTAGATTAAGTCAAAATACTTGATGACTGGTGGATGGTGTGTAGCAGGAATTTAAATCATAATGTGGACAAAGTAAGAATGTTGGCTTTGAGGAAAAAGTAACAAAAGATGTCATCTAGTCTCCCTAGTTTCCAATTATATTTAATCTTTTGTCTATATAATCCTTTATCATATTTATCTTACTCAAGAAATAATTCACACTAAATAATTCGTATATTTCATGCACAATCAATACATTTTTCTTTTTGTTTTTCCTATATAGTCTTACATGTCTATTGCCATAATTTTAATTGTGTTGGTATTTTCATGTAATTAACTGGTACATAAAATTAATTTATTTTCTTAACAGGCAGAATGACCCACTTCTTACCATAGAAGAGTTTTATAATGAATAAATATCCATATCCTTCATTCTTTTTCTTTTTGTTTTCTCCCAGCTATCAGTACTCACCATTTGAGCTATTAAAGCCTCTTCAGTTAATATTCAATTTGCCCACTGAATGATCCCTCATCTTATTCCCTAGCTGCTATACTTTTATAAGTGTTTATTCTGTCCTTTTGATTATACTAATTACTTATAACTTAGACTCTTGCCTTCTCTAGATCAGGAGCAGTATAGATTAATAATCCCCTTTTTTAAATGTTCTTATTAAGTAGTTGTGCAAGAGTTACAATTCTATAACTCAGATTATTACAATGCTTCCTAATCAGTCACGCCTTGATTTGTTCTACATTTAATCACTCCTACTTTCAAGTTATAAAGTTGACTTTTTACAAAATATACATTAAATATAATTTAAATGAATTATATTTAATTAAATATAATTTAAATGGTCAATTTCTATTATATCAAATGAATGATTTCTACATTTCTAAGAATGTTACTAGACAGGTACAATGATGGACTTTGGTTATCCAAGATATAAAACAATTGCTGTTTTTGATATTTTTACCATGTATCTTAAGGAGAGATGACATATGTAGCTCTAAGTTTTAGGTTATAAAAGTCTAATATAAGCAAACAGAATTAGTAATTATAATTCAAAAGAATATAACATAAAATATTTGAGTTTGAATTTGTGTTTTTACTATTGAAGGTGTTAATTAATTCCTCATTAGTAATTTAAACATTACATTATCTGCTTTTTGTCAACTGTAATATAAAAGTGTAGATCACAATAAAGCTGTCTTAAAGCATGTACCTACATAAAATATAAAGCTTTTTTGTTTTTTCTTTCCTTAAGAAAAAAAAAAAGGAAAAAAAATCAGTTGCTTCTATTATGCAAACTTGGATTTAAATATTTAGATTTTATTTAAACGTTTGCTTGATCTTTTGTCAACTTCACCCACTGGATTGTTACCAGTCTGTTTCATTTCTAGATCAGAAGTATTATAAATAGATTTTTTTAACTATGGTGTGAATAATATTTTCCTGAAATAAAACTAGAGAGAATAACTTAACTATAAATAGCTAGCTAGGCCTTTGTAAATGTGGAAACAACTACAGAATGTTGAGTCTTATTTGAAGAAAAAAATGCATATATAAACAATGGAATTGTATACATCTATCAGAAAGAGTAACATTGTTACTTTTGTGAGGAAATGGAAAGACTTGGAAAAATACTCATGTAAGTGAAGTAAACCAGACCCAAAGAAACATAGACTCCATGTTTTCCCTCACTTGTAATAATTAGTATATGTCTAGTATAGTCCTAGCAGAGGACCATAATAGCTCAATAACTATGTATATATGGCCATATAAAATGATGAAAATTGAAATGAACTCCAAGACATTGAAACACAGGTCCTTCTTGTGATGGTTGACCTTGTTGTCATCAATATACTGTATCTAGTTCTTTCTTTTTACTTTATTTCATTTTGCTTTTGCCATTAGTCTATCCCTGGCAATCACTGTCTTTGATTCTGGTACCCTGTGTCTTGTGTATACTTTGGTTTGATTTGGGGAAGTGAAGGGGAATAACAAAATGTTGAAACAAGGACAAAGGATGACCCAATGAAACAATGATACCCAAAGGACACTATGCTAGAAATGAACTTTATAACTTGGGGGCGGGGAGGATTGGGGGAGGGGAAGGATAGTGGGAGAAAAACAAAGAAGTGGGTAAAAATGTTTGATAAGAAATGTACTCATTGCCTTACTCATGTAACTATAGCCCCTCTGTACAGCATCTTTACAATAAAATACAAATTAAAAAATTATTAACCTCCGTCATACTACAAAACTTTCTATAAATATGTACAAAGTAAATTGGAAGTTATGAACCAGAAAAACATATTGAACGCTTGGTCTTAAAAATTGTTATATGAATAACATATGATGACTTAAAATACCTTTAAATTTAAGAAATGTAATACAATATAATACGTAACTTCCACAATCAAAATAAAACTAATGTTAACATTTTACTATTATAGCATGATTTCATACTTTTTTGTTTTGTTTTTGTTTTTTGGTCATGAGGCTTGAATTCTGGGCTTGGCCGCTGTCCTTGTGCTCTTCAGCTCATGGCGAGTGCTCTACCACGTGAGCCACAGAGCCACTTCCAGTTTTCTAGTGGTTTATTGGAGATAAGAGTCTCACAGACTTTTCTGCCTGGGATGGCTTTGACCTGCAATCCTCAGATCTCAGCCTTCTGAGTAGCTAGGATTAAAGGTGTGAGCCACCAGCACCCAGCTTTCATATTGGTTTGAATAGTATGCCATACACTATGTGGATATGTATGTGTGTGTGTTTTAATTGAACAGTTCCGTCAATATACCTACCATCATTAGATTTTAACAATATAGCATGCATTTCAAAGGCCTTTCAATAGTCTATTATTCATATTCACACACTTTTAAAGCTTAATTTCAGCACACTATAGAATAAATTTCTCATTATATAAATATTATGTAATAATACAGCTGGGTTTTTTAATTCATCCAAATATATCAGGGTTGTTGCTTGTTTCTTGCAGTTAATGTTATTTTAATTTTAAACATGGGAATATATGAAACAGAGCAATCATATGATTTGTTGTTTATGTTTTAAAAATCCTTTAATAATGTGAAAACTGACCAAAGCAATTCTAGGAGTTACTGTGTTATAAGATGGCTAAATTTGTAACAGGTGGTATTTTGAACTCAGATAAAACAAATAGGTAATTAGTATAATGTTATAAGATGAATAAACACTGAGTTTTTTGATAAAATAATAGACTCATCATTGAGTTAAATGGTTGAAGGCAGTTATGGCATTTTTCCAAGAAATATTCTTGAGGAAAAGAGGAAATATTGAAGGAGAAACTTAGAGGTATAATTTCTTTTAATTTAACTCCTCTCAAGAAGGCAGAGCAATGATCCTAATTCATAGCAATAATCTCTTACATGATTAACTAATGGTAGATAACTCTGGAGAGTTTATGGTTGTTTATGAGGCAGATGTGAAACAGAATGAAAAGCAACAAAGCTTACAACCCTGTGATGCCAATTATTTTCTTGAAATATACCTCTACCATCATTAACTTGTCCTTTTAAGACCTCCATCTAGAGAATAATTTAGAAGAAATAATTGTCACTGAAATTAAAGTACTTTAGAAAGCTGAAAATTATATCTTCTTAGGAAAAAATGGCATAGAACTGTGCAACTAAAATGAAAAGGTACCAACAGAATAAGGAAGGAAAATATGGATAACTTCCTGTAGCATCACCATTGAGAGCTTGCAGAATCACACAGATCTTAAATGAAAACAAACCATATACAATCGAAGGTAGATACATTAAATCCATATTTTAATGGAGAAAACTTACAAAACTTATCTGTGATATTTATTAACATACATGTTCTAAATAGGATCTCCTAGAACAATTGTTGGAAATAACCCAGATCAAAATTCTGTAACTTCTATTCCAAATATATTACATTGCAGTCTCAAAATGATCTATAGAGAATAATTTCTTTCATTTGATCTTAATCATTTCTTGGTTTCTTTTTTTTTCTTTTTTATTGCTATTCCTGGAGCTAGGACTCAGGCCCTGGATGTTGTCCCCCAGCTTTCTTTGCTCAAGGTTGGTGCTCTACCACTTGATTCACAGCTTAGTTTCCCACTGTTTTGATGGTTAATTGAGCATTTTTCTGCCTTGATCTTCAGGTCTTGGCCTCCTGAGTAGCTTGAATTACAGGAGTGGGTCATCCTTGCCATACTCATTAATTGATTTTCTTTGTTTTGCAGATTATGTCTTATTAAAATCTCTGTAGCTTTTATTTACCTTAAACCCATAACAATAACAGCAACCTCAAATTATCACTTAAAATCATTATACATTTTACCTAATCCTGCAGTGATTTTAACACATTCTGTTAACTATTTCTGGTAAACCTTTCCTATAAGTTTCACCAGCTATAGTTCAGATTTCAAGCACCCACTTGCACCTGGTCTCTCTTTCATTGCTCACAAGGAATGAATGTTTTACTTCCTCATAGTATAGCAGTCATTGGATTCCACATGGCCAGTCTTCTGGAACAGGGAGTATCTTGAGTTAATTCCAAGCCAGATCATTTGATTGCCAATCACAAACCCTCCAGAACTCTCTTTACATTCTGTCATGCTGTAATAACAAGAGCACCTGTGGATAGAGAAACACTATACCAGAGAAATACATGGGATGACTGAGCCATAACAGGGAGGAGATGCTTGGTGAGCTGCTTAATATATGAATGAGTATGTTGGCTAGTAAAATTGCAAATTTGAATACTCAGAAACCCACATCAATCTGATCCAAGCTACATAAAATCACTAATAGCTTGAGATAATATATAAACCCATCAAAAATAGAATATACAGCTCTAGAGGGGTAAAGATTTGAAGATGTCATGAAGGCAAAACAAAGCAAAAACAACACACACTACAGAAAAGCTTAGTAAGCCAAACAGCATATAACAATCATACATATTTAATTACATATATATGAATCGTACATATATTACATACATTTGTATATTATATCTATAATATGTAATTTTATGTGCTATGAAGATGTATGACTTTTTAGAACAAGTCAGAACTTATATGTACATTCAATTTCAATATATGTATATGAATTACCAAAGCAGCACATTGGTTTAAATATTGTTGAAATCCCTGAAGGAAAAAAATCAGAGGTATTTAGTTGTTCCTTGATGACAGTGAATATATTATACTCATTAATCGACTCATCATGTACACTTAATGTCTACTTATTGAATAAATGGATAAAGGAACAAATGGTTGAAGAAGAGTATCTGGCTCCCTATCCTTTTTGCATGAAACCACATACAATTATTAAGCACTTGAGACATGTATTGTATGCTAGGAGTTTGCAGATTGTGAGGAAGTATGCTATGAAGAATTTGCCCTTGTGATGTATTATTGCATTACTAAAGCTTTGCAAAGTAAATTTAATTTTGATTACAGTGCTTGCCCAGAAAATAAGGGATAAATGGTAGAAACTAATGAGTTATGAGTTTCCATTCAGAATTTTAATAAAGAAACTTCTGGGATTGAGGGATTATTTTAAGTGTTTCATAAAGGAAAATTCTGTTTTGGTGTTATTGAGTTTTACAATTCTTTCACTGGGATTTTTTAAGTAAAAATTATGCTGAAAAACCCACCTGTTACAATGTCACTTACAATAGTTTCTTTTGCATTAAGTCTTCTAAGGTCCCAGGCTAATAAAAATCAATTGTGCTATTTTGCTACAATTTGGTTTTTAAACCAGTATATCACACAAGTATCTGTGGGACCAACAGAAATATTTACAGCAGTGTAAATAGGTAGGACTTCTGGTGAAACAAATTTCATTAGGAATGTTCAAGATTTCATAATAACATGGTTAGAAGAATTTGTGGAGTTTTACAAAAGAAGAATATGACTTTTTTCCTAGCAGTTGGCACTAGTTTTGGTTATCCAGAACATATATTTACTGCTAAATACATGAAGCTCTTCAAGGTAGTTTTCAAGGGCTGCTTTTTCAAACTATTCTTTTTCCTTACTAATATATGTCTTGTTCTTTTAATTCTAACTCACATTATATAATACTCTAACATTAAAAGATTGTACACTTAACATTGCTAAGAAGTATAAAATACCCAAACACATCCACATGTATTCTTGCAACAAAGATTCTTTTATGTAACATTTAAAGCCATGAAGTTTTTACTATGTTAGACATTGTTGCAATGGTAAAAAAGAGGTGATAATGACCATTATATTAAAAAAAAACACCTAGTCATTTCAATAAGATAATAATTATAGGCATTAGCAAGGACTAAAGAAGATAAATGACAGAAATAAGGAAGAGTGGAAGAACAAAAATGTCCTCTATCTCTAATTTGTTACTTAATATCTACTTTGATCTAGAAATTCTAATCTGAAAAATAAAATGTTCTTTTTCCCTAGTGTCAGTCTACATGAAATCCTCAAACATGGAAAAAGCAATGGTAACAGTTGTATTAAAGAAGCGATTAGAAATGTTTCTTAATTTATCAAATTTCCTGGCAGTTACTTTGCAAAGTTCAGAATAAAACTGCAAATAAGGAAATTGTAATTGGGAAAATGAATACAAATCACCAGAGAGAAAAAAGGAAAGGTAATACTTAGCATAAGCTGATATCTCCATTCATGCAAAATTCAAGAACAAAAACAATACCCTCAATCTTATCGAAAGAATTCTGAAACTGCCTAGAAATCTAACTTACATGACCACATACATGCCTTGCCATGTCAGCCATCTGCGGTCTTCTATACTCTCCCCATTGAGACAGCGTACGCAAAATAGTTACCGGTCATAGCTCTGGGTGCTGCATATTAAAACATAGAAAAAAAGAACTGTGCTTTATCATTGAGATCATTATATGTTTCAATGCTAATGAATCAGTCACACAGTACATTTTCAGGTATTGAAGGAGAATAATATTATTCCTAGAGATTGTTGTAGATTAAAACTTTTTTATTGTTCCTAGAAATTTATCAATTAAAAATCATGTTTATTATGCTGAATAAAATATTTTGTGACTGCAACTCAGTGGGTGTAAGCTAAATTATTCTGAATAGTTAAGACATTAAACAGAATCACAGTGCTTATAAGACAAAAGCAAAGCATACAGCCTTAACTATTATATACACATAATTTCAAACTATGATTCAAAGCCAGACCAATGCAAGAAGTCGTGAGACACTTTTCTCCAATTAATGAACAAACAGCCAAAAGTGGAGCTGTGGCTCAAGATGGTAGAGCATCAACCTTGAAAACAACAGTTTCCAGGCCCTGAGTTAAAATCCCAGGACTGCCTTTCCCTGATCTCCAGTCATATATGTGTGAGTACATACATATGCATCTATGTATCTATATACATAATTTTTGAAGCCTGTAACACTGCAAAGTCTTATTCTGATGGCTTAAAACACAGTAACAGCATAAGAACAGATAATAAAGACATACTTATTCTTTTAAAGTTAGTCCTTATATCATGGCAATATTGTGAAAATGAGAACAATTACCATGTTGGCTATGAACCAAAGGAAAATATCAAGTAAATGTTTTATCTGTATTGTGTACCTTTTCTGTTTTCATTTCAAGGTAAACAAATAAATCTGATGGGTAGCAACACATCTCAAATAAATAGCAAATATGATTTGGAAGAGATAGATTTCAAGAATTTAGAGGCTTTGCATCCTCTCCATTTTGTAAGTGGAAAAATCAGAGAACCAGTTCTAGTCTTGAGAGAATTTATTATAGTCTCACTAGAAATAAATGTATCTTATTTTATGTGAATGGATCCAAAATGTTTTATATGTAAAAATATATTGTTAGGATTTTGGCTGGAGGAATTGCCGTAATGGGATTTAAAATTTTCAGATATAGATTTCAATGTAATCTTATTTAAAGGCAGAATGCACTAAGAACATTACCAGTAATATTTTTATATATAATTTAAACCATGTTTCAGAAAATATATGCAAGGGAGTAAAGTTAAAGCAAGGCAGTAAAAAAAAAATCAGTGACAGATAGGAAATAAAAGCATCTTCTAAAGATACATGGAATTCAATGTGTCAAGCTAGGAAAAATAATCCGTAAAAGAGGAAAAACAAATAACCAAGATATTTAGAATAAGTCTGGAACAGTAGAAAGTAGATTCATGCTTATAAAAATGCCAGATATAATTTTAATGAGGAGACAGTAAATATAAACAGGCATTTTAAGGGATTGACACTTTCAGAATATAGACCAAGGATACTTTTCCCAACATGCAGGAAACTAATTTACAACACAGGAAAAATAAAAGCATTATTTTATGCAAAATTTTATACAAAATTCTGGTTTCTCCCTATCTATCTATCTATCTATGTAGTATCTATCTATAGGTCAAAAGAATTGCTTACACACAGATGCATACTTCTAATTGAAATACATGCTTCCAAATTAAATATAAATTTATGAAATTATAGTGCATATATGGACAGTGAATATATATTCTTTTAATTTCTGTATTATCTGATAAGCAGCTGTTTTGTACTTACTAGTATACAGCAACTTTTTTAGAGGTGCAGTGCATGGAATAATTTCCTTACATATAAAATTTACACTTTTAATGAATGATGGCCTTATTGTCTTTGAATAATGGCCTAGATTATCTGAACTGACAAAAGAGAAGATATGAATACAAATTTGTGAGGAATTAATAAAAAAGAAAAAATAATATCTTCTGTTTTGGACCAATAAGAGTATTATAAGGAAAATATTGCCTGAAAACAAAGTAGATGTGAAATGGATGGGACTCTATTTTTCTAACAATGGTGCTTACATAACTTGGAATAAGGAAGAATTGCTATTGACTAACTCTGATTGCATAAAGGGGTGTAATTTTGTAGCCCAAACTTGCAGATTCATCAACACTGTCTAATTTTTCAAACCTTTCAGAAACAAAACCTAACTCCATTTTGAAACAGAATATTCCTAAATTACCTATCATGGTAATTTTCCTAAATCAATAACATTTGAGTAAGTATAAGAAAAGATTATAAGACAGATTAATTAAAGACACTTTATGGTTCTCAGAGAAACAAAGAATGAAGAGTGAAGGTGTGTGTTTATGGCATTCAGAGGAAAATGAAGCAAACTACAGTGTAACTGTGCTTGCTCTGACTTAGAACTTGTCTCCCATAATTTCATGTGTTGGATGCTTCATCCTTGCTATAAAGACATGAGGAGTAATGCATACAAAGATTGGACATAATCCGAAGTCCAGAGGTCAACAGTTGTACTACACTGGGGAGGAAATGCTGGGCTTCTGCAATGGGTTCTCTTGGAAAAAATTATACAAGCCATACCTTACCAAAGTCACTCTGTGGTTATATGATTTCATCTTTATGTACAAACTTCTGCCATTATCATGACCTCACAATTCAGCTGTCATCGGGTGCCTAACACATCAGTAATTACCAAGTCTTGAGGACTTACAGCCTCCTAAAATGTTAGAAAATCCCCATTCTTTGTAAAGTAGCCTAAGCTAAGTATTTCCTCACAGCTACAAAAATGGACTAATATACTTGCATATCTTTTATTTTGCTTAAATGGTAAATGTTATCATGATAATATTTTCTATTAATATTTAGCCTAGGATTCTATTTTAAAATTTATTAGTATTTTAAATAATTCACAAAAGTAACACAATAGTTGTTTTTAATTACAAGTTTCTCACAGATTTATAGAGACAGCAGCAACACTTTTAGAGTACTCTAGTGATTTTTTTCAAAGTATTCCAATTATTTTGACTAAGAGATTTAGCACATAAAGGTTCTCTCTGAGCCTTCTCTAATTTACTTTATAACCTTGACCTTGACTAGCTTACTTGGTTTTTCTTGTTTCATAGTTTTCTCATAAATTTAAAAGAAAAGAATAAATGGAAAAAAGGATTACTAAAGTCTTATCACTATATAACATTATGGAGGGCATTAAGAAATTCAGTAGGAACTCATCATGCCTTGTACAAAAAAATCTGTAAAGACCTAGTATATCTTTTTCTGTCTTTCTTTTTTTTAATCTGTGGCATTTCTCCCTATTGTTTTGGAACTCTTTTTAGGATAAATAGCCATGATTGGCAATGTGTGTGTGGTGGGTGCATGATTTTTGGAGCCAATACATCTCCTATTTGTATGTCATTATAAGTAAAACATGATGTTCAGGTTTTTAGTGATGAGAATTGATAACCAGAATAATTCACCAGGTCACTTAAATTGTTTCTCCTTCAGGTAGAAAAAGATACTGAGTGTTCTAGCATAGATGACACTTTGCCTAACTCATTAAGTTCATTTCTAGATGAATTATAAAGCTAGTAAATTCTGTTTAATATAATGGCTTCATAAAAATGTCTCTAAAATATTAACATGCTTACACATATGCACAATATTGAAAAATATACATCATTACTGTCGTGATCTTTAAATTTCTTACCATGTTCAGGCATGGTATTTAATATTCAAATATCAAAAAGAGATTCAAAAATAAAATGTTATTGGTATGTGAAAAATTTACATATTTATATGAGGTAAAAGGTGATGCTAAGCGCATACCATACGAATGATTAATTTTTACTGACCCAGCCAATCTGCTTATGGTATTTTCTAATTTTTTCTGATCAATTTGCTACACAGTGTAATTTTCATTATGTATGACAGCATTAAAAATTTGGATCAGTACAAGTGAAGACTCAGGTTTCATGAACACCGAGTAATCATGTAATAAGCCTATAATGGAATAGAATCTGAAATAGAAAACATATTCTACATTGAGCCCAATTATACAGTGATCACTTTATCATCAGTATGAATGTATGGGTTACTTTTCACCCTTTATTGTAGAGCAGAAAAAAGCCAAATAAATGTAATTTTCCTAAAAATCATAGAACAAAAGTTAAGCTTAAAATTTATAATCAATTCTTACTAAACTATTTCTTCACACAGAGCTATATCATCGATAAACATAGTTTTCCCATTGTTAACTTTTCTCACTAAATTAGAAATGCATATCGATGATCTTGATGTGTCTTAGTGGATAGCTGAAACAATAAAGTGCAGCCTAGGAAGTTCAGTTCTATAATTGCCTCACTGTGCTTCTGGACACACTGTAATCTTATCTCCATCACCTACAGATGTTCTAATGAGCTGGTAGGTGCATAACCCAATGCTGTAAAAAATTTAAAAAGTATATGCCATTGTGTCCATTAGTTGCAGTAGGGTCCACTTAATATAATTCATTAAAATCATGTGTGTAATCAAATATTTTTTTCTGAGAATAAATCAGAGGTAAACATTTATAAATAATAATTAAAATTATTTTACCATAATGGAGTATAGCTGGAGCTATTCATCTACAGAAAGACCAAATCCTATAAGTAATCTGATTGAAGAAAAGCAAACACAGATCTTTCAAAGTCTTAAATCATACACAATCTGTGGAAATGGGTTGTGACTTTGCTCATTTTGTTTCCCTTTTCCTCTAAGTAGATAGGATTCCTGCATTAGGATGACTTGGTTAACTAACTAATTATAAACTCACTTTACATCTCTATGAAGAGCTGTAAAATCACGTTGCTAGTAGACACCTTAGTGGCCCTATTTTGTTTCTTGTAAGTGTAATCCAATGCTAAGCAAAGCTAGCCAAATAACACTCTGATCAATATTTTAACTATAGATTAAATTGGCTTTTTATATCCAAACCCTAAACGGTGCACATCAATGAATAAAAAGTGTTTCATTTGTTTTTATTGGCTCATATACAACAGTGTGCTAACAGAACTGCTAGTCATGTTTCTAATACAGTTGGTTTAAAGGAATAACATACAGGTTTTTTTGTTGTTGTGTTTTGTTTTTGTTTGCTCGTTTCTTTCTTTGTTTGTTGTTTTCTAGCCATGGGGCTTGAACTCAGGGCTTGGGCTCTTCCTCTAGTACTTTTGCTCAAGGTTAGCACTCTACCACTTTGAGCCAGCCACAGCACCAATTACAGTTTTCTGGTAGCTGAGTGGAGATAAGAGTCTCACAGATTTCCCTGCCCACACTGGCTGACTTTGAACCATGATTTTCTGATCTCAGCCTCCTGAGTAGCTAGGATTACAAGCAAGATCCATACACACCCAGCTCATAAGCAGTTTTAAAGTGGATACATGATAACAAAGGAAATATGTTACTGTCTTTAGAAAGACCATAAGGAATATGCAAAGCAATGTTCTGTAGTTCATTACCAGGAAGCAATCAGTTAAGCATGCTCCTACTTCATAATATCACATGGCTCTCCCTATTATTGATACAAGGTCACATAATTTTATGACTTTCTCAAATTAAATTCGCTGAGTATTTGCTGAAGAATCATTATTCAAAGTTAGTATTGTGTAACATTTTCTATCATTTGAAAAATCAAAATAGAACCCTGGTGCAAAACCTATTACACCTGTGGTACCTCCCCAAACATTTTGTTGCTAAGGATGACATGAAAATCCCATTTGTCAATGTTTAATTTAGCTGGCAATACATGGAACTTACTAAAGGAAACCATGATGACAAGCCAATCAATCCTCATGAGATAATATATTAAAGTCCCAATAACTGAAAGAAAAGAGATATTCCTGTATCTTAACTATATCACGAAAATGGATTCAAAATTTCTATTTTAAGTATAATTTATTATCCTATGATTGTATTCAAATAGAAAAAAATTATTACATGGCAATTATATCTGTTTATCACTCTGAAAAAGGATTGGAATGAGAAGTGTTACCATTACTTTTCAAACCAAAGAAACAGTAACTAATTAAGACACCAGTGATTAATAGGTAGATTTACTGTGTGTAAAGTATAAGAGCATATTAAAGGAAAACCCTTCTAGATGTTGTCTGTCACTTAGTCTTGATAACATTTACTCACTGTCATATAAGAAGAATCTAATTAATTAGTGATTTGGAAATGAGTTAACATTTTACCTTGATATTTGGTTTTAAAAATTACCTAAAAAGTTACCTAAGTGAGCAAATTATTCCCTTTGTTATCCCCAATAATCAATTAGTCTCAAGAAATAAGGAAATGAATCAACATATCAATTAATTTATTTTGAGGATATTTATTGGACGTCTTTAATATAAATGGTACAACAGGGATAAATCTGTAAAAAATTAAAGTGCATACTTGTATGGAACTTGCATACTGGTGACATGCAGTATCATATTTGGTTGAATAAGTTAGAAGTTAAGACACACTTATATTTGTGTGTGTGTGTGTGTATGTGTGTGTGTGTGTTTACGTGCATTCACAGGTCAGAGTGTTTGATATCAGGGCCTAGACACTGTCCATGAACTTTTTCCATTCACATCTAGTATTCTGCCTACTTAAGCCACAGCTTATGGATTTTGTTTTGTTTTGTTTCCTAGTTAAATGGAAATTAGAGTTTCACAGGGTTTCCTACTAAGGCTGGCTTCCAACAAGGATCCTCAGAGTAGCCTCAGTGAGTCTTCTGAGTAGCTAGGAACACAGGCATGAGCCACCATCATCCAGTTTCCTTATAGTTTTAAATAGTAAATGTATAAGACATATTAAAATTACTGACTTTTCCATAACCTGAATCATTGGTTGAATTTCTAGTTACTAAAGCTTTCTGCAGGTTTTACTACAATATGTCAAGCTCTTCTTGAATTGGTCAACCAAATCTAAACTCTAGCAGTTTTCAACAACTTACCTTAATATCTCAGTACACTTACTTAGCTTACATTTTAGAGTGAAGAAAAGGAAGAATCTCTAAAAAATTGACTTCAAAATTTACATTTTATGAAAAAGAACTATCATAATCCACCATATGAAGAAGAGTGGTATCTTAAGATTCCGTTTACATATCTAAGGAGTTTAATTTTATGTGTGCAGCTAGCCAGCTAAGTTCTTCCAAATTCAGAAAATTGTGCTTTACTTTCTAAATACAATGAATCTTCTATTTTTGTGAGGAATTATTGTCACTGAAATAGAGAAAGATGAAGTAGCTAATTAACCTTTAAAAGGGTTTTCAATCCATTCCTGGTGAAATATGCTTTCTATGTTCTAATTTATAATTATTTCTATTCTTTGAAGAATGACATTAGATAATTTGAATATGATATCCAGTTTTAGTTCGTGTGACTTTGATACTGAGTTGTGTTTCCCTTTGTGATAGTTCATCATACATTACACGATAATATTTTATCAGCAGGTCTTTTCAAGTCAGCTTCTTTCTCCCTAATTTCTATTTAAAAGTACCTCAGAAAAATATAATGGAAACTCTCTAATGAATTTCTTTTTTCTCATTTCTATGTTTAAAAATGTAGACAATTGTTTGACAACTTTCATGTACTATTGATATCTGTATTATAAACAATAACAATGTATCTCTTTAAGTTCTGAAGATTGAAAAGTTCAAGACAAAGATGTAAGCAGATTCAGTAACTGGTAAGCATCCATTCTCTCAAAGATGGCATATTTTTTAAATTGTTTTTTTATTGTGAGAATACTGTACAGAGGAGGTGTTACAGTTGCATGAGCAAGGGAATGAATACATTTCTTATCAAGCATTGCTTTCTCCTCATTTGATTTTCCACTACCATCCTTTTCTTCCCATGTCCACAACTACACTCCCTCCTTGCACATCTCCCACCCACCTAAATTGTAAAGTTCATTTTTCAACATAGTGTCTTGTACATCTCATTGTTGCAATGGGTCAACATGTATCCCTGTTTAAACAATTTGTTTTTTCCTTTCCGTTCCCCAAATTATACCAACATCAAATACAGTGAAAACAGGAGTTATACCACGGGGGAGGGACATACAAAGCAAAAAAAAAATCACGTGGTACATTATAAATATGTTAAAAACAATAACAAGAAAGAAAAATACACTTGTGTCCTTATCTTGGGGTTCATTTTACTTAACATTATATTATCTGACCTTTTCTGCTTGTCATAGACATAGACTAGTTATTGCAAATAAGCGAAACCATGGGACTTACGTTTCTTTGGAACTGGCTTACGTCACTTTATATAATGTTTTCCAAGTCTTTCCATTTCCTAACAAATGGGGCAATGTCATTTTTTATGGAGGCATAGAATTCCATTGTGTATATATGCCACATTTTCTTGATCCATTCATCTACTGAGGGGCATCTTATCTATGGTAAATATCTTAGCTATGTTATCTTAGCTATGGTAAATAATGCTGCAATAAACATAGTTGTGCTGGTAGCTTTAGTATGGTCTTGTTTATGATCATTTGGGTAAATGCCCAAAAGTGGGATTGTTGGGACATAGGGGAGCTCTATGTGGAGTCTTTTGAGGAACCTGCATACTGCTTTCCAAAGTGGTTGAACAAGTTTACATTCCCACCAATAATGAAGTAGGGTTCCCTTCTGTCCACATCCCCTCTAGCATCTGTTGTTATTAGAGTTTTTGATTATAGCCATTCTAACTGGGGTGGGGTGGTATCTCAATGTTGTTTTGATTTGCATTTCTTTTATGGCTAGAGAGGTTGAGCATATCTTCATGTGTCTCTTGGCCATTCTTATTTCCTATTGAGAGAAGTTTCTTTTTAAGTCTTTAACCCACTTATTTATTGAGCAGTTGTTGTTGAGGGATTTAAGTTTTTGAGTTCCAAGTATGTTTTAGATATGAGACCCTTGTCTGTTGTATGGCTAGTGGAGATCTTCTCCCAATCCATGGGTTTTGTGTTGATTTTTCTAACTATGTCCTTTGCCATGCAAAAGCTCTGCAGCTTCATGCAATCCCATTTATCCAACCTTTCTTCGATTTGTTGTGTTTCTGGATCTCTGTGAAGAAAATTTTGGCTTGTGCCAAGCAGACCTAGGGTTTCTCCTATTCTGTCCTGTATTGTTTTCCAGGTGTCTGCTTTGACTCCAAGGTCTTTGATCCATTTGAAGTTGATTCTGGTACAGGGTGATATATAAGGATCTAACTTTAGTTTTCTACAAGTGATTAACCACTTTTGCCAGCACCACTTACTGAAGAGGCTGTCTTTCTACCATTCTATTTTTTTAGCTCGCTCATCAAAGATTAGGTGGTTATAGGTCTGTAGGTTCATTTCTGGGTTTTCAATACTATTCCATTGGTCCTGCGGTCTGTTCTTGTGCCAGTACCAAGTTGTTTTTGATTACTATTGCTTTATAGTAGAGTTTGAAATTTGGTATTTATATTTCTCCAACACTGTTCTTCCTGTTAAAGATTGTTCCTGTGACCTGGTGAATGCCTCCAACTGTATTCTTCCAAGGCCTGAGTTGGAGCTAGCTGCTGGGCCCAGCCTTTGTCACTATCAAAGATGGAGATCTTCTCTGGTGATGGGGGAGGGTCTACCTATTCATCACTGCTCCCTGAGAAGGAGTGAGGATGTCAGGGTTCTACTCACACCAGCAACTCTTCCTTCCTGGGCCGTCTGTAATCAGCAAGATAAAGACTTCTGCTCCGTTTCAGTTCTTGCTGGTGGTGAGTAGGATCTGCTCACAAGCTGCATCTGGCGCCTTTCTCTGGACTTTCTCTGTTGGTATGGCGCCTTGGCTACTGCTAAGTGCTCAGATCTGTCTCCTTGACCAAGCTGCCTGGATTTTCCCTCTCTGGCCAAACTCTCTGTACTGTGCTGGCACACTTGGTGTGATTCTCTAGCCTAGGACTGTTCACTGGAACACTCAAACTGCTTTCTATGCAAGAGCTTGTTCAGCCTCCAGCTTCTCCTCCACCATCTTCCTCCGGACTCCAAGATGGCATCTTTTTCTGTTCTTCCCTGGAGAAAGAGCTAATGAGCTCACCACAAGCCTTTGTAAAAGCCCCAAGGGCCCAGTTCCTGACATCACCACATCGGGTACTACAATTTCATGCATCTATGTAAGTGGATGACACATTAAGCACATCATATTTAGATGGGTCTGATCTTTTCACTTGTGATATCATGTTATACCATGGTATCTCACTATGGAACAAAGATCGAACTGGAACTCACTACATATAGAGCCCTGTTTGACCTTGAAATCTCCATCATCCTGTATGTGCCCCCACATGCTGAAAGTACACACCCAGCATTGCCACATGACTTGTCAAGTATGAAAATACTCCTATGTGTAGTTCTGGGAATTGACCCTTTAAATGCTCTTTTTTCCCACACCGGATAATGAATCTAAAGCTTCTGGGTAGAAATGACTTGACCAACATCAAACTCTTAGGCAAAGTATTAAAGTGCACAGACTAGAGACTATTGCTAGTATAGGTCTCTCAACTTCAGTTTATCATAGCAGTGACTACTCACAAGTACCCAAGACTATGTCAGACCCACAAAACATGTGCTTTAACTAAGTAGCTGCCTTCACCCTGGAAATACACAATATACAATATACTCTGAGACAATTTCCTTCTTAAGCATATAAAATGCCACCCTCCCCTAAAAAAAGTAAATTCAAAACTGCTTTTTCTATTTCTTTATTTTAAAACTTCCTTTGTTATGAATATTACTATCTTGCTGTTCTATAACATTGACTATTAAACTTCACTGACTTTTATTACAGCTGTAGTAACTGCATTCATTTTTAACTTTATTTTTTAATCTGATGAGGAAAACATATTATTGTCCTCTTCTCAATCAGTTAATCAGTATGCCTACATATAAAGAGGTATTTGAAGAGACATTATTTTTACAGATTTCCCTTAGCTTTAATTCCAAAGAGAGTGAATGGAGATTTTCTTTTCAGGAAATCACATTTTCTTTGTATTTTTTAAAAGCCATTTAGCTCACCTTTATGGGGAAATACTGTCTTTGTGTGTCAATGGAATTCTCTTGTCTTCATTTATTCATCATTAGGCCAAATACTGGAAGGAAACCCTTTGTGATTTATTCATTTTGAAATCATCTTTTATTAATTAAGGTGGAAGTACATTTACAGCAATCACTGGTAAATGATGTGAAAAATATTTAGCCCACTCTGCTTGATTGTAATATATTTGTTGAAGACTTTTCATAGTTATCAAATTGGAATTTAGAAACTTCATTTGTATTAGGTGGTGCATTTTTGCTTCTTATAATAATGCAAGCGTGCCCTGTGTCTTCTGAAGGCAAGTGTTCCAAGTCTTCTATTTAGTATCTGCTGGCTTACTACCTGACACACTCTTTTTCTTTCTCTTTACTTTCTCTCTCCATATACATACATATTTATATATATATAAAACAATTATAAACCTTTACTAAGATTGTTTTAAAGACTTAAAGTAAAATGTGTATTATTTCCTGGAGAATACTGCAACGTTATGACTTTTAAAACTGTTTGTTTTTATATACAACTTAGTTCCCAGTAATTGCAAAAAGTCTTTCTGTAAGTATACTTTATTGTCAATTCTTAAAGCATACATGATGTTACAGGCTACATGTGAAAAATGTTTTAATATTGAAACATAACATAGTTACTCATTGTGAAGCAAGAACAGCAAAAATCCACTCATTGAGGATGAATCACATACCTGGCACAATTTGATTTCCCACATTTACTGTGCTGTATATTGTATCTCTAGACTTGGTCATTCTGAATAGCTGCTGGTTTGTCTTCTCTGGCCTCCAGGCCTCCTTCCACAGTACCCATGGTAATTCTGTTTCATTCACATATTAATGAGATACTACAGTATTTTTCTTCCTGTACCTGGCCTGTTTCACTTAGCATGATGTCCTCCCAACTTGCCCCTGCAGAGATCTTGGTATTTCTTAGGGATTAAGAGTCCACTGTATAGATGAGTTTCTTTATCCATTCACCTACTCTTTTACATTGTTTTCAAATCTTAGTTACTGAGAAGGAAGCTGCGAACCATGAGGGAATGCAAACATCTTTACATAAGATTACTTCATTTTTGAGTCATCCAGAGGAAATATTGTTGGATTATATGAGAAATTGTGTATTTCCTTTCTTTAGAAACTTCCATACTCATTTCCATAATGATTGTACCAGACTAACACTCCTCCCACCAATATACAAGGGTTCTCTGTTCTCTGCATTATTAGCAATATTTATGGTTTGTCTTTTTAAATTTAATTTGGTTGTCAAGGTGGTGTATAGAGGTGTTTCTGTTACATACATAAAGTAGTTAGTAACTCCCCCACCCGCAGTGAGTCCCCACCAAGTTATAAAGTTCTTTTCCAACATGTTGCATTGGTTCACCCTTTATCCTGTGTGTGTGAGAGTGTGTGTGTGTGTGTGTGTGTGTGTGTGTGTGTGTGTATGTTGCTTTTGCATTGGTTCCCCCTTTGTCCTTTGTCTCACCATTCTGTTGTTCCCTGTCCCTTCCCTAATTCAGATACATGTATATGTGATACACAGGGTACCAAAATCAAATACAGTGACAACAAGGGATCACTCTTTCTCTCCCTCTTCCTGCTCTCTCTATTTCTCTCTCTCTAATACACATACACATACACACACACACACAAACACACACACACACACACACACATATACTATTTCCCTGAAAATAGGAAGAAAAGCATTAGAGAACATGAATTCCCACTTATATAATTAACATTCAAGTTAGTACCCTGTCTAGATGCTCAGTGTGTATTTGTCTTATTTAGGGATGTGAATCCAGTCTCATAGCTATCATTTTTATGCTGTACACACAAATTCATTACCTGCTAGCATTCAGATATGTTAAGCAAGCAGGCAACCTACCTGATGCCTTTTACTTAAGCATGCCAATCCTCAGTAGAAGAAGAATATGGCTTATGATATTCCTAAGCAGGAACACCCAGTGATGTAACAAAATTCTTGTTAAAACATCAGAAGCAGTAGGTGTAATTGTAGGACTTTTACTTACTGAGAAACTAATGTAATATTGTTAAGTGTTCAATAAACATTACTAAAATATTTCAAGCAGTAGATATAATGGTAAGATAGTTATCTACTAAGAAACTGATCTATTTTAAGTTTACAGTTAGGGTTGCTGAAAGTTAAAAGTATATTTACCTAAGCAATCTTAGATCATAGGTGATTTCTTGTTATCCTAAGAAAGCCTACTTTGAGCTAGGTCTGGCAGACCTCTAAGGATCCAGTTGTTTAAAGGCCAGCTGGGGCCTTCGTCATGTGGTAAAGTGCTTAAAAGGCATTAACTTCAACCATAGTACTAAAAGAAGATATACTAGAACATTTAGGAATTTATTAGAGCTATTATTTACTTCAAGTGAATTTTTTGGGAGGATGGGGTAGAAAAGCAATCTGGCCTCCATATTAATATAAAATCTTGGATTGGAGGTATAAATGCTACAATACTTGAAAAACTGAGGTCAAGCTTTTCTCTCTGTTATTAATACTGTTGACCCTGAACACTCATTTCCTAATTCTCTATGTACACTGCTTCTCACCACCCTTGGTGCATAGAACTCTACATCTTATTCAAAGGTCATATATATGATTAAAAGATCAATTCAGTTTGTATCTGTCTGTGAAAATTGTGTGAGCTACAATATTGCATGAAATTCAATATCATAAGATTAGTATACATATTGATTTTATCTCAATTCTTTTAACACAGCTAGGTGTCTCAGTAAAGACAATATCCACAACTTAAAGCATGAGATCAAATAAATGCTTAAATCAAAAGTGTCATGTTTTTATCACAAAAACTAAATATAAATATATTGGAAGACTGATAGTAGTACCCCTTTATTTGAAGGAATTTCTCAATCTACCAATAAATCCCTGAAACAAATAATACTGAGAGCTACTCATATAAACTTTTTTCTACACACGTATACCAATGCTAAAGTTTAGCTCACAGATTAGCAAAGTAAGAGAGCAACAAACATAAAATATAATGGCATCTATCATTATATTCTTATAAAACTCCTGTAAATGTAGTCTATCTTCCTCAAATTAATTTGCTTCTTCATTGCAATGTAGAAATATTTTTGGACTGTGAGTGACTAAGTGACATTGAAAGCACAGAAAATCAAATTAAGGATTACAGAGCACTACTACATATCAAACTGTTTTAAACATACAATTTCAATAACATTACTTTTCCCAAAATAGCATACTTCACAAAAACAGTAGTTAAACTCATAGTTTGTAAAGCTGTTGCTGTTTGCCTCTTCATTCTGCTCTTTCTGCTAAAAATATCTAATCATTGATCACATCAAAAGTCTCAATGTTCTCAAAAATTTCAGAAGATAATTCTGAAACAGGGTGTTGTTTCATGTCACATAACTTTTGTTATTGATATTGTTAAATCATTTTGACTTGTGACTGTTTAATGGTTTTAAAAATTATTGTGTAGTAAAAAAGCAAATTCTTGCTTTGTCCTATAGTTTTCAGTTGAATTCAAGATAATTTCCACAGTCTATATGGCCACCTGAGTCAAGCTGTTGGGAATTAATATAAGTGATTTACTTTTCTTCTAACACCATTTTGTTTCATGGAGAGAAAAGTACAGAGCCTTTACACTTAAAAAATGGATATGAATTGAGTTCATAGAATCATTTTTGCAACTTTCTGTGGTCTCATTTTTTCAGTTTTATTTTTAAGCTTTCATATTTTGTTCTAACTGTTCCTTATGTGGGGTTAATAGGAAGAAAAATGCACACAGCAATTAAAGGACATGATTTTATTCAAGCTATTACACTAGGGAGAATGTTTATTAGTAAGAAACATCACAATAAAAGAATGGAACCTAGGGTTTTATAGAGGTAGGTAAAAGGTGGAGGCAAGCAAAAGGAAAATATAGTCTGTGGCAGACACAAAAAAGAGTTACATAAGGTGCAGATGTGTGTGATTCTTATTGTATGCTAAGGAGTTCTTGGGCATTAAAAAGTTCTTACACTTCAATGGACTGAGATATTTCTCAAACAGTCTTACTTTCCATGTGCACAAGATTCACATAAACTTCAGCACTGTCAAAATCCCTACCTTTGTTTAAAGTGAATGTCATTTGTTAGGAGATATCATAGGGACACACCCACACTAAAATACTCTTAAATAGACTTGAAATAAATAGGTTTTAAGAATTACAAAAAAGAAGTGATGATATAATTTTTGTACACTGGTAATATTTCAATTGTTACACAATCCACACATAGCGTATGTGGCTAAATATAAAATTAATAAAGGCATATCTTAAATAAAAAAGAAAACATTCTGACCTAATGATACAAGAACAACATGAGAGGATTCAAGAGGATAAGTAATAGAATAATTCTTCAGGGTAAAAGTATTCTAAATTTTTCCACAAGATAATCAATTACAACAGTGATCATTATGAGTTTGACTATGTGCTAGTTTATTTTTACTATCACATAACTATTTTTAAAAAAGATATGTCATTTACTGAGCAAAGGAGGCATTGATCACACTGGGAAAGAGTATTAATCCTAACTAGGAAGAAAATGTAGGCATTTCCTGAGGGCTATTAACTTGGACTCAATCACATCTCATCTCCCAGGGCTAAGGGACTTATGCTGTGTGTGACTTTTACTATGTGGTTTACATAGCTTAAATACTTTGCTGAATAGGGTGCCAAAATTTAAGATGACAGCCCTGCATTTACCCTGTCAAAAATTTCAGGTTCAATATCTGGTTCAATTAGTGGCTTTATACTAGCAAGAGTGATGTGATAGGCAACGGGAAATGGCATATGTGTGAAACTACTGATGTTTTCTGGGGGTATCTGCAAAATATGTGATTAAAAACCTATTATGGAAAGCATAAAATGGGAATGGTATTTAGTAGATTGTTTTTACTGGAATGAAAAAATCTAACTATTATAGAAGGTATTTCCATGTTGAAAAAGACAAAAATACATCAGGTTAAGTAGTCAAGGCATGGGTGTATCTATCGGTAATATAGTTTGGTGTAATGGGATGCAATGTAAAACTATGGTACTGGATATTCTCCACTTTGAGGGACACAATATAGCCTGCTGTGTTGCAATACAATTAAGAAATAAATGGTTCAAAATAAAATAGCTGGAGATTATGAACATGTAGTATGTGATATAATGCATGAAATTACTCCACATACATTTTTGAGCACTTACAACATTCTTGGACTTACATGAGCCATATAAGTCTAGCAAAGAATGAGACAAATATGGGCTCTTACATTGCATTACAGTAGAAGTAAATATAAACAGTAAAAAGCTACATGTCAGATGATGATGAATTTTAGGAGTAAATATAAAAACAAAAAGAATAGACACTGTAGGATAGTTGAGCAACATTCCAAGTTTAATAGTGTCTTTTGGAAGCCTTCATAAAAAAGACAATAAAAAGACAATATTTGGGCAGAGATGTAAGGATAGTGTGGGCTTTCACCATTCAGAGGGACATAAGATGTGAACAAGCTGCCAATTGAAAAGCTCAGGACAGAACTCAGAGGAGCAAAACAAAAGAAAAACAAACAAAAACCAGCATATGAAGGTAGAGAGAAATTAAGGTTCCTGAAATAAAAAGACCTTATACATTTATTGGGAAAGATTATGAGTTAACTCTGAGTCACTATGAGGGTTAGAGTAGAAGTAATATGGTCTAGTATTCATTGGAAAGGGCCATTTTGGTATATTTGTGAGAAATGCATTCCATGAGGATAAGGGGAAATGCAGAAAAACAGATCATCCAACACAATGTGATTTTTAATGTTATTAAAAATTAATTTAATTTCATAACAGTGAATTAGTCTAAGCAGTACCTAATTCATGAAAATTGTATGGTTCTATAGAAAGGAAACCACCACATGGTTCAGGCAAAAAAAAAAAGAGTTTATTGGGGGAGAGCAAATGCAGGCCTTAAAGATATGGAGGCATGCAGAGACAGAGTTAGAAAATGAATGAGAGGGAGAATCATATTGAGCCAGAATACATAGGGAAAGGCAGGAGGTGGGACCAGAGTGGGTGCAGAAGGGAGGCCTGGGGAACCTCTCACTGTCTGAGGGAAGCGTGACCAGGGCAGTTCAGGAAATGACCTCCGTGGATAAGGAAGTGACCACAGAGCTTGGTATCCTTTGCTAAATCACAGGCAGGTGATTGACAGTCAGGTGATTACTAGTGTCAGTCAGGTGAAGAGGAAGCAGGGAGAGGCTATTCTCCTGGGCAGGCCTAACGAAAATCTTATTTTACAACCATGAATTTTGGTAATTTGGCATGAACAGTTAAATGTGACAGTACTCTGTGTATATATGGATTAAAATATATTATTTACATATAAGTCATATACATATGAATAATAAATATGCATATATAAATGTAGAGTTCATTCAATTTAGTTAATTTTAGAGAAAATGGACTAAACAAGCTCAATAAAAAGTAAATAAATTATATTATTGAGGTATTCAAGACATTAAATTAGGAGGATTGTGAGTTTGAGGCCACCTGAACTACATACCAAAATCCTTTGTTAAAAAGCAAGGAAGAAAAAGGAAAGAAGTAAGGCAGAAAGGAAGGGAGGAAGGAAGGAAGGGAGGGAGGGAGAAAAGAAAGGAGAGGAATGGAGTGGGGAGAAGAGGAAAGAAAAGTAGGAAATTAAGATCATATTGTTGCAACAACTGAATATAGATGTATTAAAACAAAACAGAATCATGATGCCTATCTCATATTGTATACAACGTGAAAGATGCATAAACCTAGAAGTGAAACTCTAAACTGTTAAGCTTTTTGAAAGATTAGTCGTGAAATTCTTTTAAGACTCTTCTTCCCTGTATATCTTGAAGGCAGGAAACTACCTACACTTTGTTTTGTATTGTTTATTAAGGTTGTTATATGGTAAATAGTCCTGGAAGATGGAGGATTCTTCTGTTTTCAGAACAAAAGATAAATTTGCTTATAGACTTTGAAGATGAAATAGTGTCAATTTTAGATAAAAGTTAGGCTCACTTACCCTCATTATAAAGAAAGCACTCTTTAAAGCATAGAGTCACAAATAGAAATTATAGACCTTCAGAATGTTTTTGGCTCATGCCCAAACCTTAACTATTCAGCATGCTTAAATCTGTAGGATTATTGTTTGAGACTAACCCAGTCCCCCAAAAAACCCAAAAAACAAAAACAATCAAACAAAAAAAAATCTACAAGAATTATCTTCAAAATAAAATCTACGCAGAAAGCATGGTTAAAGTAATAGAACGCCAAAATATCAAGTGGAATACCCTGAGTGCCAAACTCAGAATATATGTGTGTGTGTGTGTATCCCTATATATATATATATATATATATATATATATAGGTGTGCGTATATATAAGTATATATACACACCTATGTATATATACATGCATATATGTGTATATATGTGTTAAATGTATACATAAATCTATACATAAATTAATATATAACATGTTAAATACATATACCTTGTATATATATACATATATGTATATCTTATATTTTATATGCTGAAGATACACCTTGCATTATACTTTCTATCAATGATCTTTATAAATGTAAAATGTCATAGAAATGCAAGAGTAATACAGTGAGGTTAATTGAAAAGTTGACTTTATAATTTCAATTTAAGTAAAAACATTAGTTAAACAGAGAAACTACCAAGTATTAATCTAATTTATCTTAGTTGTATTTGATCTGGAAATATTTATGTAATAGAATATGTATAGTTTATAAACTAATGTGACAAATATTATCTAGAGTTTTAAAGGAAACCATGGCCATCTTCTCGTTCAAATACCTGTTGAATATTTGGAAGCCAAATATGTAATCTTTAGAATTTAAGTACTCCTAATAGTAATTGGAAGGTGTTCTTCCTTTGAGAATCTATCTCCAAATGTTCTAAGATCTGGGCTTCAGATTTTACCTCTCAAAAAAGGATCACAAAATTTGTTAATGGGAAAAATTGATTATAGTATATGAAATGATCCAAAGAGGATTTGGCAAAAATCACAGTTATCATAGTAGAAAAGCCATACCATTTGCAGCATCTTACACATCAGTTTTATTCTTTTCCTATAACGTTCAGAATCACTTATGAGACATGGGCCTCTAAACAGTGCCTCAACACTCTTAAGGTTCCTTACATGCACCTATTTCCACTCTATAATTTTCCAATCTTCATGTAAAGTGTTTCTTTTCTACACATTTCTTGTTTTCTATTGGTACACGTTAACCCCAGGCACAGGTTACTTCCTCTGAATATGCATGTTTTGTTCTGTCTCTGAAACTGCATGCAATAATACTGAGGACAGCTCTATTTGAGGTCTGACAACAGATTGTATGAGCAAAATGAGACTATCACTTCTCGCCAGTCATTGCTTATAATGAAGTCAAAGCTTGTGTTCCTTTGGCAAGCAGGTCTCAGTATGGGTTCCCATGTACTTCACAGTCAGATAGTATGCCAGTGTATTTCTATGTATGTGCAGTGGATCTCATGTACACTATTGTACAGATGGGATTTTTGGACAGTAATCCAATACTACATTTATTTCTATTAAACTTGTTTTTTCTAGACTCAATTATCCAGCATATCCTCCATATCTTTTTTGATGGTGTAAGCTGTTACTAAACTTACCTAGTATGATTCACAAAACAATTCTGTTTTATAAATATGGTTTACATTAGAATAATATAGTATTTAATGAATGATCATTTTGAAATTTCCAATATTTAGAATTATTTTATGGCCTGTGTTCTTCTTTATTAACTTAAATATATTTTTTTCATATCCATAGGAGAAAAGACAATATCTAAGTTAAATTACCTGTCCTGGCCAAAGTGCACAAGGAACACTTAAATTATATTTAAACTATATTTAAAAAAACTACTAAAGTTTAGGGAAAATATAAGATAAACCTTGCAATCTTTTTTAATACAGTGAAAATAAATTGTCTGGAATGAAAATCATTGTCTTTGATTTTGGTACCTCCAACTTTTATATACATATATCTGGATTGGGGAAGGGAAGAGGAATGACAAAATGCTGAACGAAGGACAAAAGCTGACCCATTGCAACAATGATACTCACAAGACACTATGTGGGAAATTAACTTTACAACTTCAGGGGAGTAGGGGAGGGAAGGGATAGTGGGAGAACAACAAAGGAGTGAGTAGCAATGTTCGACAAGAAATATACTCAATACCTTACTCATGTAATAATAACCCCTCTGGACAGCATGTTTATAATAAAAATGGAAAGAAAAATATATAAACAAACAGTGCTATTTTTTAGTCAACTATCCATTTACAAATTCTTATGGTTAACATCCTATTTCATAAATTTGTGAAAGAAAAAAATGCATGTTTTAGTGCTTAAATCATTTTTTGTTAGATATATTTAATTATATAACAATATAGTATGCTTAAGTGTTACACTACTAACTTTAATTATGGAACTATGAGCAGTTCAAGTGGTTTCAAACTTATTCTACAGAACTTCACCAGAATATTTGCTTTAGATTATATATTCTTCTCACTCCTGCAGTTGCTTCACAATCTGTTTGTCTGTTTGCTTCCCTAAGATTTTACCTTAGGATTTTGGCCTACTTATCAAAGCAGTGCTGAATTTTCATTGCATGAACCATCATCTGCATGTTCAAAGTGACCTTCTATTATTAGAATATGCTCTGTGTCCAGCATAAATCATCGTGATCTTCAGGAGACATTCCCTTACTCTTTGTTTTATAATGGGGTTTCATTTGTTGTGTTTTTTTTAATATGTATAATAAATCTAATTTCCCTGCAGGGCAAGAATTTTTCTTTTGGGATTGTTTATTTTGTACAGACAAGCAAATGACCTCCTGAAATGTTTGCTCTGGGATCCAGGAAGTTTTGGCTAGGTCTGGACACCTGACCAAGATGTTCTTCTCTATGGAGAGCTGCCTGAATTGACTGATAGTGAAGTTCCATTAAATAGAGCGCTTCCTTTCTATGAAAAGTTTTTTTTTTCTTTTTTCCTTTCAGATCTCCTGCTTCCTCTTCGGGGAAGCTCTTTCTCTGATCTACACTTGAATATGTGTTGACCTCCAGGTCTCCTAGGTGGATCTACCTCCATTTGCTGTTAGTTTTCTTCTGGTGTGATGTTGCTTTTATCACGTTTTCAGAAAAAGGCCAGTTTTTCATCTTCCTTTTCTGTGCTCAATGTGTCAGATCCTGCACATATTTCCCTGAAGCATTGTCACCGAGACCTCTGGTGTGCCATCTCATCCTGAATGACCACACAAAGGAAATGTTTCTTTTTTGTCTACAAGACTTGAATTAAGTTATTTTAAAAGCAACACATGAGCTTGGTGAAAAACATTATGTCAACCCAGGTACAACTAAAACAGAGAGCAGAAAGCCTGCCCAAAACTCCGGGGGTGAGGGAATGTAGCACATAGTCCTCTAATTTTGGAGTAACATTCAGAAAGAACATCCTTGGGACATTTCAACATAGAGGAGCAAGTTGTTTGCTACTTAATATACACAGAGGTGCAAGTAGAGAGTGAAGTTACTGACCTGGCAAGAAAATTATTTTTTCCCTCCACAGAATTTGCAGCAACCATTTGGAAGACTCTAAGGAACTCTATTCTATACAAGATCTGGTTTGCTTTTTATTAGTTGAAAAGTAACATATTTCCTCTATCCATGGATATCTGCACAAATAGCGTGGATAAATACAACTAAAACAACCTCAAACTCTCTTCTGTTCCTTTATTTTCGAACCCAGACCTCAACTCTTCCACAAAAGAGAGCTCCTTTCTTTGACGAGCCCTCCCTTTTCATCTCCGTTTACCCATTTACTCCCCAGTACTTTCATGTTAATCTTCAACATGTCTTCCTTTTCTCCCCAATACTAAGGTCTTAGCAAGTTATCAATAGATCATGAAGTCTAGCATCAGAAAAAGATATGAGAAAACATGGTGATTAAGAAATTGCAGGATGAAAGATCAAGAAATGGTTTTGCTCAAAGTTTCTACATGGATTCCATGTCATCAAGAGTCTTTTTATTATACTAAGCCTTCCTTGTGCTTTATTATTTTCTGTCAAGAAGAATTAAATTCAGTTGGAAATGTGCTATTTAAAGCAAAGTATAAGCAAAATACATGAGGAATACAGTACATGTAGCTTTTCAGAAGGTAGTAATTTTAGTGAAAATGTGTGTCAATTTATGGGATTCACAAACAATCTGAGTGATGTGATATTTTATCTTTAAACTCTTTATATATTTTTTAGTACAAAAACTGAGCAACAGACTTATTTCAGCTGAGCAGATTCTCTACTTGGGACACACCCAACTCTTTTGTGTATGCCATACACACCCAACTCTTTTGTGTATGCCATATTTTGAGGTAGACTCATGTTATATTTTCCTAAGCTGTTTTTGATTCATCATCCGCCTGCCTCCATCTTCACATAATATGGAGCATCACATAATACCATACTCATTAATCAATTAGCTTTGAGAACATTTGAAGAATGCCTGAAATGTATTCTCCTTGTGTGGCTCTACCATTCATCTATAAGCTCATGGGGAAAGTGAATTGTACCTGATACTCCACTATTTTTCTGTCTTGTCTAGCCAAAGCCATGTGATCAATTATTATGTTACCTCCTGAACTTCAAGTAACTTATAATTTTTTTCAGCAGCAATGACATTCTTGCATAGAAATTGTATGGTGGGGTAATGTCTTTTAATTTAATAATATATGTGTGTTAATATGTTAGACAATGATTTAATGAACTACATACAATAGAAAACAAAACTTAAAGTTCTGCATTGCCATGGGCCTTTTAAGTATTTCTCTTTTTGCTTAAGCTTTATAACTCCCCAAGTACCTTCCATCACGTAAACAGTATCATTTTTTCAGATTAGAATCAGCAAAAGATGTTATTTCAAACTCTTAAGTTGTAAATATTGAAAGGGAAGATTTAAAATTATATTTGAAACTCTAACTTCAAAGATACAAACAAAAAACCTAAAGAAATAACTGTAAGAGTTGGGCTTACTCATATCCAATTTAGGGTTCCTTATGAGCTCTTGAAACTCACCTTCTGCAAGCATTACAAATGCTATGTGCTTAATTTTTTCAAGAAGTATTATGTCTGTGCTTTTATTATAAACTATAATATAATGACCTCTATAATACTCATTGCTAATTGCCAAAATTGAAACATACACTGTTATTTCTAGGTAAGATTTTACCATGTACAACTTTTTTTCCCAAATTTTGGTACAAGAGATTAAACAAAGAGCCTCTAAATATTCTACCACCTGAAGCATATCTGCAGTCTTTTTGTTCTGACTTTCATCATCATCATCATCATTATTGTTGTTGTTGTTTTACTTTTAAAAGTAAGGGTTGCCTAACTTTTCCTAGGCTACCTTCAATTCCTAATTCTCCTGCATTGACTTCTTCAGTAACTGAGATTATAGGCATACATCAGCATGCCCAGCTTGATTAATTTCTGTTCTCTAAGACTTTTATATCTACTTTATACATATCAGCATGAAATAAACTATGTTCTCTTATAATTTTCATTATATATCTTCTGTGCAAATTTGTAAAAATCTTTAATAGAACAATAATATGCTTTTTACTAGTGCATGCACTATACTTACACCAGTGTATAGTATATAACATTTTACTATTTTATCAATTTTGGTTGAAGAAATGTAATGTTAAAAAAAATAACTCTGTATTCTCTTGCTCCTATTCTATAAGCTAGCAAAATAGAGATGTAGTCCCCATAAATTTTTTCTTTGTCCAGAGTGGCCCAGATTTGTGATCCTCTTAATGTTAGCCTTCTATGGAGTTTAAGATGATAGGCATGTTTCACTGTGCTCAGGGACAGGGTAAGAACAGCTCTCTTGGACCGTTCTACCCAGCCTGGCCACAAATTGCAATCTTGAATTCTCAGCTCCAAGTAGCTAGGCTTATAGGCCTGAGATACCAGCATATGGCCAAAACATTTTACAAATATTAGAAAAGGCTTGTTATTAGGTGCAGTGATGTTAGAAAAAAAATAAATCCTCTTGACATTTATAAAACATTTTTATATCAAAAAATTCAAGAACACATTTTTCATTACATTCCAAGACCAACTCTTGAAGAAATATATTACATGTACTAATATACAATCATTTCATATATACTTATACATATGTATATATAGATAGTGGGGTTTTTTTTGTTGCTCATGCTGCTTGAATTCTGGTCCTGGGCATTATCTATGAGGGCTTCAGCTCCAGGCAAGTGCTATACCACTTGAGCCACAGCCCCACTTCTGGTTTTTTTGGTGGTTAATTGGAGATAAGAGTCTCACAGACTTTCTGCCTGAGTTGGCTTTGAACTGCGATCCTCAGATCTCAGCCTCCTGAGTAGCTAGGATTATTGGCATGAGCCAACGGTGTCCAGCTCATGTATATTATATATTGAATTTGAATATCAAATCTTTGTCGAAATATTTGGAGATACTTTTACTAAATATTTTTCTAACTGTGTTAATATGTTATGAGAGTGGTCCTTGTTTATAATAATCCCATCAGTTAAATATTACCAGCATACTTTAGCCTATTTGTATTGTTAATCACCATTGAAAGACAGGATTTATCTGGGCCAAAAGGGCAGACATACATTAAACCATTTCTCTTCAGGAAAAATAAATAATTTAAAAAATAACATATGTAATGATTGTCAAGGTATTATTTCAACATATATATGTGTACATACATATATATATATATATATATATTTACTTTCAATGAATCAGTGAATGACTGTTTCATGTAGTACAGGGATGTATGGGTAGGTATTTCATTGAGATTCTATAAACACACACACACACACACACACACACACGTGAGTGCGCACACATATACACACGTCTTAGTGCCTAGTAATATTCTCAAATTAAGCTTGTTTTGAAAGTATAGGTAAACTAAATCTTCAAGAGAAGCATATTGTTAGCTGTTATTTTTAGCTCAGTTTTATTCATAGGATTTGCCTATACAGAATCACAGAATTGATTTTCAATAGTTACAGTATAAAGTGAGAGTGTACAATACAGAAGCTAACTCCAGTCTTTGCGTAGGGTGAAGCTGTTCCTTTCTGGAAGCATATTAATTCATGGAATCCACAAGAGGCCCATGTAACCACTGTGAACCATAATCAGTGCAGTTAAAATAGGATAGCTTGATCCATTATAACCTTCCCTCTCTCCATCCTAATTACACCAGGTATTCAGAGGTTGGAACTACATATGGAAATACTTCCTGACCCATTTCTTATTTAATGTGATGTGTTACAAAGCCCATTAAAATCACAGGAGAATTTTAAATGATAATAATGTAGAGAGAAGTACTGTTGTGATAAAAATGTATGGGTATGTGGGATGGATAGAAAGAGACAGAAACAGAGACAGACAGACAGACAGACAGACAGACAGAGACAGAGATATGCTATTGTTTGTATTATATCCAAGTAGCGAAAGGTCATCTTTCTCATATGTAATAAAAAAAGAAAAAATATAAACTGTGCTGTTTTTAACATGCTTCTAATTGATATTTTTATACCCACATTTGACTTGTATTTTCTCAGATAAGAAAAACAGTTCTGAAAATTTATGAAAAAGTTAAGGTTAATTGAGGAAACCAAAATCTGTTTCTGAAGAGTAAAATCCAAGCACTAGAATGTATGTCATTTATAATAAATAATAAGCAGCAAATTAAATTCTGATCATAATAATAGTTTTCATGGTTACATTTAAATATTAAGTGATTCTCTTGCCACTATCTCTTTTTATCTTTATTTCTACTGTTTTGTAATTAGTTGTATTTAATTATGTTATTAAATAATGAAACAAAACTTATACTTGTGGTGCTGGGAAGGTGGCTCAGTGGTAGAGTGCTTGCTTTGTATGCATGAGGCTTGGGTTTGATTCCTCAGCACCACATAAGCAGAAGAAGAAAGTCAGAAGTGGTTCTGTGGCTCAAGTGGTAGAGCTCTAGCCTTGAGCTGAAGATCTCAGGGGCAGTGCCCAGGCCCAGAGTTCAGGCCCCACGACCCTCAAAAATAAATAAATAAGTAAATAACAAAACAAAAAACAAAAAAACTTATACTTGTGATAAGTATTAGTGGTAGGTCACTAATTGGTACAAAGAAGACTATGAGTCCAATCCCCAGAGCTACAAATAACCAAAATGAAACAAACTTAATGATAAATAAATAAATAAACCTTAAATTTCTGCTGTTGGATCTTTACATTTCAAGATAATGAAACTGATTTTGTCCAAATGTCTTTGCAACATTATAACTCCCCTTTTACATATTTTTAAAGAGCCTACAAAATGGTACTAAGAAATAACACATAATTCACAACTTTATAACATCAAATATTAATTGAGTATAAATTGAGAAAAAAACAAATAAATTTATTTCATTGTAAACGTGAACAATAAATATTACATTGAAGTATTTGATCATGTGTGTTTGCTTAGAGCCTTGGAATGCTGTGTAACAGTTACGCATATTATTTCAAGAGACTAATTGATATTGATAAATAATATCTACCTTATGTTCAATATTATCTTGAAAGTCATTTCTCAAACTGAGAGAGGGAAAAATAACACACAGTGAAGTTGATTGTAATTCTTTATCTTTATCTTTATCATGTGGGTATTTGTTTAAAGGTTTGACAGAAAATAAAGCATAATAAAAACATGGAAAACATGGCAAGTAAAATTAATAAAAAGAACAGTACTAGAAACCTTGAGAAATTTTTCAACATCAAAACACAGTGTCAATTTTTATTGAGAACATATGAAAAAGAAGTCCAACATATTAAGAGATAACTGAAAATTTAAATCATTCATAGAAACTAGAAGGGAGATAATAAAAAAGTGAAAGGAAAATGCCCTATATCTCATATCAATACTTTAATACCATTAATTTTTCAAAATATTTTATTATTTTATAATCAAAGTGATATATTTTCCATATTAACGTTGGAATAGTAAAAGCTGATGAAATATTAACTAGGTTGATAAAAATCATAAATATTCTGTTAGGAAATATGTATCTTTCTTTTACTATCTCACTGTTTCTTTTTGTCTCAGCTTCACACATTTCCCCCCATTATTTTGCCTTTGAACCTCTTCAATTCTATCCCAATGGCTTATTTCACTTGCATAATCTCCACTTAACCTTTAATATTGCACATCCCAAATGAAATCAACATCAATCAATTCGTCCAAGAGAACAAAGGGACGACGGAGCAGAGAATAACGTGCCAAGGAAATTCATGTTAAGAATATGATAATGGAACAGATGTTAAACGACAACAGGAAAGATCAAAGTGTATTAATAAATCAACTAAACAGAAGTTATACAGACAGAAAGCAAAAAGGTGTTGTTTCAACTGGATAAACGCACTATTTTCCTTCCTATTAATGAATATATTCAGCACATTACAGTGCTGTGTGGATTTCTCAAGTGGCTTATTTACATGACAACCTGATTTCCTAAGAAAACCTGAAGTGCTTTATAAATGTCAAACCTTCATCTCTTGAGCCTATATAGACAGGACAGTGCCTATCGCCCAAACAGCCAGATTCGTTTCTCTACTGCTTGCACAATGTTGCTGAGCCAGACACAGCACAGCTGTGGTGAGCCATCATTACGTGCATGATGGTGAGGCTGGCACACATGAGTGCATGTCTTATATCCATTCCTCAACAGCTCCCTTCAGTGGGCAATGGCAGCTTTCACGGCGCACTTTTCCACAGAAACCCCGATCATCCCTGAGATCAGTCATTATGGGGAGCAATGACACAAAGTGTGCGCTATCAAGGACAGGTGGCAGGACACCTGGTTACCCTCTGGCTGCATCCACGTGCCAGATGCTGGCTAACCCAGAGGGGAACAACTATGGAACTCCTTTTGTCAGATCCTAGATCAGATAGGGGCGTGTTTTACATCATGATATCCCTTCAAACACCTTGGAAAATCAACACATGGTTTGGAATTGGTTTATTAGAAAATTTGTTGAGTAATTTACACTACAATACAGATATGGGTTCATCGGATTTATGAATTGTGGAGTCCAGCTTCCCATGTTGTGCTCTGTAAAAGCAAGGAAGGCAGTAAATACACCTAGAAATGTAAATGCCAATGTAAAATAAGACCAAAGAAAATTGAAAGGAGATCCTCCATGACATTGGCTGCAGTTCAGCAGTGAAATCCACTAGACACTATATTGGAAATGAACTATACAACCTTGGATGGGAGAGAAGTCGGGAGGGAAACACTGGGAAAGAGGAGGGAGGGGATGACACTGTTCAAAAAGAAATGCACTCATTACCTGACTTATGTAACTGTAACCCCTCTGTAAATCATCTTCATATTGTACCCTGAGCAGCAATTTTCATCATTACAAACATCTCACTCAGGGAGTGTTGAATTAAAGACTGAAATGGAGTATTACTTAATTCATGTAGTAACTTATGTAATAATTATGTAAGACAGACTAACTTCAAACTCACAATCATCCTGTCTCAGCTTCCTGATGCACCAACAACACCTCACTTCCAAGATTTTTTGCCATTTAAATGAAAGCCTCTGAATTAAAACACTATTGGACTTTATGAAGATCTGTATACAAATATTTGTAATTAAGCCATTTCATTTCTTTATTAGAGTAAAACATCAGCTCTTGTTTTTCTTCTTTAGTGTTATAGATTTCTTTTACAGATGTCACTTCCTATAAAGATCCTTAGACTTTCTAAGGATCAATTCTTTTTATATATCCATTTATTAGTATTTCATCTTATACCTCTTTGAGATTAATAGCATTACAAAGATTTTTGCATAATGGTATTGAAACTCATAATCACTAACAACCCAGCCAATAATAGATGTTTTAGGAGATGGCTAATCTAATTAGAATGATATCCATCACCTTTCTTACTTTTTCTCCTTCCATCCTGATTTCTACCATTTTTAGCAATTTCTCTGAAGATTATTAGGGCAAAATGATCTTCATATGTTTAACCCTCTGTCAAACATAGAAAGATGATGAGATAAATAATAGATAGATCAATAGACAGACTGACAGAGAAACAAATAGATACACAGTGAAGTTCTCTAAAAGATGCTGTAAAGTAAATGTCTTCTCAATCTGGTTAGTAGACACTGAGGTTCAGAAAGTGATGCTAACTAGTGTACCCATGTCTAGGGCCAAGTAAATAAAACCAGAATCATCATTTCAAATTCTGTTGTTTTTTCTATACAGGGACATCTGTATGTAGGTATATAATTGCAATTTTACTGAAAATGTGGTTAGAATTTATTTGATGTGATAGTTTGTCTACTCTCTAGTCAAGTTTGATTGTTTTCTGCAAGATCAGAAAACTTTAGCATAGTAAAAAATAATCGTAATTGCTTCTCTTAATTAGTGTACACCATTGTAAAAGGAAATTATCTGGAGTGGTTTCTTCTTAACTTAGAGTAGAAGCATTAAGACAGCACATTCTCCAATTCAAAGAAGATCTTGATTACAAAAATTGACCTTTATTTTGGTCTTGTTGGTTTTCTATGTGTGGGACATGTTTAAGTATCTTTTGTAGGGCTGGTTTGGTGGAGATACATTGTTTCCGTTTTTCTTTGGAAGGTTTTTATTTGACCTTTGGTTATGAAGGAGAGTTTAGCTGGGTACAGTATTCTTGGTTGATAGTTGTTTGTCTTTAGGGTGAGGCATACATCATTTCAGACTCTTCTTGCTTTAATTGTCTCTGCTGAGAACTCTGAGGTTATTCTAATTGGTTTCCCATTATAGGTGATTGATCTTTTCTCCTTGACAGCTTTAAAGATCTTTTCCTTGGTCTGAATTGACCCTGTGCCGATTATAATGTGAGGATGGGATATCCTGTTTTTGTCTGGTCTATTTGGGGTTCTAAAAGCTTCCTGTATCTAAATAGGCCTATCTTTTTGCATGTTTGGGAAGTTCCCTACTAGGATCCTGTTAAACAAATTTCCTAGACCATTAACTTCTGTCTCTAGGTCCTCCTCTACACCCTATCCTCAGATTAGGCCTTCTGATGGTGTCTTCCAAATGTTGAATAGATCTATCATATTTCTTGGATTTGTCTTGGATAGTTGTATGTTCTTTCTCTATAATATCTAGGCTGTCTTCAATTCCTGAGATTCGATCTTCTGCATGGTCTAACCTACTGTCAAAACTTTCTACTTTGTTCTTATTTCTTTTCAAAAAATTGAAAAAGAATTGAGTGCTCAATTTGATTCTGGTATAAATCTGAAACCTTTGCATTCAAATTCTCAGTCTTTTAAAGGACTTTTCACTTTCTGTAGAGTCATATACTAGATAATAATAGTGCTATGGTCAATGACAGAAAACATAGACAACAATGGACCTACAAGATCATGATGGTGTTGAATGATTCCTGTTGTCTAGTGTTTTTATGGCCCTTAAAGATGTTAACATAAAAAGTATTCAAAGACCTAGGTAGAAATAAACCTAAAAGTCTCACCTATTTGAGAGGCAAATACTAGAATTACAGTTCTACAAGGTAATCCCTGGCAAAAGGTTAGGAAGATATTTTATCAAAAAATAATTCCTAGGGGATAATACTGATCTATAATCTTACACAGGAAGCTTATGCAGAAAAGCCACAGTCCAAAGCCAGCCAGAGAAAAATAGTGCAAAAATTTATTTATTGAAAAATCTAAAACAAATAGGACTTGTGGCATGGTTCAAATTACAAAGCATTCATCTAGGAAGTATAAGGCATTGAGTTCAAATTCTAGTACTCTCTCGGTCGGTCTCTCTCTCTCTCTCTCTCTCTCTCTTTCTCTCTCTCTCTCTCTCTGTCTCACACACACACACACACACACACAATCTTTTGATTCTAATGTAAAGACACTTAGTAACTGACAGCATAAAACTATCACATATAAGTTTTTAAGTAATTAAAGTACATATTTTGTACTGTGATGACAAATTATTCTGTTATTGTTTACTATACTATATATTTAATTGTTGTTTACAAAGCATTCCTTCTTATATAAAAGCTTAATATAAAGCTTAATGCCATGTGAGGTTCAGATCATACTCACACATTTCCTAGTCATGGGTCTTGATTGCATTATTTTCCTTATGTTTGCCTTGGTAATACTTGTAAAAGTCTATACTAAGATGCCCCAAAGAGCAATGAAATTGCCAGAGACACACTTTTCTCTTTTTTTAATTAAAGATTTTTATTGTGAAAATACTGTACAGAGGGGTTACAGGTACATGAACAAGGTAATGAGTACATTTCTTATCCAGCATTGTTGCCACCTCCTTTGTTTTTCCCCCACATCGCTTCCTTCCTAACTCCTCAGCTAACCCCACCCCACTCTCCACCCCCACCCATCTGCCTAAATTGTAAAGTTTGTTTTTAGACATAGCATCTCATTGTTGCAATGGGTCAATCTGAAAGAGATACACTTTTCTAATGTATCCCAAGATCAAGTGATGTGTCTTTATACTTTCCACTAACACTGTCTTTACATTTTACTATTCTAAATATTCAGTAAATATTTCCCACACTTAATATCCACATACAATGAAATGATATAGAAACATTTCTAAAATTTTTGAGCAAGAACAAATGCCTTGACTGCTACTTAAGTGACAAAATTTCGTTCTAAAAGAAATGAGAGATTCAATGATTGATGGCACTTATTAGAATAATTAAATGTTATTTCTTCCATCTTCTAAATTTCTCCCTCATTGACAATCCTGAAGTCGTTTTCAGTTCATGGAACAAGTAAGAAAGGTAAGTTACTGGTGAAAGCAATTTTATGTACACAGATTTTGTCATTTCAACTCTAATCCATTTATTCTTTCTGTTAGCTGGTCTCTTCTGAAAAATTTTAAGCCTTACCATTCTCATATTTTGCTTCCATTTGCAAAAATCTAGTGAAGATCTATTCTGCTGTTCCTTCTGTTTCCTTAATGATAGAACTTTTGTTATATAATATATCTCAGAAAAGTGGACATGGAACTCCTGCATAGTTATTTTTATATACCTTCATCAGTGATTGCAAAATCCTAATGAGATATATCCTGCCAGCCTATACTTACAAAGAAGGTTCCATTTTATTATATTTATTATATATTTTATATATAATATATTATATATTTATTATATATTATATATTTATTATATTATATTGTACAAGAGTTACCATTTAAGAAAGCAGTTCATGAATACAATGCGTCTTGATCAGTACCATGCTCATAGCATTCTGACCCATCTTTCCCCTTCTACACTTCTCTCACTTTTTTTGGTAGGATATGCATTGCATTTGTGATTGCATTCATCCTCCCATCCTCTTCTTCAGTCCTTGACCTCTCTCTCCTTTACCCCATCCTACCTTTTCCAAGCACCCACTTCTTGGTTTTAATTTTGTTGGACTTTGTCTTTGGGGAAAATTATGTTATTGAGTTCTCCCCAGAATCTACTGTGTATTTCAGTTAATATATCTGTAAAAACTTGCATACCACCTAATGTCTTTGTGTACATATTTATAAACTAATTCTGGCCTCTGCTTATGACAGAAAACATGCAACCTTTGTCTTTCTTGCCTTGACATATTTCACTTTTTTTCCACATTCTTTCATTTCTTTGAGAATAGTACAATACCATTCTTTCCTATGGATGAGTAAAATTGTATCATGTATATAAACCACATTTCCTTGATCTCTTCATCCATCAAGAGGCAATCTCTTTACATTAAAGAAATTAACCACAAAGCTACCCTATTATCTATTCATTCCACTCTGGGAGATTTAGGCCAAAGGTCCCTTTTTTAAGCAAAAGTGAATAATAATAATATATTTGATATCTTGTCTTCTGTTACCCTTCATATAATTTTCCTCTATATGAATAGTGAATTAAATAAATAACTATAGCAAAAAAACATCCAATGTAACTTCTGGGTGAATCTTCTACTTACTTAAGGAAGTGGCTGGATTTGAGTAGAATGACTAATAAATTTCATAAATATCATCAACTGAAACAAAAGTTTTATATTTCATTTTATTAGTACTATTGTTAAGTAAGTGTACAAAGAAGTTACCATTCAACAAAACAGTTTTCAAAGGGTGATCAATGTCACCCCTTTCAATATTCTCACCCATCTCTCAACTAGCCATGTAATCATCCCAATATTATCTTTATACATTTATGGTGTTTGTACTTTAGCTTTGTGGTTTGGTTTTGTTTAGACTGAAACATTTCTTGAGAAGTATATTTAACTATCTGTACAATGTCATTTCATTTATTAAAGATGACCTACTGATTCATTCCTCTTTTTTTTTTTTTTTTTTGGTTAGTTGTGGGGATTGAACTCTGGGCCTGAGCACTGTTCCTCAGCTCTTCAGCTCAAGGCTAGTGCTCTACCACTTGAGCCACAGCACCACTTCCAGTTTTCTATGGTTTAGTGGAGATAAGCGTCTCATAGACTTTCCTGCCTGGCATGGCTTTGAACCATGATCCTCAAATCTCAGCTTCCTGAGTAGCTAGGATTATAGGCGTGAGCCACCAGTGCCCGGTGACCTATTTATTCTTTAATGCCATTTTATTTTTTTTTCTTGAAATAAAGAATAGGTCCTCAGTTGTTACATTATTATTATTGTTGCTGTTGTTGTTATTGATCCCCTCTGTCACTCTCACCACCTACTTTGGTATATTTCTAAAAGGAATTCAGCTGTAAGTAGTCCAGACCCAGGAACACTGAGCATAATTTCCCCAGTAAAAAAGGTACAGAATAATTCCAATTCTGATCTTATATTTTAATATTACCTATGGTCTTTTAAATTCTACATTCTCTTAAAAATCCTACTAATTGTAAAGATGAATAGATGGTAGACATTGTCACATGTTACCTGTAGAGTAAAATAATTCTTTTTGTGCTTTCTATTTAGGGAGGTGAAATGTTACAAAATAATTTCACCAGCAAAAAATGCAAGATGAGGAATATTTCCTTCTGTATGTATATAACCCTACACATGACTCTTAAGACAAACTAAGAATGTATGTATATTTATCAGATGGGTATAGTGGACAGAGTTTGCCTTGAGATTTTACAGAAGAAAAGGCCATGAGAAAAAATGGAAATTGAAAAATTCTGAAAGAAAACATATCACCACATATAAAGTCAACCTGGACTATATTGCCTATACAGCTATTATTTCATTAAGCACAATATTTGTTAAAATATTAAAAATCTGTTCATAAACTTTAATTGAAGTGCAGATTAAGCTTCATTTCAAATCTGTCTGTGTTGTTAGCAAGCTATATTGGTTTCATACTGTTAGCAAATGGCTTTTTTCCACTTACAAATGCTACCTGTAATGCCCGTGGTTACTCAGTAGATCTGAACTGTGGCACAGAGTTCAGCCTACGGCCACATTAAGAAGCTCCAAAAGAAAGCCTATGTATTTTTTGCTAACAGTTTTCATTATATTATAATTATATAATTATAATTTCCAACAGTTGTATGCATTTATTCTGCCCTCCTTCCCACCAACAACCATTTATAGAAGGGATGGGGAGTATTGTCTTTAGATTTGCTATGATCTATCTTTAGAAAGTCCATGTTCTTATGTGCCTGTTTTTTATTTGTTTTGTTCTGTTTTCCCCTTTTTAATAGATATTTTTCATTGTAAATATACTGTACAGAGGGGTTATGTTACAGGATTAAGGTAATGAGTACAGTTCCTATCAAGCATTATTATACCCTCCTTTGTTTTTCCTCTACCATCCCTTTCCTTCCTACCTCCCCAACTTCTCCCTCCCCTCCCCAAATTGTAAAGTGTGTTTTCAACATAGTGTCTTGTACATGTCATTGTTACAATGGATCATCTTGTATCCTTGTTTCAGGATTTTGTTATTTCCCTTCCTCTCCTCAAATTAGAAAAATGTACATACAAGATTCAGGCACCAGAATAAAATACAGTGACAACAGGGGTTATACCCTGGGGGAAGAACATACAAAAGAAACAAAAAAAATCACATAGCACATTAAAAACAAAAGCGACAAAGATAAAACCTCTTGTGTTCCTATCCTGGGGTTCATTTTGCTTAGCATCATCTTATATGCTCATATCTACATAGCTTATGACCTTTTCTGATTGTCTGGTAAGATTAGCCCATGTATTTTTTTAAATAAAGAAATATGTTGCTAGAGATATGAAGAGCTTTCATCCTGTTGCTGTGATTCTCTGTAGAGAGGTTAATGTAAAAATAACTCTAAATCTCTGAATTTAAAGAGGCTCAAAGCAACTACTATTACCCTTGCCCCATGTTAAGGATTGGCTCTATGTTCACTTTCATTAGGTTTTCAGTAGATTAAGAAAATGGATAATAACAGTAGGCAACAATTAGATTATTTACAGATGGATTCACAAGGTAGTTACTCCCGTATGTATATGCAAAGTTCAAATTGGTTTAAATATGGGTCATTAGGCAATGTAAACCTAGTGCTTGGTTTTACAGTTTAGTTACAAAGAGGAAATATCATAGAATGCACGTAAATAACTGAATAAAAATAAGAAATGCTCAAGCCATTTATTTTATTTTAAATATTTTCTCTTTATAAGTTAAATATAGTGGACTGTTTTTACAGCAATTATCAATACAAAAGGGCATGGGTTTTAATATTTTTCTGTTTAATTCATTATTTATATAATTCTAGATAATGCTATGTATTTTTATATAAGAATAACAAGTGATTTAGTTTTACAAGGAAGTATATTGAAGTTGAATTGCATTTTTGCCTTTCAATTACTGCTCTCTGCTCTTCTTGTTTTTTGTTTTTTTGTTTGTTTTTATGTGGGTTGTGGGGCCTGAACTCTGAGCCTGAGGGCTGTCCCTCAGCTCTTCAGCTCAAGGCTAGCAACCTACTACCACTTGAGCCACAGCGCCACTTCCAGCTTTTTCTGCTTATGTGGTGCTGAGGAATTGAACCTAGGGCCTCATGCATGCAAGGCAAGCACTCTACCACTGAGCCACTTTCCCAGACCTCTTTGCTCTTCTCTCATATCAATGTCAATGCTTTAAAGTGCATGTGCCATATCACCTATCATATTTTCATTGGAATACTGTATTTAGGTTAACATTCTTCCTCTGCTCTAAATCTTAGACTGACATCTAACCTTGACAATAATAATATGTTTTATTTTGCTGTGGAGGGAATAACTTATAATGCTGTTTAATGTTGTACTATTGGTGTGTTGGTGATTTTTTAAATTTTGTTTTACTGTAAAGATGCTGTACAGAGGCGTTACAGTTTCACGAGTAAGGTAATGACTACATTTCTTGTCAAGCATTGTTACCCCCCCCCCCCGTTGTTCTCCCACTATCCCTTCCCTCTCCACCTAGGACTCCTCACCCCCTCCCCCCACCAAAGTTTTAAAGTTCATTTCCAATACACTGTCTGTTGAGTATCATTGTTGCAATGGGTATCCTGGTCCTTATTTCAGCATTTTTTAAATTCTTCTTCTCCTCCCCAAGTTAGACAAATATATATACAAGATGCAGGAACCAAAATCAAGTACAGTGACAACAGGGGGCATAGCAATAGGTAAGATAAAATACAAAGGAAACAAAAAAAATCACAGAGTACATTAAAAGTAACAAGAACAAAGACCTATTGCATCCCTTATCTTGGGGTTCATTTCACTTAGCATTGTCTTATATGGCCATATTTACATAGCTTGTGAGCTTTTCTGTTCATCTGATAAAATTCTTCTAGACATATACTAATTAGTGTAAATGAGGGAAACCATGGGACCTGAATTTCTTTGGGAGTGGCTTGCTTTACTTAATATGATTTTTTCCAAGTCCTTCTATTTCCTAACAAATGGGGTGGTATCATTCTTTCTGATGGAAGCACAGAATTAAATTGCATGTATGCATATATGTATATATGTATGTGTGTATACACCTATGTATATATAAATATATATATATATAATTTAAACTGTGTGCTAACTGAAACAAATTATAGGAACCCCCCAAAAAAACATAGCTTACAAAAATAGAACATAGAAATTTTATCCCAAACACCCAAACATCAGTGCTAATTGAATGATGAGTTACTCTGTTAAAACAGAAGCTTATTTGCCAGGAAAATTAATAGAAAAATATTTAAATTGTTTACATTATTGTTTACATTACAATAACTTTCAAAATGTGAGGATCATTGTTCAGCCATATGCTTGCAAAACAATAAAAATCCAGCAGAAATTAAAGAAGTTCTTTTTTCTTTATTTGACTTAGTTTAGATCATGTTTCTTTAATGACATGACAATTGCTTGAGTATTTGAAAATATCTATGCTTAGGACATATTTGAATAAAATTGATTTAAATCACCATCATAAAGCATATGCAAAATATTTTCCTGATCAGTGAACAAATTTTTAATTAACTTCATTATAAATTCCAAGATATTCAAGGACACTTTTTAAAGTTTGTGCCAGGTAGCTATTCAATATAGCAATCAGAGTTCATTATAAACACAGGCTAGGACAGGACTTCCAATTCTCATAAACACAGGTTAAGATTCTAGCTTTGAGCACTGTTTGGTGCTGAGTGAAAAAAAGAAATGAAAAGACAGCTCAATAACGTTTTGTTAGACAGGGTTGCCAATATATAACAAGTTCCAAAATTTAAAATATTTAAACTATTTCCCTTTTTTTCTTTTTCATTTCTCTTCTTTCTATTTTTCCCCCTGTTTTTCTTGTAAGGGTAGATTCAGTGAACACATAGAGCTCATCCACAGGGTCATACCAGAACTAAAGCTTAGAGCTTCTGGTTTGTTTTCCAGGTGTTTTGTTGTTGTTGTTGTTATTGTTGCTCACTTAAGAAAGCAAGTCAATAGGAAAAAAACAAAAATGAACAAACACTATCCCTGGCCTTTTGACCATTTTTTCAGTGGCGTTTTCATTTTTAACCTGTAATTTAATAACTATTAAGCAGCAGATATCACATCCCTTCCAAATAAAAGAAGAGAGACATAATGTGAGATGGGGATTTTTTTAGTCCTTTGCAAACTCATTTTGCAAAATATTTGTTTTTCAAAAGTCAAGATGAAAGCCCTAAAATATTCATTCAAATTTTTATTTATAGTTCATTTTCTTATGCTTCTTTTAAGACTTTGTTGGTCATGAATTAGTATTATAATTTCAAGGAGAGCATATAAAATATAAATAGACCTACTAGATTTTGCATATCCTCATCTGCTAAGAAATGTTTTGAAGTTTTATACTGAATTTCAATCACAGAATTTGTTCTTTCTTTTCATTATATGAAAAGCTACTTTACTAAGGATAGAACACATTAGTCAGCTATGTTTTAGCTATTCTAATTTAAATTGGTCTTCTAACTTTATGGTAGAGATGTAATATTAGATTAAATAAATTTATAAGCAAATATTTCTTTATTTTTGTCTTTATACTGTTTTATTCTTTCACTCGTAACTCTGATGTTCTATAACTATACAAAGACCCTAGATAACTTTCATGAAATACACATAAATACAGCTTAATAAACAAACATTTGGCAGGTTTATCTTCATTAATACAACTTTTAAAATATCAAAATTTCATTTCATTTTCACTTGAAATACTTTGCTTCTTAACAGCTTGAAATATTTTGCTTCTTAAATCAATAATAAAAATACTTTTTAAAGTACTCAAAGTTGGCCTTAGATAATGCATATGCAATTAGGTAACTATTTAGGCTTCTTCTGCTGATGTCCTTCCTGGCATCTTGTCCTAATGTGCCCCCTACTGTTTCTTTTTAAGCACATGATCAATCAGTCTTCACCTCCCAGGACACATGGAATCTTGGTGGAGTAGAGTCAGCAGGATCTTGAGACTAATATATTAATCTGCAAAAGCTGACCAAAAGCTCTTTCTATATCATAGAACTGGATAATTATTTCCTTTAGTAATAGACATGATAAAAGGAAATATATTTTTGAAAGTGTTGTGTCCTTAATAATATAAGGAAAACATCCATGAAGCTAATACATGAAAGAAAATCTATGCCACGAAAGCAAGATTAATCAAATATGTATTTGTCTACCTGCTCATTTTCTGTTGCCCTTCATTTATTCTAAAATGAATTTACATATTTTGTACACACCATTTTAAGTATATCTTTTTTAATTTATATAATATCTAGACACCATTTATTAAATAACTTCACCATGAGTAGCAAAAATTTGCAACTTAATCATATAACACTTTCTAATGTCACTTTTTTTAGCTTTCATCTGAGTAACTTACTATTCTAACAGGAGTTTACACTATAAATTACCTTGGCTATGTATTTATTGTAGTGAAGACCAATTGGCTTGATATCAAATTTGATTATATTCAATTATTTCTACATCTAACCTTAAATTATTTATGTGTTTTTACACAGTAAATATTGATCAAAGAGGAATTTTTCACAATACCCAACATGTGGAATCAATTCTGGTGTTCATTTGTAGATGGATAGATAAACAATATTATTATAATATTCCTTAAAAAGAAAAGAACTCTGATTCAGGTTACAACAAAGACAAATTCTGAGAACATTATATAATGCAAAAGAAGCCATCCAAAAAAGGTTAAAGTATGGTTTCTCTTATAGAAAGTATGTAGATTATATATTGAATTGTTTTGCCATTTAACAAAGCAGTTTATGTATACAATGCATGTTAATGAGTGATATCCCTTCAACATCTTCAACACTCTTTGACCCACTCCTTCCCTTATATTTCTCAATTTTGTGCTACATGCAATGAATTCTTGCCTATGTTCTTATTCCTTTCCTTCTTCATTCTCCTACCCCTATTCCTTTGGCTCTACCCTCCCCTCTTGAACATACCCATTTCCTGGTGCTTATTCACGGTGCTTTGACAATCTTTTTAAAGAATATGCTGTTTGCACTCTCTATATAATCTATTATATTTCAGTTAATTAATTTGTAACCTCTTAAATACCATGCAGTGTGTTCACTTATAGATTTACAGGCATATTCTAGCTACCAAAAATGAGAGAAAATATGTAACCTGTTTTTTCTTTTTTTTAATTTTTTTATTGTGAAAATACCGTACAGAGGGGTTACAATTAAATGGGCAAGGTAATGAGTACATTTCTTATCAAACATTGTTGCCTCCTCCTTTGTTTCCACTTCCCATCCCTTCCCATCTTGCTTTTTCAATGGGTCTAGTTTACTTCACTGAATATAATTTCCCAAGACTTTCCATTTGCTTATAAATGGTACAGTATCGTTATTTCTGATGGATGAGTAGAATTCCATTGGGTATATGTGCAACATTGTGTGGATTGGGAGGGATGGGTGAAAATGTTGAAAGGGGCTACATTGATAAAGATGCGTTGTATTCATTAGCGTTTCAGTGAAAGGCAACTCCTTTGCACAACTAATTAAAATAATAAAAATATTTTTTATTTTTGAAGAATATTCTGTTTTTTAATAAGTTTTGTATTGTGAAAATACTGTACAGAGGGAGTACAGTTACATGAGCAAGGTAATGGATACATTTCTTATCAAGCCTTGTTGCCTCCTCCTTTGTTTTTCCCCTACCATCCTTTCCCTCCTCCAACCTCCACAACTATACTCCCCCACCCAATGACCTCCCCCTCCCACCTGAATTGTAAAGTTCGTTTTTCAACAGTGTCTTCTACATCTCACTGTTGCAATGGGTCAATCTGTATCCCTATTTAGACATTTTGATTTTTCTCTTCCCCTCCCCAAATTATACCAACATCAAATACAGTGAAAACAGGGGTCATATTGTGGGGAAGGGACATACAAAGCAACAAAAAAAAATCACATGGTACCTTATAAATACGTTAGAAATATTAGTAGGAAAGAAAAACCACTTGTGTCCCTGTCTTGGGGTTAATTTCACTTAACTTTATCTTATCTGGGCATATGTATATAGCTTTTGACCTTTTCTACTTGTCCCAGACACATACTAGTTATTGCAAATAAAAATTACAAAAAGCAGGCTGGGGTCTGGTAGCTACTCAGGAGGCTGAGATCTGAGGATCTCAGTTCAAAGACAGCCTGAGCAGGAAAGTCTGTGAGACTCTTATCTCCAATTGACAGCCAGAAAATCGGAAGTGGCACCCGTGGCTCAAGTGGTAGAGCTTGAGCTGACGATCTCAGGGAGAGCCTGCAGGCCCAGAGTTCAAGCCTCACTGCCAACCACAATAAATGAGTAAATAAATAAATAAAATTATAAAGAGCAGTCAAATTGCACAGATAGACAGGAAATGGTATTTTTCAAGGACTAATGTGGGAGAAACAATTGATGTATTCTTGTTTATTCTGTGTGGAGTTTCAGTTTGAGAAGTTCATAAACCCAGGAACTAAATGGTTCTGAAAATTACCTTCCTTTTAACGCATTTAAAATTGATTAAATATTTTATATCATGTGTATTTCACAGCATTTCAACCACAACAACCACAAAAAATCCTAAGCCTAAGCCAAACCAAACAAAAACTAAAGCAAAGCAAAGCAAATCAGAACAAACAAAACAAAAACCAATTATTGTTACATGGATGGCTATCAGTATCGTCAGATTTCTGGTATGTGGTAAATTTTTCTGTGACTTCTGATCTGACGGAAAATTCCTTGCTATATTAATACCTTTTCACCAATTGTGATGGAAAAATTAGTTTTCTTGTTGTCTCTAGTTCTTTCGTGATATGTGAGCCACAAAGAACTTCTCTGTTGTGTCTGCCCCTGACCCGTGCCTTTCTATTCACAACTCTGAATGCACCTTGCTACTTGCCTTCCACTTCCACCAAGCCACCTGTCTCGTTTATGATAATTAGGATTGCAAAATGAATATTTAAACAATGAAACGAAAGGCACTGAGAGTAGAAATGCACTTAGTAACCTGGAAAATCAGTTTGCTGTTCTCAAGACAGTTATGCACGTTGAATCAGAAGTAAGTTAGAGTCATGTTGCATTGTCCTCTAAGCTTCCTTCCAGCCTTCCAGCCACAGTTCTTGCTGTCCACCAGTGGTTAAATGTGAGGTATACTCAAGGGTCTAAGTAATATGTTTCTGATACTCCAGATATTCAGTGTGAGAAGATATGAGGAACTTTGTCATGAAATTTATACAATTTCATGTATTGTCCTACTTACATTAGTTGACTCAGTTTAGGCAGCCTAACATGACTTAAAGTTGCTAATAAAGAATAGCATGTTGCTAGAATAATAAATCACTTATTACTTTTGATATTTAATTTTGTTTGTCTTTAATCCTTTCCTCAGAACACATGTAATAAATCATTATATTAGAAGGAGGTAAATTCCTGGACATAGAAAAAATGAGTATGTCTCTTTTCTTTATGTAGGTAAGCTACATACACGATCCACTTAAAACTATTTTACAATTGTCCCTACAAAAATTTAATCAGGCAGTGCTAGCAAGTCTATAACAATAGTGTCACGCTGTGATTTTTAATTTATTTGTAAACCTTTACAACTTGCTTTACAGAAAATAAATAATTTAGGAGGCACACATGCATGTACATTTTTATAGGAATCTTCCTTCTACATACCACTACTCTCTCCAAGACAGTCCCTATCTTATATTTGTTTCATATTCTTATGCTTTCCTTTACTTATGTTACTTTGAATTCAGCCTCTTGTAAGCAAGCTTTATAAGTAAGTAATCCATGACAAACTTGTAAACAGACTAATTGCTATTAGACTGGCTGCCAACATTATTATTTGCAGTTTCAGTGCCTTTCATGTAGAAAGTTAAGGCAAAACCACTCTCTGTTGAACTGACTCTGTTAACACAGAGAAGCACATGAGTAGCTGCTTATCCCAGGGTCTGAAGCTTCTTAGAAGAGGACTAGCGTTAATATTGTTCTGGAAAAAATATATTATGATCATCCTCCACCAATACAACATACAAATGTGCTCAGCTTTAACAATACATACTCTGGGCAACAGTAAGACAGCTCACCTTCTCACACAGAGGAATAAATCAAATTCAGTGTACAGAGGTGATTATCCTTTTCTATTTTTGCTCCACTATCATTTAAGTCTAAGGCCATCACACATCCTCCCTGTCATTTTTATGTAGGAAATCCTCCATGATAAGGTGACAGAGTTTGACAACCCATTTACCTCCCTGGTTACGATCACTCATCCTACTGAATGCTTTATCTTTATTGTACAGATAAATAGGTAATTGCCTCTTTCTTTAAGATTTTTTTTGTAAAATAATATTGTGGAAACTGAGGAAAATTTCATAAATGGCATTCTTTCTCCTAACCTTCTGCTTTCTCAACATAACTCAGGAGACAGCCTGAAAAATGCTCTTATTTTATGTGATATTGTGCATGAATGCAAATTAAAACCTATGTGGTGTTCACACAGTGTAAGGACAGCACACTCAATACATTTGAGGGGTTTTTTTTTGTTTCAAAGAATAGAACTCAGCATGATAGAAAGGGACAGAAAGTATCAAATTAACTTTGACCTCATCATGCCATGATGATTTGACCTATATTCTAATAAAGCACAACATTTTCAAGCTTTATTGGCTTCTCTTTGTAAAAACTTTACATGCCTGTGTAGGCAACAAACTTAAATGTAGTTACTCTTATTACCAAGACAATTAAATTTATCCATAATTTTAAGCAGATTCCCTGAAACTTAGTATCTCCAAGGTAAAATTTGGAGTGTGTGTGTGTGTGTGTGTGTGTGTGTGTGTGTGTGTGTGTGTGTATTTGTGGTACTGAAGTTTTCTGCTTGAGCTAACTTTCTAGTCTTGTACTTGCCCATCCTTATAACATAAATGTTGGCTCAGAGAAACTCAAATTCAGTCATACTACTTTAAGCTCAGACTATTTTTATCCTATTTGATCAAAATAATTGGATTTAACATGTTTCTTGCTTCAATCACTGACAATTTGGTATAAGTGAATAGTCCAGTGATTAATTCACCTAAGTTCCATTGGCAAAGTAACTCACAAATAAAAGGAAAAATAAGTCTTCTGAGGGGCTTTAAGAGAGATTCAGTTCATATGATTTGATTTGGAGATGAATAAATATTATTAATAATAATAATGATAATATTGTTATAAAGAATAATATGATTGGAAGATAGATAATATAACCTTGTTATAAATATAATTCTAAATGCTTAGTGTTTTTCTATTTCCCATTGTGTATTTAAATGTTTTCCAGTATTTTTATTGCATTTTCCAAATATATTTTAAAAGTACTACTTTTAAGTAGTTGTACAATAGAGCTTTCCTTTAACAAAGCAATTTATGAACGAGATATATCTTGAGCAATGTCCCTCCTTTCAACATGGTCACCCATCCTTCCCCCACCCAGCCCTTCCCTCACTCTTCTTTATATCATAGGATATACACTGTATTCCTAACTGCATCCTACCCTTCTTCACCTCTTCGTCCACCTCTTGTCTTGCCGCACCCCACTCCTTCTGTGTATTGCTACCCATTGTTTATTTTGCTGAACTTTGACTTTGACTTTCTATGGAATTACATTGTTTTCAGTTCTCCTTTGAATCCACCGTATTTCAGTTAATATATTTGTATACACATGCATATCAACCAACGTATTTACTTATAAATTTAGAATCTAATATCTTGGAAAGTATCTTAAAACTTACTATTGACACCTGATAAAGTTCTCATTTAAATATTGTTCTCATTTTTGAGAATTTTATACCACCTGATAAACTGATACCTGCCTACCTTTTTTTTTTTTTTAGAAATTCCAAATCCTTTTTTTTAAAAAAACGTCTTTTTATTGTAAAAATGTTGTGCAGAGAGATTGGAGTTACATGAGCAAGGTAATGAGTACATTTCCTATTGAGCATTGTTGCCTCCTCTTTTGTTTTCTCCCTAAGATCCCTTCCCTTTACAACTAACCCCCCACCTCAGTGAAGTTGTTTGTTTTTTAGTCGGTACCGGGGCTTGAACTCAGGGCTTGGACGCTGTCCCTGCGCTCTTCAGCTCAAGGCGAGCGCTCTACTGCTTGAGCCACAGCTCCACTTTCAGTTTCCTAGTGGTTTATTGGAAATAAGAGCCTCTTGGACTTTTCTGCCTAGGCTGGCTTTGAACTGTGATCCTCAGATCTCAGCTTCCTGAATAGCTAGGATTACAGGCGTGAGGCACCTGCGCCCAGCTATTAGTAAATTATTTTTATGAGACTTTATAGGGAGATGAGAGCAGGTTCCTGCTTGACTTGATCTATTCTGTTTCAGAATGTAATTCTTAGGTTGTGGTTAGAGTTCCAAAATGCATATATAACAATTTAACTGTGTTCAAATATTATTTATTGATTGCAAAGATAATATTGACAATTTGTAATCTATCTGATCACATCTTGCTGAAGTTTTCATGTGTTGAATTCATTCCATGGAAGACTTTACTCTCCTATTTTTTTCTAGCCTCTCATCTGATAATAACAGAAACTCAAAGACACTGACTCTTTGAGCTAGTTGCAAAATTAAGCCTATAATCTTATCATTCTAATTATTCAAAGCACTCGGCCTGTTGGACTTCTCCTGAATCTTGACCAGGTAACCCTTATATAATTCAACATTCTTTCCTATTCAGTAATTTCACAGTGAAAAATTTGGTCTTTGTAATTCTTTGGCACTTGGGGTTATAGAACTATGAATCTTGTTGATTGTACAATTTTCAAGATTCTATTTGACACTGTTCTCAACAATGTCAATCTCTTATTGAAATAATGCTTAGAGGATTTCTATAGTTTTTGCCTAGGTCATTAGTGTGCTCTCACTGTTGAGGAGAATAAAAATGTAGAGAATAAATCAAGTAATAACTCAAAATTATTTTTCATTGAAGTACTTTGTATACATGTATACAAGTAGAATGAGGAAAGCCACTAAAATAGTTGTAAAACAAACTGGGCACTAGTGACTCAGTCTATAATCCTAACTAGTCAGGTGGCTGAGGTTTGAGAACTGAGATTCAAAGCAAGCCCTAGCAGACAAATCTAAGACATTCTTGTCTCCAAATAACCAGCAAAAAGCCAGATATATCCGCATACCTCAAACAGTAAAGCAATAGCCTTGAGTGAAAAAAAAAAAACAAAAATAACTAAAGGAGAGTATGTGCCTTGAACTCATGCTAATACTGATACACACAAACAGACAAAAATGTAAAAACACGTGAAGAATAAGACAGTAAAATTCAGTGAAACTAATCACAGTACAGCATACACCTATACAGAAATATCAGTGAAAAACATTCTTATGATTACTTTCCAAATTAAAATATTTTACTAATAGTACCACAAAATCTAATGCATAATTTATAATTTCACATGGCATGAAACACAACGAGAATCATTAAATATTTGATGATGAAGATAGATAAATTGGTGGATAACTTGGATATACACATATCTGAAAAATACATATTTATTCAAAAGCTTAATGATTTTAACAGGTTATAATAAAGAATAATCATTTTGTCTAAAAAAAGTAAGTGGACAGACCATTGCAGAAAATGAACAACATGTGAGATTAGTTGAGTTAATATAGTATCTTTCTTGGTAAAGATAGTTAAAATAGGTTTTCAAATCTGGGCAATAGCAGAAATCAAAATATATCTATATTCAATTAATTTATTGTTATTAAATCTAATATTTAGGTGGTACACCTACATAGCTGTCATTATTTTGATAAAGTGGAGCATTATGAATATATACACTACACACAAAGACAAAATAAGTCTTGACTATACATATATATACATATTTTTTGGGGGGGCTTGAACTCTGGGCTTGGGCACTGTCCCTGAGCTCTAGGCAAGTGCTCTACTACTTGAGACACAGCACCACTTCCGGTTTTCTAGTGGTTTATTGGAGATAAGAGTCTCACAGATTTTCCTGCCTGGGCTGGCTTTGAACCATGATCCTCAGATCTCAGCTTCCTGAGTAGCTAGGATTACAGGTATGAGTCACTGGCACCCAGCTCTTGCCAATAATATTTAAAACATAATTTCTTAAAGCATATTAATCCTGTGTACTATAGATTCCAAAATTCCTTCTAACTTTAAAAGTATTGAATGATACTAACATCAACTTTGGGAAATAGTAATTATAAAATAAATGTAAAACTTGTTATTGTGAGCTTAATATCTTAAATGCTTGGGGTTTGAAAGGTGTTCATTATTACAGAATGTAATACTGGTCAGTGGCTATATATCATGAGGAGAAAATGGAGAGAAGTAGTAGAGACAATGTAGAGGAATCAGAAATCACAGTTACATTACTGATTGCTATCAACAACCCTTAATATCTTAGCATTTTGCTCACCATGAAATGCTGAAGCAACAAATCATTGTCTTTTTCATTTCATAAATTGGACATTCAGAAAACTCTGTTCAGGCTACATTGCTTGTTCCCTGTCACTCATACAGCATGATACATTAAAAAGCTGAGAGAACAATTACATAACCCTGAAAAAAGAATTTTGTGATGTTGGCATATTCAGGAGGAAACTAGAGAATTCTGCAAACCTATGGTTACATATTTGGATACCATGACATGGGTAAACAGCAAGCACAGAACACTGCAAAGCCTATGTTTTAGATAGATATGCTAGCACTGAATTGAAATATAGATTTTTTTAATTTTTATATTTTGCAATATGTTTCTCTGCACTAATGAACAACTAGCTAAGAAATGATGATCCTGTACCATTGATGCATACAGAAAAATAACATGTATTTCCTGGATTTTTCTGTTTTCCATGCTTTTTTTCTTTTTTAATTTTCCTTTACCATCTACCTGTGTGCTCTCTGCACTTAGAAAACAATGAACATTATATGATGTGAACTGCAATGGAAAATAAAAATAGGTCATAGTTGGAATAATATGATTCAATTCAGTTTTTTTAATATTTACAGAAAGATATTATCAACTTGTTAATATATAAAGTAATCATTTGTTTCTGGCATGAAATCAGAAAATATATTTGTAACTAGGTATAATAGATTCCTGTTTACAAAACAAAATTTATTTTTTGCCTTTTTCTCATTAGTCTTTAAAAACTTTCTGATTTCCTTCATTAACTTCAGTAAATGTATCAAAGATTGTTTGTAGTTATAATATAAAAACTTAATAAAATATAAGAATTTGAGGCTCTCTTCTTTTGGATCTCTATAATTAAAATCCCATGGCACTGAAACTTGTATTACTAAAAATAATATGTATTGTACAATGATTAAAGGTTTATTGATCATAGATTATGTATATGTATCAGATATGTACATAGATTTATAGATAGCAGGAAGGTAGATAGATAAAATTAAATGTTTGTAATGGATATATATTATTATGTACATTATATAAAAGTAGAATTTCCAAAGAAATGAACTCAGAAAAATTTAAATGTATTATTCAGTATTCTCTGTTATTTTGTTTAATGGGCATAAAGTGCAATTAATAACATTTCTGCTTTTTAGCAAACATAATGGCTTGTGTAAGTCCAACGATCATATTACCAAACCAGCAGAAAATGTAACTGTTATTAACAAAAGAAAACTAGTGTCTAACATGTGATTCACTGATAATAATTCTCCATATTTATTAAGTGAAGTTGATTAGTATATTTAAAATTTTACATTTGATGATTGTAAGAAATAGCGAATGGAAAAATCTATGTGAAAAATTAGTAAGTTCAAATATTAAGTCACCTAATACCTACTGTGTTGTACACATAAGAAGAAATTCTTAAGTGAAGGTAAGAATTTTTTATGTTCTTACTTCTGTTCTCCAGTAGATGTATAATAAAACTAAATTCTGTTGTTTTTTTTTTACTGACAGCAACTATAACTGTGCATATAAATAGAGACATTCACTTAAAGGATTTTTGCTAATGGAAAAGCATTAAGTTGTATCTTGTTGGAAAGTAATTTAGAGTGCTTAGAACCACTGAAACTTTGAGTCTTCATGTTCCTCTTATGAATAAACTCAGAAATGGTATTACTCTTTTGAAATATTTCAACCTACCACTGTGTCTTTCAAAATATGATATATCATCATCATAAGTGCAATAGGGAATATGCATTTTTATTATTTTAAATTAAAAGCCTTTACAAAGTGTAATATTCTGTCCACCTGCCAACATTATTTGTGACATTCTTGCCATTATTGGAAAACAATAGTTGCATTATTTTATACTTGTTTTTATCCCACTGTGCTACCTGTTTCAACAATAATGCCTTCTTGAATCTCATTATTTGATGATGTGATGGTAATATTGGATTGCACTGAGAAAATCAACATAAACACAACTGCAATTTATGCATACTCTATATGCCTGCTGTTCTTCAAATGTCATAGAAATAAAAATTTCCCTTACAATATTGTTTCATTGTAAAAAGGAAACAAATATCAAGTACTTTTAAAACTTTTATTAAATAGCTTAAAATGTCCTTTCTTCTCCCCAAATCAGTATGTATTGTAATGGTTATACATAAACCAGATTATATGAAATATATATTGTTGTAAATTATAATCAATTAAATTCATTCATGTGCCATGATAGCAAATCACAGGTGAAAATTAACTAGATTTGTAATTGTCTTTTGTTCAATTTGTTTCTGTCTATACTTGCATACATTTAAAAGGGTCTACACAACAAAATTGTTTCACATATATCAATTATCTCTTTAAAGGGCTACAAATATGCAGTTTGTTGTAGACAATGACAACTACTACATTAACCAGCTGTTGCCTCTTAATCTGACGTTTAAAATGAATGATCTAATGCAGTATTAAATTTTTATAAACAGTGTACAAATTTCTATACCTAGTACTCAGAAGGTTTAGTATAAAACCACCTTGTCTGATTCTTATCAGTACATTTTGTGGAACATGATTCAGGTTGCAGTCTGAATTTGCCCCTCCATCACAACTTTGTTCTATATATAGATCATTCAATTATAGGAAAGAGGCAATCGGTAATCTCCTTCCCCACTGGTTCGTCGAATCCCTTCGGTGGCTGAAAAATGGGGATGGAAAAGAGCGAGTGATGGTGTAGTATGCACAATATGAAGTCGAATTTAGAAAGATTAGAACTCATACGACCCAGCTGTAAATGCCCACTAGAAAAATGAATCTTTTCTGTGGTAATAACTATGGAACCATAGGCACACATCCTGAATGGATTTCTGTGGGATTTGGTGGTACATAATCCAACAAAGTGAGTAATGATCTCAGTCCACTAAATTTCAAATAATCCAGAGGCTGCTCGAGGCCACCCTACTGAATAGCCCCGGATGTTGCCGCAGCTTCCTCCCTGTGTCAGCCTAGCTTGAAACAGCTGTCTCGCCACAAGAAATTCAATCACCTCAGGAATGCTGGAGGAACACTGAAAATTTTGGAATCAGTGGAGACAACTCCCTAATCTAACACTCTTAATTTAATCATCTGGCTCCCTCCTCCAAAACCCTGTCTCTTTTTCAAATTCCTATCTCTGGTACTAATTCTCTCTTTAGTTTCTACTCTTTTTGCATGGAATCCTGGCAGTCAGCCATTACCTGAAATACACATATCACAAACGGCCCAGTAAAGATTATTAAGGCTCTATCCTAACAAGGCAGCTAAGTAACTCCTTATACAAATATTTGATTCAAGTTATGTCTAGAGTTTGATCTCTTCTAGCAAATTCTATCTCACAATGTATCTCTCCATCAAGATATCTGTATAATGTACCCTCTGTATAAAGTATCTCATGTCTCAGCCCTTGTGCTTTTTAATAATAAAATTACTCACTACTACCAGTTAACATGCAAACATACAACATATACATGCAGACATGCACATAGTCTCACCTCCTTTCTTTTATTTTCCTTAATAGTACTTATCACTTATCCTATCATTGTAAGTGATATCTTAATAAAAACCATTTAAGTATTGATTTAAAACTCAGTTAATTATATTGAGTATTATACATCATATTATTTTCTAGACTGGATGTGAAATAAAAACCATTACATTATGTAATTATTTGTTAATTCTGCAAGTTAATTGGTTTCTGTTGGCCTCAGCTTATTTAGCTATAAATTAGGAAACATTTTTAGCAAATATAATATACTTTCTAGGAACTATGTATTTATTTGTTGATTTGTCTATCCTGAAGCTTAAACTCAGGGCCTAGACACTATCTCCAGACCTCCATGCTCATGACTTGTGCTCTACCACTTGAATGACACCTCTACTTCCAGATTTCTAGCACATTATTGGTAAGATCTTACCAACTTTTCTATCAGGACTAACTTTATACTAAGATCCTCAGATCTCGGTCTCCTATGTAGCCAAGGTTACAAGCATGAGCCACTAGTGCCCATCTGGGTGCAATATTTAAATGATGTATTTAACTAGTTTGGATCATTAATTTAAATATTTGCCTTGATGCCTTACAAACTATTAAATTGTAATTTCCTTAATGACAGGTAAAAATATCAACAATAAAATAAGTTCCCGTTATAAGTAGAAACATCCTGTTTCTAATAGTAAATATGGTGAAGTCTTAGGACTGGTCTTAAGAGAGTAGCCTGAAATAGATATTATGGATAAAGAGAGAAATTGGAGGAATATTCTCAAGAGAAGAAAATGAAAGAAGTAGAATAAAAGGGAGAGCACAGCAAAAATGTGATTCATACTAAACAATAGATTGATTCCCACCTTGACATAAACTATGCTACAGAGTATCTCCCCAAGCAAGGACAACTGAGTACCTTAAGAAGAAGCTGAGAGTTAGTAATAGGCAGTATTCACAACTGTTAAAGGAAAAGTGGAACCCTAGACCTGGAAGCTAGAACAGGATCTTAACAGCATCGATTGTACCCCCTAAAATGTTAACATCATTTCAGAAAGTTAAATATAATGGCCTAAGAGTTTGATATTCATTCACAAATAGTTTCCTCTAAATGTTTAAATAGTTGTAATTCATATTATTTCTATTCTTTTCCTAACTTGTACTTGGTGTGCAAAGTTAGATTTCTGATCACACTCAATTTTTTAGACTCCTAGAAATCCCTGAAATTTAAAGAGCATGTTGTGGAATGGGGATTGATTTCCTTCTGTGTGTTTACCTGAAATTTCAAGATTAACAGATGAAATGTCAGATTCAAATGAAGCCTTATTGCTACAAGTGCAGAAACAGCAATTAGATGGTTGCCTTAATATGTTAACACTCTGAACATTATTTTCTCACAATTCCACTAGGACAGAAACTTAGAGTAGACAATATAGCAGCCTAGACAATGTGACCCATTGATAAAACTTTCTATGATTGAATTAAGTATTTGTGAATCTATCTGCCAATAATAATAGCTCTTCTGTTACTTATTACCAAAATATGTGCTGAATTGAATACATTTTAAAGATTCTGATGTTTCATGCTAAAATATGATACACTGAGAAACATTTATCGATTAAAGTGTCAACATATACAAAGCAGATCATAAAGCATCTCATGTGGCAAATAAATAAAAAGGCTAGTCCTTGATTTATTTGAATTCAGGGCTATTTCAAACTTATTTTAAATATGTAAAAAGTAGCTGAGATTTAGTACCTCATGAACTTCTTCCTGGCCCAGTCTTAGTACTTAGTCTTACAAAAATGGATATAATAAAGAAAGAATGTGGTGAAAAGAATTTTAATGGTCAAGTATGTGATAGTTTATATCCTTGCCTATTTTAAATCAATTCCATATAACAGGTAATTTTTCATATTATTCACTAGTCAACATTTTCACTAAAAGAAATCTACAACACTATTCTCTCATGTTTAAAATTATAGCAGATGTGTTCCTCAAATGGTACAATAACATTCTCTCAAATTATAACAAAGAATGGAAGAAGCAATAGGAAATATTGCAAATAATGAGAAGCATGCCTGAGACATAATTATAATAAATAGTTCCTTTGCACTTAATTAGAAGTGTTTAATTCTTATACAGAACTTTGAGTGATGCTTTATAGCTTTGATTAGCTTCATATTTTGGATATATAATTCTTTGTTTCAAGAGGCCATTCTGTGCACTATAGAGTGGTTTGTAGTATTTCTTTTTCCTACCCAGTAGGTTATAGCAACAAGAAATTTCTCCAGATACTAAGCAAGTTGTGACAACAAAATTTCTCAAGATACTCTCAAATGTCCCATGGAGTATACAATCCCTTGCCAGTCAACTGAGACTGCTTCCTTGTATATGTTGGTATTGTTATACATTGGTATGGAATGTGAGTCTGGGAAAGAGCAAAAGAAAATGTCAGCACTGTTGTCTATTCTCTGAATAGCCTTTATCTCAATCACAACATTATGTCTTAACAAGTAAGGAACAGTGGTTTGCACTTGTATTTCCTCTCAATGTTAATTCTGTGTGCAAATTATTTCTTCATCAAAGCAAGTACAAACATAGTTACTATCCATCCCAATTAGTCTTCATTTTCTGAATTGAAAAGTCTAAAATGTCTCAACCTAATAAGACATCTCACTGTTTAAGAAATCAAATAAGGGAGGGGCTGGGAAGGTGGCTCAGTGGTAGAGTGCTTGCCTTGCATGCATGAGGCCCTGGGTTCCATTCCCCAGCACACCACATAAGCAAAAAGAAAAAAAGCCAGAAGTGGTGCTGTGGCTCAAGTGGTAGAGCTCTAGCATTGAGCTGAAGAGCTGAGGGACAGTGCCCAGGCCCAGAGTTCAGGCCCCATGACCAGACCAAAAAAAAGAAAAGAAAAGAAAAGAAATCAAATAAGGAAACCATGGGACCTATGTTTCTTTGGGCCTGGCTTACTTCACTTAATATAATTTTTTCCAAGTCTGAGACAAACAGAAACAGTCAGATAAGTTGATGTTAATCGAAATGAATGAACCCCAAAATAAAGACTTAAATGTTTTTTTTCTTTCTTGCTATTGTTTCTAACATATTTATAAGATATGCATAACCCCTGTTTTACTATATTTGATGTTGGTATAATTTGGGGAGGAAAAGGGAAAAAACAAATTGTTTAAATAGGGACACAGGTGGACCCATTGCAACAATGAGATGTACAAGATGTCATGTTGCAAAAGGAATTTTACAACTTTAGCAAGGGGGAGGGGGAAAGGAGAGGGAGGAAACAGGGGAGGGGAGATGGGAAGTGATGGGAAGGGGAAACAAAGGAGGAGGCAAAAATGCTTGATAAGAAATGTACTCACCTTGCTCATGTAATTGTAACCCCTCTGTATGGTATTTTCACAATAAAATAAAATAAAAATTTAACTAGAAAAAAACTAAAGTGTAAAACTTTATGCAATAAATGACATTAAAAATAAAAATAAAAATAAATCAGAAGACTTGTTTACCTTACAATATTTATGTAAAGTTTATTCTCTTCTTTCTTCTCTTGATCCTTTTCACCTTACAATATTTATGTAAAGTTTATTCTCTTCTTCTTTCTTTTCTTGATCCTTTTCTCTGTACTCCATTCTCATCCCTCCTTCCTTTTTTCTTTTCACTCTTTCTTCTCTTATTTTCTCATTTTCACCATTATTCAAGTACAATGTTAACTTTTTTATTTTGTTTTATTTATTTTATTTAATTAATCTATTTTTTTGGTCGGTCGAGGGTCTTGAACTCTGGGCTTGGGCGCTATCTCTGTGCTCTTCAGCTCAAGGTGACTGCTCTACCGCTTGAGCCACAGCACTACTTCTGGTTTTCTAGTGGTTTGTTGGAAGTAAGAGTCTCATGGACTTTCCTGCCCGGGCTGGCTCCTCCTCCTGAGCTAAGATTACAGTGGTGCCCGGCTTCAAGTACAATTTTTAAAATAAAGTTCCAAATATCTTCAAATATCAGATTAGTAAAATTGTATTTGAATCATGAGCTATTGTTTCTTGTAACTAGTTAAGAAAAAATACTCAGAGGTAAAAAGTTTTAACTCCTGTCATCAACTATTTATATAGAACATTTTAAATATATTACATTTCTAGGTTCTGATATTGAATTTATAATTGTTCTCAAATACTACTTCCCTTACTTTTTGTACAGTGTGATTTCCTACCTTACTTGTCTAATATGGCCTCTGACTTGATGTGATGGGCAATTAAATTGAGATAAATTTCTTGTTTGTTTATTAAATATCAAGATTATCCCTGGTTTGATTTAGCCAAACACATATGGACAGAAAAATGCATCATCATTTTATAGTGAACTAGACAACGTGAATGTATTCCTACTATTGTCCTCTGCAATTTGTTTCCAAGTTTATTATGTCTCTCATAGAGAAGATCTAAACTCTAAAAGTTATCTCTCCCTCCTATTCATTGAATGCAATTAAACATAGCAATAAAAATAGTCTCTTTGTTCTAATATCTTTCTCATTCTCTATTTATATGTTGGATTAAAAAGCAGAGGTACAGTTCAGTATTGCTGTTCTATTAGTTATTGTATAACAAGGTGAGATCAAGATAAGGAAAAAAAACCTAGAAATGATAAACAATTATTTCTAGATAGGAAATTAAGGTTTCACTGTCTATGTCATACATTTAAAGAATCACAATCTCTCTGTAACATAAAAATTCATAGATAATTGGAGCCCTCGGAGACTCAGGTAAATATATGAGGATAACCCTAGCAAAAGCTTTTCTAAAACAAAAATAATACAAAGAACAGAGAGTGTTAGTGAACTTTCAACAAGTGTTGCCTAGATTTTTTTTTTCATGGGGAGGGGGGTTGAGGGGGTGCTCGGTCCTGGGGCTTTAACTCTGGGCCTGAGTGCTGTCCCTCAGCTCTGCAGCGCAAAGCTAAGGCTCTACCACTTGAGCTACAGCGCTACTTCCTGGTGGTTTATTGGAGATAAAAATTTCACGAACTTTCCTGCCTGGGCTGGCTTTGAGCTGTGAACCTCAGATCTTAGCCTCCTGAGTAGCTAGAATTACAGGACTGAGACACCGGCGCCTGGCCTAGAATTATTTCTTTAACTAATGAGTTACTTGGTCAGGGGCAGGTCATAATAGCTCTTTATGTTCCTATTGAAAAGTGAAGTGTTTGAGAGGATCTCTAAGATCCTTTCTATTCTAACATTTAGTGATCTCTCTCTCTAAAATGCTGTTTTGATTTATGGCAGTCATTTTCTACTTTTATTAGCAGAATATGTTTTATAATCTTGTTCTAATTAATTAAATTTATTCCATCTTTTCTCAGGCCTTTCCATGTTCTGGTTTACTTAGTCTCTGTGTGTGAATGTTCCTTTCTATGTATATGAAATATATAATAATATACTTTTTATACTGCTGTTGTTCAACAAGCATAGAAATTCAACGTATCTGAGTAGGTATTTGCAAATATTCTTCTTTTTAGGCAGTAGTGGACTGTGACTACACTATTCCTAGTATTTAACATTGAGTGAAGTTGAGAAAGAATTCAATAGGATTTATCATATGTCGTTTCTGGAGAAACAGAGATTTTATGAGTCACCATTTAAGTAAATACTAATTAAGTCTCAAATTGCCACCTTTCTAAGTCACATGCTGGTTCTCAATAGGGAGAAACAATAAACTGTGTAATTGTGGACTCAATTTGACTTATACTTTATATGTTGTGAGTCTTTATCTTGCAAGTATGATTTGTGTATCAAGCAAGGTAAATTTTGTTCCTTCTCCAGATCATAGATGGCTGAAAATTCCAAATATAGTGTTTCTCCAAAGACTGGAAACTCCTAGGAAAATTTCACTCTAATATCAATGTTGGAAAGATTCAACATAAATTAATGAGTTTAGCCATCTGCAGAAGTGACCCATTCTAACAGATGGTTTCTAAATGTGAAAATGATTACACAAGGGTGCTTCTCAAATCTCATTAAAGAGACTAAAATAAAGCCAATGTAAGATAAACTGTGACCTAATTAATTGTTATTTCTTCTATGTAATGTCAACAGAACCCTAAGATATGCTTGAAGTCTGGTAGGCAGTTAAAAGAGAGCCATAAATCTAGAATTTGAGATTGGCATTAATTGTACATTTACTTATGGTCCCAGGATCAGATATTATTTCTTGGAAATTAGAGAATGATAAAGACAAGTATTTATAGCTGAATGGTAAATTTTTTTTTGGTGTGCAGGGTGTGATCAAACTGGCAGATTCTATAAATTCTGCTCATAAAATCCCTCCAAATTCTTTCAGTCAGATTTTTTTCATAATTTTAGAAAATATTAACCAATATAAATACTGAAAATACCTCCATTTCTATTACAGTTAGTATTCTTAATCATATTTTTGAGAAAATATTAAGAAAGCATTTCACATAAAGTAGTTATATTATATTGATACATTATTTGCTGACTTTAAAGAGTAAAATCTGAGGCTAAATAAAAATCTAAGAAAAAAGATACATTAAATACAACATACAGAAAGAAATGTTATAGGGCATTTGAAAGCACAAGGATTTATCACGAGAGTAACATGAGCTATCTCTGAAAAGATTTAAACATCTCAAAAGAGTAGAAAAACAATCTAATTGAAGGAAAACAATGTATCTAATGCTTAAAAGGAGGTAAATACAAAGCTGAAAATATTCCTAGAATATAGAGGAAAGAGGAAGGCAATAACATGCACAGATAGAAAAATATTGACAGTAAGGTTTTTACATGCCAAGAAAAATATCTAATTAATTTTTTGAATACAAGAAGCCACAGATGTTTTGAAGTATTATATAAAAGAAGACTATGGTTACACACTTGAATATCTCCATATGCAGCTATAAAATTGATTTCTGGGTTTAGATTAACATATGAAAATCCCTAGATGAATTAATGAAATCAATACCCAAATTTAGAAATATTCAGTACAAGATTCTGTACTTATGTTAATAATGTGTCATGAAGTCATGAAGTAACAAGAGTTGTGGATATATATTTTATTTATCCATTCTTCCAACCAGAATATGATAAGACCCAAAATTGTAAAGCTAAATTATTACTAAATTAAAAACTAAACTTAGCCAATGCATAATAGACCTGAAACAATTCTCCATTCAAACAAAGAAATTTTTTCTCAAAGCTACTAATAATAGATAATCACTACATTGTACTTCTATTCTCCTTAGAATTTAAAATTTCACACATTTAGAGTAGAACATTGTTTCAATGATTTTTGTCCTAATGGAGAAAAGAAATCTTATCTTCTGAGAGTAAGCTTTTAAAATATATTTTAACATATTTCGAGTCAGAGATTGTAAAGTATTTCTCCATTTAAACTTTTTTCAATGAGAGACAAATTAACACAATTGATAATTAACAGCTTCTTTCTTTTGTCAACTACTTCCATGAATTCAATTATAAATTAGTGTCTATTATATATTCTTAAGAGTTCATTTTTGCAAATGTCATCATGAAAAAATAAAAGAATATTATATTTAATAACAGTGATTATTTTTGTTTTTTATCCAATTTATAAATTAAGTTTCTGCTTAATGATAAAGATTTCAGTACAATCCAAAGCTGATGAAAGAGTTTCGAGCTTATATAGCACTGGATTATATATAACATCATCAAAAATGTTGGCATAACATTTTTTCATTTTTAATTTCTGAATGAAATGATATGGTATATTGCTTTTAGTTATGTCTAAGCACAGATGTTCACTTGTAAGGAAACAGGACAACATAAAATAAGAAAATTAAAATTTGAAATTGTTCCTACAATGTCAAAGCGATGGAAGAAATTGCACTCTCTCACATGATCTGTACAACTAATATATCCAGATTGATGTTAATGCTAAGTTTCAGGTAAACTTCCTTATGTTCGATACAGGGCTAGTTCAGAACTAATGTTCTAAAATAGCACATTGTGAACTCCTGGCTTTAAGACATATATGTGGGTTTATGTGTTTTTCTTTGATCTGAGCTCAATCATGTAGCCATCTCTTTCATACAACACTCAGTGATGTGGGAATAGACATAGATACTTTTACTCTGTACACCACACAGGATCATACTTGACTCCTCTAGACATCCTATCACCAATACTTTTGATTGTGCATTTTTTTAGAAACAAGAGTTATTCTGAAAATCAAGATCAGTATGCTGAACATTGATATACTGTTGTTTCCTTTTACACTAGAAAACTTGGATGCACTAGCAGAAACCCAGGGAATATTGTTACAAATCTACAGACATCAAAGTTTGCCAGTAAGGCAACAGAATCTAGAAGAAAGAATACAAGAGAAACCAAGAGAAAAAGAGATTTCTCTTAACATACCTAGGGTGCAACATTGTTATGGCAGTAAATACACACACACACACACACACACACACACACACACATAGAAACAACCACACACAGAGTTGCCTCTGAGAATATAAGAGATGGTTGATTATCATAATGAACCCATTCAATCAATATGGTGATTTTTAACTTCTATTAAATGGATCTTAAGCCCTCTGGACAAAGGACAGATATTTTTGCCTCTTCTGTCTTCTGATTAAAGATACAAGTGCAGTCAAGCTTGAAAGCTATCACAGTCTACATGCATTATATTAATGCCAAATTAAAGAATTTTAGATGACATTTTTTTAAAGATGAGTCATTCCACATTAATAATACCATCAAATTTAATGATACAATTGACAAGACAAAATTAATTCTTATTTATTTTTCATATTTCATTCTACACTCTGTGTTTACAATCAATGCACAATGACAGTCTTTGAGAGAATTTTTGGAAGCCAATATTCATGGCAACAAAATGGACAATCCAACATGAAGCATTTAAATAACAGCACTGTTTAATAATATTAGGGAAATAGAGATGTAAGAATTTCTACATAGTTTCAGTACTGACAAATTCTGCAAGGCCATAGTCCTATGACATGAAAATAATGTCAGATATATTGTTACTTTTTTGCAGTGCTAGATATAAGATTATCCAGGCATGGCTCATTTGAAAATGATGTTACACAGGAGATCTTTCCTAGACCAGAGTAAAAAAAAAAGTCCAATTGTCTACATATAAATCCTTTTCCTTTCACTTATTATAAGAAACTGGGTTTTGGCTGGTTTAGCTTTCCCAAAAGCACTATAAGTTTGTTGGAATCTCTTTGGGATTTATCAATGAACTACTACCTGGGAAATTAAAGGTCCTGAAGTCAAAGTTCAGGATACTTATCTGATCATTTCAATTGTAAGAGCCTTCTCTGGCCAATAATGGTTCTAGCTCTTCCTAGACAAACCCATTTTGTCTCTAACCCTAGGTATCTCCTTGTCTCCAGTAACATTAACTCTATTTTGTTTCCCTGTGTAATAATGCTTTGCTAATTATAATGATGTCAGATTAAAATATATGATGGATTATATGCTTTTCTAGGTAAACATGTCCTCAACATACATATATATATATATATATTATATATATAATATATATATATATATAATCAACATTGCCTGCACAAAACTCCTTGAGGCTCTTTCTTTCTGGTGTTAGACTTTTGTAAATAAATCACTTTCCCTGTAAATGACAAGTGTCATCTCTAAATTAATGTTGAAACTTAATAATCAAAGTGACCATACTGATAGGTGTTGTTTTCGTGAGCGATTAAGTTGGGATATGTAGTTTTATAAAGAGCTAAATGATAAAGGAAAATTTCTGACATCTGCCATATGAAAGGGCAGAATCAGCCTATGGAAGAAGCAGCAGGAATCCTACGGTTCAGAACGGAAAGGCCTAACTCTTCCCAAAGGGTTCTTTTCCTTTCTATTTGATAAAACATTGGCTCATTTGATGCAGACTTTATTATGGATCTTTGTTTCTCTAATATATCAAGGTTCTCATTCACTGTGTGTGGTAAAAGACAAGCAACATTCTTTGCCGTTGAGTCATCACTGACACAAACTGTCAGGAGCCAGGATGATGATGGCACCATTATTCCTGCTGCTTGTCTTGCAAGTGTCCTGCCCATCCCCCAGACTTAGTGAGTGAGTTCCATCTTGGTCATCTTGGTGTGTAATCAAGAGGTTATGCTAGTCCTCTTAGATCACTTAGAGACAAGAAACCAACGTGAATAGGTCCACGCTATCTGAGATGCCACACCTCTGTTTTAGCTGTGTAGTTTTCTTGTTTCACAGCCACAGCCTCAGGAACCCAACCAGGCTGCCATTCTGAGCTCAGCCACTGTCACCTCTTCAGCTGCCACAGCCATCATCGTTGTTGTCAGTGTTGCTAAGGAGATGTCACTCTCAACACCACTGAACCATGTGCTTGTGTCAACTTCAGTATACTTACCTCACCAGAAAGACTTCAGGGGCTCCACCCATGATAGTCTGGCCAGGCTAGGTGGCTCTCCTGTGGAGAATGGCACCATTATACAGGAAATCTGTGATTAGCAGGCGGGGAACTATGCATTCATGCACGGACCCACGTATGAGAAATCTGTCCCTGTATTCTCTCTCCTTTTTACTGTACCACGAGTCCAACAATGCCATTTGTATGGTTTTGTTTTGCCTTTTGAGTTTTTGGTCTCAAATTGTGCTAGCTGAGCTTGTTGAACTAGGAACTAGTACCAGTATGGACTACTAGCCGTGAGAACAGCTAGCAACCCAAGAGATACTCCGAGCTTTAGCTGAGAGCTGTGGAGAGTAGCTGAGAGTGGCAAGAGAGCTACAGGAGAGCTGCCTATATCTGCTGGGAGAGCTACTGAAGAGCTACTGTGATCTTCTAGCTACTAAAAGCAGCTAGGACAATGGCCAAGAACACAGAGAGAGCTATTAACACTAGCTGCTGAGGTCAGGGAGAGAAGAGAAGGGAAGGAAAACAAGTTAGGGGAAGGGAGGAGAGGAGAAGAGCGGAGAGTAAGGAACTAGTCTCATTGGCACTTAGAGTTCAGAACTATAATATTTACTACTAAAAGCCTCAAAAGCTTAGTCATTTTGTAATTTGAGCAAAAGTACCTATAACTTATAGGTAAAAAAAATATTGCAAACAGAGAAAAGCTGGGTCTGATTATATTTTTATCTTGGACTTCAAGCCTCCAGAACTGTGAAAAAGAAACTTCTTTTTATTAAGTATTTTATTGGCATTTATTAATTAAACAAAGGTATTTCATTGTGACTTTTTTCATTGTGACCTTATGCTTATAATGTATCTTGATTTGAATCACTCTGCCTAGCTCTTTTTCTGCTTCCTATTTGTTATAAAATACCTTGTCTCAAGTCTTGTTACAACAGGACAGAATGTCCTGTTGTCACTTACAGTGACATCTATCCTTCACTTAGAAGAACAAGACATCTATCCTTCACTTGGGTAGGGTCTTATAAGATTGACTGCCTGAGAAATTCATTAGGCCCATTAGTAAAAGAGAGATAAAAGTGGTAATACCATAGGTAGCATAAAGATGTTGTATAAATTGCACATAACATAGTTTGTAGCCCTAAAGCTCCTTGCCATGATTTGTTCAGTACGGAGCCCTTCCTTAGCTATTGGAATGGTGCCAAAATAAAACAACTAGCTGATTTACCTTTTTTCATACATTTTCTGGAGTTGGAATATTTTCAGGATTATCCCCAATTGTTGGGCTTTCTTCAATTCCAGTGCTCTCCACAGAAATAACAAAAATATGGGGGAACTTAAGCTATAAAAATACCTAATATAAAATTTCATGATTAAAGTTAAAAAAACAACATAAAGCTGATCATTGGTGATTCATGATAATAATACTAGCTCTTTAGTAGACTAAGATGCAAGGAAATAGTTCAAAGCTATACTAAGCAGGAAATTCTTTGAGAGCCTTATCTCCAATCAGCCTCCAAAAAACTGGAAGTGGAGCTGTGACTAAGTGGTAGAGCAGTATCCTTGAGCATAAGTGCTCATGGACAATTCTTAGGTCCCAGAATTGGCAAAGAAAGAAAAGAAAAGAAGTAAAAGAAAAGAAAAGAGTAAGAGGGGAAGGGAGGTAGGGATGGAAGGAAAGAAAGAGGAAAAGACAGACAGACAGACAGACAGAAAGAAAGAAAGAAAGAAAGAAAGAAAGAAAGAAAGAAAGAAAGAAAGAAAGAAAGGAAGGAAGGAAGGAAGACAGGAAGGAAGACAGGAAGGAAGGAAGGAAACAGAAAAAAGGAAGAATGAGAGTGAAAGAGATTGAGAGAAAGAGAAAAAGAATGAAAGAAATAAAGAGGGAAAAAAGGAGAAAGGAATGAAGGAAAAAAAGGAAGGAAAGCAAGATCAAATCAGGAAATAAATCAACCAAAAATTCTTTTAAAATTATAATTTAAATTTCAAATGGCATTAATATTTCATCTGCGAAACAAGAAAACTTAGTTATGTGGGATGACAGAAACCCCTACTGTGGAGGGCTGATCCCTTCCACTGCTCCTGGTCCCTTGCTTTAACTTTGCAGGCATTTTATTCTCTTCAGTGCCTGGCACTCTTGAGCGTGTCATCGTTGTTGTAAAGCACAAAGATGAAACATTCTGCACTGCTGCCGGGTTTTGTTTTATTTTCTTTTTCTTCTTCGTTTGTTTCTTTTCTATTTTGGGATCAAATGATGATGGTGGAGTAGATCCTTCCAAAGTTAATGCATTTTCACAGCACATTGGGTTGCTACTTGTAGCACCCCAGGGTTTCAAAGTCTTCTACTTTTAAATTCGGTGTTTCAGTGATACACTTTTGCAGTTCTGTATCACAATTCTTTAATTCAGAAACAGACATTACTGGTAAATATGATTAGCAAGTGTTGGGGGTTGTTCAATATGGAAATTATCTTAATTTCCAAAGAAACCTGTAGATGATATATGTCTGTCAAATGTTATTTGAAGTGTCATTTTTGAACATATTTTGCACAAAGATTCTAGTTGTGAAAACAAGTATTTTTATTATAATTTAATACATACCTTAGTATTTCAGTGTCAACCACCAGTGACTATAATGCATATTTTGCCTTACATAGCTTCATAGAATAGTTTAATCTGTCTTGTCTTTATTCACAGAGCTATTTGTGTTTCAATGAAGTCTCGTAAACTTAAAGCTTTTTATTTCATGCTTCGGGGCAGAAGTGTAGGAGTAACTGCTGGTAACATGCTCTGATAGTATGGAATCCTGTTAGAATCTTGCCCTGCAACCTAAGGTGGTGAGTCCCATGTTCAGCTTCATAATCACTTTATCTACTGCTTCTGATAGCTTCAATAATCTATCAGTATTTTTATTGTACTTCTACAAACACAAAACTAAAGCTATCTGGGCATTGGTAGCTCATAACTGTTATCCTAGCTACTCAGGGGAATTCTCATTCCTGAGGATTGAGGTTCCAAGCCAGCCTGGGCAGGAAAGTCCGTGAGACTCTTATTTCCAATTAACCACCAGAAAACCGGAAATGGAATTGTGGTCAAGTGTTAGAGCATTCACAGACAAAAACAAAACAAAACAAAACAAAAACAAAAACTTACTAAAAATAGAAAATATAAGAAGAAAATCAGTTTTTGCCATGGCTCTCAAGTAATCTATAAGTATCTCCCTTCCCTTCATCACCTATACAAATAAGAATTTCAAGAATGGTATACACCAATTACACATACATAAAATCTTCTAAGTATTTCATAAATCTCCTCTTTCTTTGTGCTGAATCATTTTAAATACTTTATTTGAGGCATTTTATTATAAAAAGTTGGTACTCATAAATTTATATGAACTTAAAATTCATCAGACATTTTACTTCATTTTTTAGCTTGACCTTCTACTAAATCTGTAGCTTCATTGATTTTGGCTGCTATGTAACGTGATCCTCCTTTGTCTGGGTGATTTAAGAGCATAATTCGTCCATGAGCCTCTCTTATCTTACCTCTATTGGCAGTAGGGCTTACACCTAGTATTAATGCTGCTTCCCATTTTTTCATTTTAGGTTCAAATCCACCTCTGTAATAGCCACTGCTGAAGGCAGATTTTGGTAGGCTTTGAAAAACTTGTTTTACTAGAAGCTCCATATGCTTCATGGCTTGTAAAACCTAACGGCCTGCAAATCCTGCAGCAGCAATGGTCAGCCCAACTGCTACCACTGTACTGGCCATGGCTCCGCGCAGCTCCTTTGCCTCTACCGGGAGCCTCCCAGAGGCCTCGGCCTTCACCCCAGGCACAGCCGGACGACCTCTAGGTCTCCATCTTCCCAGGAACCTGGCCAAATCTCCTCTTAAAATAACAATTTATATATGTTACAGGATATATATAGATAGATAGATAGATAGATGTATATGTATATACATATATCTATATATATACATGTATATATATAGATATATGTATATATATATACATACATACATACACAGTTGCAAATGACTTAAAAACAAGGAAAACTCAGTCTTGGTTTTCTTTATTCTTCACAATTTTAAGATTTAAATGCGAGTCTGGGAAGGTGGCTTAACGGTAGAGTGCTAGCTTCGCATGCATGAGGTCCTGGGTTCAATTCCTCAGCACCACATAAGCAGAGAAATCTGGAAGTGGTGCATTGGCTCGTGGTAGAGTGCCAGCCTTGAGTTAAAGAGTTGAGGGACAGTCCCCAGGCCCAGAGTTCAGGCCCCACAACTAAAAGGAAAAAAAAAAAAAGAATTAATTGATCAAAGAAATTCACATTTAGAGCTGCATTATGTATATAACAAAATAAACTTTTGGAGTGACTTTTTATATTTGTCTCACTTTTAATATGTGCCCAGCACTATGTCAGATTCCATACAGGTAATCAGACAATATTTTTAAATTAAGTATCACTAGGTAAAGATTTGATAAGAACCATGTACATGATGATTTTGGGCAGATAAGTGATGTCTTTTTTTTAATAAGTTTTTTTTTTATTGTGAAAATAGTGTACAAAGGGGTTACAGTTACATGAGCAAGGCAATGAGTACATTTCTTATCCAGCATTTTTGCCTCCTCCCTTGTTTTTCCCCTACCATCCTGTCCCTCCCACCTCCTCAACTACACCCCCACCCCGACTAAATTTAGATAAGTGATTTCTGAAAAAAAAATCTATGTCCTACTCTATAAACCATTAACTATCTTACCCTATGTGGTAACAAGAACTTTGGAGACAGTATTAAAGACCTGGCATCTACTACTGGCTTATCCATGTGGGATCAGGATCAGGATCTGGATCAAGGATCAAGATCTTCTGGATCAAGATCCAGAAGAATTAGTATGACAAGACAGCAGAATTTAGAATGATTCAGCCATGTTCCAGGACCATGAAACCTTCTAAGAGGCCTGAAGGCAAGAAATATCTCTCCTTGAACATCAATAAGGAATTCACCTGTCCCAACAACTGAATGGAAAACTCATAAAACCAATTTTCATACTGTTTAACTTCAAATTAGAAGATATTATGGTATTATGTGTACCACTAACTTTGTGGTAATTTATTATAGCAACTAAAGGAAATTGATATAATCAGTGAGTCACTGAGGAAAAAAAATTAGGCTAAAAGAATTTCATTCATACTTTCAGAAGGATATAAATTCATCATCTTCCTTTTGTCCCATAAAGCATATTTTAATGAAGTGTAAAATGTCAAAGTCTAGAAGAGTCAAGAGTATGATATCCATAGCAAGGGTTAATCATTGATTTGGAGATCGCATAATATTTCTAACAGGTTGAAATATTAAGAAGCACATATCAAGAAATAAACAGAATGGAAAAGGTTTCAACCAATACAAACTCAGGGGAAAAGGTAGGGAGATGTTTTTCAAAAACTCAAAATTGTAATTAGGTAGATTTTGAGAGTAAGAGTAAATAAAAGGATATAAAGAAGTTAATTGAAAGGTTTCCTGTTTTAAAACAAAATCCACAAAATGATTTTGCTTGACATCATCTTATCTGGTCATATGTACATAGCTTTTGACCTTTTCTGCTTGTCTCAGACATATAGTAGTTATTGAAAATAAGGGAAAACATGGCCTGGCTTACTCCACTTTATATAATTTTTTCCAAGTTAAGCGGAATCAACGCCAAGATAGGGACACAAGAGATTTTTTTTCTTTTTTTTATCGTTTCTAACATATTTATAATGTACTGTGTGATTTGTTTTGTTGCTTTATATGTTCCTCCCCCACAGTATAATCCCTGTTTGTACTGTATTTGGTGCTGGTGCCCTGCATCTTGTATATACATTTCTCTAATTTGGAGAGGGGAAGGGAAAAAACAAAATGTTTAACTAGGGATACAGGTTGACCCATTGTAACAGTGAAATGTACAAAACACTATGTTGAAAAATGAACTTTGCCATTTAGGCTGGGGGTGGGAGGGGAGTGTAGTTGTGGGGTGGGAGGGAAGGGATGGTAGGGGAAAAACAAAGGAAGAGGCAACAATGCTTGATAGGAAATGTACTCATTACCTTGCTCATGTAACTGTAACCCCTCTGTACAATATTTTACAATAAAAAACTTTTAAAAAACACAAAATGAACAAACAAAACAAAGTGAAGTAAAAATTGTTTGGGCAAGTGTCCCTCTATATACCCCATTCCTAAACCCAATATATGTGGTGGTTGTAACTGATGGTTCTCAAAAGACAGAAATTACATCTCTGTTTCCAGAAATATGATTCTTAAGGGAAATAAAGTTTTGCTTTCAGAGTTACTTCATCTCATTTTAGATGAAGCAGAAGAGGGCTGAAGGCAGCAGCTTGCCTCTGATCTCTGCATATACTCACCAAATCCTGTCTGCAAATCTCAAAGATTTCCCATGCAATTTCAGTTACCATTTGGCCTTATCTCAAAATACAAAAGCACTTAAACAAGATTACCTTCATTACATAGGGTAAACACTACCATAACTTCACCAATATTCATGTTCACACTATTAAAATGTTTCACCAATATTCATGTTCACACTGTGAAAATGTTTCTGACAAATTAAAAATCAGGCAAGTATACACATTAAGAAATCAATTCAAGTAGAAGTTGCAATCTAAAGGAGCATTTTATTCTGAAACATTAACAAAACAACCAAGGTAGCTAGATCTTTAAAGAGAATGGCTATGTATAAAAAAGAAAAAACTGAAGAGAGACTTACATAGTTAAATTTGTATTTTATAGACATTTATTAAGGTATTTAGAATAACAAGTATAAATAAAAATTGTAAGAATTTCTAGAGAATAGAAAATTTATTCACAAGTATTAAAAACATCATTTTCCATTAAATTAATTAAATATAGTTGTGCCAGCATAAAATAAAAAGAAAAATAATATGGAAAAGAGTTTTTTTCTCCCCAAACAAGAACTTTATCCAAAGGCTATGTATTAGGCTCACTAAAACACTGAAAAGAGCAAACAGAGAGATTACCATCAGAGAAACATCCCCCAATATTGTAAAGGTTCTGCCACATTGAAACAGAATATTAAGTAACAAGAAAAGCAGGTAAAAGAGATTTAAATCTAGACACATCATTACAAAATATTTAAAATACAAGGTCAACAACAATAGCAGAAAAACAGATAAAGTTAGACTCAAGGAATTTCTTAATTTACTTGGAGAAAATTTTGAAATGGTTATGTGGAAATTATGAACTTATCATTAGAAAGAACTTTTAGCAACAGTTAAATGAGTTACCCAGTTTTCTAAGTCATTGTTATTAATATTCTGCAACTGAATGCCTTTGGATCACATTGGGCTATGTGTCTATTCGCTTCTTCACAATCTGCCTTAGCCACAATCTGGTTTCCAAACAGAACATTGCTGCTTGTTCACCAACTAGCTGCTTCCCTCTGGAGTTGGCATTTATATAGGGTTATTCAGCAAGATCCTGGCTCATCTCACGGTCTTTGGCTCAATTTCACACACTGACCTTCCCTACTGTGGATCACTTCGGAGAGCACATGGCCCCTCATATCTTGCCAGCCCAGTAGCTAGCCAGAAAATCCTCTACAACTGAAGAATGAAAAAAATCTTATGTGCTTTACTTGTAATGTCTATCTTCATTTTAGTATTTGTTGGATAGTTGTGATTGTTTTTGGTTGAGTAACAAGCTATTATTTTGATTTTAGTTTATTCCTCTAGTTGTGGAAGTGATATGTAATTTCTTCTTGTAGTATTTCTGTCATATTTTTCTTTAAGTCATTCAAAATTTGCTCACTATAAAGTATATTTCTGAGCCATCTGTAGCTACAATTCACAGCCCATTTATGTCCTTATCAGCAAAACATATTTGGTAGACATACATTGAATGAAGATGGATTCACAAGTGACACTAAGGGAAAACCTCAAAAATGTAAGATTTGCTGCCTGTCACATAGGCAAAAATTACTGCCACATTGTAAATTAGGTACAGATGCTGAAGAAGGTTCCAATCCTCAGAAATGTTCTTTACTAGGATGGTTATTAGCAGATTTCTATATTCTGTCCAAAGCTGGATGTGATAGTGTACAGCTTTATTTCCAGCACTTGAGAGGCTGTGGCAAAGGGAGAATGAGTTTGAAACCAGCTTCAGCTACATAGCCAGACCTTGTCCTAAAGAAAAAGAAAAAAGAAAAGGAAGAAAATGCTACATGATTTCAAAATTACAATACAGGAACATAGGGAAAAGCTGTCCATGAAAACCATTGAATTCAGTTCTACTTATTACCATAGTACTCACTTCTTACAGTAGAAATGAAGTTTTATGAATATACTCAAGAATAGTTCCTGAATGGATCTGAAAACTTAAATCAATGTTTACCCATGGTGTTCAATAATACATTGTTTTAAATGTTAGTTGAAAACTCCTACTGGCTGTTTCTAAGTACCAAGTTAAATGAAAAGTGCCTAATGGTGTCATTAAAACCTACAACTAGCAGGCACCCTTGGATTTTCCGAGAGCCAATGACACTGGCTATCCATTGGTTGCTGAAACCCTTGGCAAGCAGCCACAGCATTTCTAAAAATAGCTACTTTTCTGAACTGATTCATTGAATTTAAAAATAAATAAATAAAAAGCTTTATGGGAAGTAATTACAAAATCTTTACATTAATGCTAGTAATTAAATGTGACTAGGCCTATTATTAGCCTCTGTTCCTTTTTGCAATGGTGGAGTTTATGCTTGGTTAGTGTGAATTACCTTAATCAAATTAATGGACAAATTACAAGAGTATTCTATTTGAGGGGCCTGGAATTTTTTTTTTAACTTGGAGTAGCAGGGAGTGATTAATCTCATGATGAAAATAATAAAGTTCACAAACACTAAAATGTTCAATTCTTGTAATGGTAGTAGTATCAGAAACTGAAAATATCCAGAGATTACCCAAAGTAAGTTTTCCTTCCTAAATTGCTTCTATCTTAACTTTGAAAATAGTGTGGTAGAGAAACTGGGTGAAAATGTCTATATGTTGTATGTATTTTTTAAACTAATTCTAGCATAAATAAAAACAATCTTCTGGGTATTTTAATACTTCAGAATCATATGGTTAAAGAGAATATTTATAATCCTTTTTAAATTTTTTTTCAATTCTCTACTCAAGAGTTTTATAGTTCAGTGAGTTCTACTGCTTCATTTTTTCCCTTTTAATATAGTTGTATATCTGATTGATATTTAAAAATTATAGTTTTATGATGTATGAATTCAGTACAGAAGGACAAGAAAAATGCATTTAATATATTCAGTCCTGCCTTCACATTTTTTTAAAATTAGAGGGTTTACAAGCTTAGTTTCATAAGGAAACAATAAAAGGTAAAAGGTTAATAATCACAGTGCATGTATGTTATTTCCCTCTTAGCACATATCCTTACTCAGTATTCTTTATGATTTCCTCATAATTTCTTGGGACTATTGTAAAAAAAATGACCTTCTTTATGACAAATTAAGCAAGTATACTTGATTCTTTCTCTTCTGTCATGTATTGGAGACTTAATTTCCAGCTGGGGGCACTATTAAGAGGCAAATGTTTCCCATGAGGGCTAATATTAGCAATTGATTTATTAGTTGATGAGCTGATAGTTCTATGGGCTACTTTGAGAAAGAAGGTCAGGTCACTGGAAGATTGTTTTTGATAGTTGTGTCTTTGAATCTTTTCTTACTATCTCTTTTTGCTATCAGGTTATTACACTTATTAGTTGCCTCTGCCTAATAGAAGAGGAAAATAGACTGCAACTCCTGACACCAAGTATGCATCAAAACAAATCTTTCCTTCCTTAACTCCTGTATCTCAGGTTAGGTAGACACAGTGTGAAAACTGTGACGTATACAATGTCAGTCACCATGACCCATTCGGTGGCCACAGTAATTTCTCTTGAGAAGAAAATCTGTTTAATCTTAACAAATGTAATAGAAGCCAAGAATTTTTATTCAAACTTCTAGGATGAGTGCCAGCACCATCCAGGATAATATCTTGGAAGAATGAAATAGAATCCTTTTGTTAAGATAGGATGAAAGTTGAGGAAGAACAGCTACAAGGAGAGAACAGAGTCTTTAAGAAGTCCCAAGTAAAAGTAGTTAACAAAATCACTTCTCTTTAGAAATGTCTACTTTTATTTAAATCATTTTGAGCCTATTCGTGTTCATCTAACCAAGATACTTGGCTACTAGAGTAATAGAAGAAAGAAGTTAATAGAGAAATGAAGAAATGGTGTACTTGTTAAGTGAGAAAAGCAGTTTATATAAAAAAAGAAGTGGAATTCCAGAGGCTCGCATCTGAAATCCTAACTGCTCTAGAAGCTGAGAACAGGACTGAATGTGGAGCCAGCTAGCTTAAGTAAAGCCTTCAAAGATGTACTTCCAAATAGTAAGCCCATAAACGTAGACTTAATCTCCACCTACTTCAAAATTCTGTGAGATTAGCATCCTACAAAAGCAACAACACAACAATATACTCTAAGTACTGTGAATATCAAAATGTCTTAAATCACTTCATAGGATGCATTGTTCAAACACCAGCACCATATTCAGACTAAACAGTATGTGCATACATTTGAAGATATGATTTAGCATGAGACATAACTTGATTAAAATGCATTAAGATAAATAATTCTGTGATATAGAGATGGAAGTGGTTACATTACAATAAAGACAAAAGCTAAATTTTAACAAATGAAAAGTATTAGGCCAAGGATGTTACTGGGTTATATTAAAGTGATTTTTAAATCAAAATTAATTGTGCAATTAATATTTGAATAATTTCATCTCAAAAATCTTTAAATATTGTACATGTAATCAAGTCAAGACAACTAAGGTTTCACATCACTGTTAATCTAGGCCTCTTAGTAGTTATTGAATATTGTGTACCTCCCAGAATTGCCTTTGTAAACCAAACAGATTTTATCAGGGAGAATGTCTGGTACTGTTTAAAAGAGAGAAACAAAATACTCATGAAAATAAATACTTAGAAAATAGCATTTATTTTTCTTTATCTTTCAATAGGAGATTAATGTTTATTGTAGTTCCTTTCCAAAGATGTGATAGAGATATGAATGACATCACCAAAGTAACCAATCTTCTTTATCAAATTAGCATAATCATACTAATGGTATTTTTTAGGAAAAAAAAACAATACTATATTATCTTTAAAACAACACATTTTAATGAAGACCAGGACAAGTTAGAGGTTAGGGAGATAGAGTTTGAGGAGATAGAAAGGCATTTCTTAGTAAAGTAATGCACATTATAATCTTCACATATTACTTCTAACTTGGACTTACTGACTGATGTTTATTTGCCTTGTTTTTCTGTATTACAAATGATGTTTCTTGTAGTCCAAATTTTTAGTGTGGAGTAGAATATATGCATCATGGAGGATACATATGGAATGTCATATTGTATTTTGCCAAATCATCCTTAAAGTGCTTCTCCTTTCAAATGAGATGGTTGATTACTATGGACTCACTTCCCTGTAGGTACTTGCAGTCATCATGCTTTAATTGTTTACTAATTTAATGGATGAAATCAGTATCCCATTGATGTCTTAATTAGCAATTCTATGGCAACTTGCAAGGTTAAAACTGCTTCATAAGTGTATTAAGTGATTGGAATTTCCTTTTCTATGAATTTCCTGTTCATTATTTTTAGCTCAGAAATGCTTTCATAGATATTTGTAATCATTGCTAGAGCATTAGCAATTAGTAATGATTTCCAATTTCCTTGATGTTTTCACACTGTCAATTCCTCCACTGTATCACATGCCAAAACAATCTAGAATTTTAAATGTGTTTAATAAATAGCTACCATAAAGTGATGTTAAAATTAATTTTAAAAAGCCCTTAAGTAGTTTCATGTTGCTATTATATATAGTGTAGAAATTCTTTGAAGAAGGAATTATAGGAAGAGATTAGTAATCTGTTCTTTTTTCTTCTTAAATTATCTACTTTATATTCAGAAACACACACACACACACACACACAAATTGTGAATATGCCTAAATCCAAATAGATATTGATTTTTTTCCAGAAAATAGAAATCTATTATTTGAATATCCTCACCCAACAACCAAAACAGTCTTATTTCTTTACTGGTACAGCAGCATAGACTATGTTCAGAGGACTAGATAGAAGCTATCATAGTATATATCACCTTAATTCAGATTTAAACAAGTAGCTTAACATTTTATGGTTTCATTGATTTTGTTAACAACATGGGAAAATATTGACTCATGTTGTGTTTGTTGTTTTAAATTACTTATTAAGAATTCAGGACAATTAAGAATCACAGAAACAATATGAAAGCAAATATTTCCCTCATTAGAATGAAAAGATTTGGAGATAAATACAAGGAAATATACCCTAAGGAAAATACAAAGATAAAGATAGTTTCTTCCTTACCTTTATTTGCTGTCAAAGTTCTTGTAAAAAGTTTATCATTTTTTAAAGAAAATCATACAAGTTATTTTCAATGTAGATTTGGGATACATATCTAGTTCAGGTCAAATTAACATTTCCTTTAAGACATTTTATCTTTGAATTTTCTTATAATTATCAAACAAAATTAATTAGAGCTAATAGAAACTTTTCAATCAATTTTATGTTATCTTCACTTCTATCTTATATGTATGTAGATGTATGTGTATATTCTTTTAAAAAATGATGTAAGATGATATACAGAGTGGTTATAGTTACATAAACCAGGCAACAAGTGCATTTTCTTTTCAACAATGTCTCCTACTCTGATATTTCTCCCAGTTTTGCCCCTCCCATCTCTACCCTCCTTAAAGTTGTATAGTACATTTCCAACATAATGTCTACTGAATATCACCACTGAGTTGTTTACCTTTTGTCTGACCATTTCTGTGCTTCTTTTTTCCCTTCCCAAATCAGATCAACTCATATACAAGACAAAGGGTGCAGTGACAAAAGAAAACAAACTAAATGTAGTAGTGCTGGTGGCTTTATTATGGCCTTGTTTGTGATCATTTCGGTAAATGCCCAAAAGTGGGATTGCTCGGTCATAGGGAAGCTCTAAGTGGAGTTTTTTGAAGAATTTCCATACTGCTTTCCAAAGTGGTTGAACAAGTTTACACTCCCACCAACAGTGCAGGAGGATTCCCTTTTGGCCAAATGCCCTCCAGAATCTGTTGTTATAGATTTCTTGATTATAGGTATTCTAACTGGGTGATGTGGAAACTCAATGTTGTTTTGATGTGCATTTCTTTTATGACCAGAGAAGTTGAGCATTTCTTCATGTGTCTATTGGCCATTCTTATTTCTTCTTCAGAGAAGTTTGTCTTTAAGTCTTTAGCCCACTTATTAATAGAGGGGTTATTTCTTTCAGGATGTTTATTGCAACATTATTCACCATAGCTAAGATATGGAACCAACCTAGATGCCCCTCAGTAGATGACTGGATCAAGAAAATATGGTATATATACACAATGGAATTCTATGCTTCTATCAGAAAGAATGACACCTCACCATTTGTAAGGAAATGGAAAGGCTTGGGAAAAATCACATTAAATGAAGTAAGCCAGACCCAAATAAATATAGGTCCCATGTTTTTCCTCATTTGCAATAATTAGTATATGTCTAGGAGAATTTTATCAGATGAGCAGAAAAGATCAAAAGCTTTGTGCATATGATCCTATAAGATGATGCTAAGTGAAATGAACCCCAAGACATGGACACAAGAGGTCTCTCTTTGTTGTTGTTGTTTTAAATGTACTATGTGATTTTTTTTGTTTCCTTTGTATATTCTTCCTCCCATAGTATATACCCTGTTGTCACTGTACTTGATTTTGGTACCCTGTATCTAGTATATACATTTGTCTAATTTGGGAAGGAAAAGGGGATAACAAAATGAGGAAAAAAGACAAAGAATGGCCCATTGCAATAATGATACCCACAAGATACTATATTGGAAATTAATGTTACAACTCGGGAGGGGGGGAGTGAGGGAGGTGGTGGAGGGAATGGATAGTGGAAGAACAACAAGGGAAGGGGAACAATGCTCCACAACAAATGTACTCATTGTCTTTCTCATGTAACTCTAATACCTCTGTACAGAATCTTTACAATAAAATATTAAAAAAAACAAACTGAAGGAAAAGTATCAAGTTCTTTCTTTTTCTTTATCTTTTTTTCCCTTTGGTTTATGTCCAATATTTGCTGTTGTTGATTTTGTAACCCTGCCTGTTGTATATACATTTGTCTCCTTGGGGGAAGGAAAGGGGAATATCAAAATGGTGAAACAAAGAAGAAGGGAGAAACAAAGTAACAGTGATACGCAAAATATAGTATGTTCATTATATTGGAAATATACTTTAAAACTTCAGAAGCAGGGAGAGAGGAAAGAAGTGGAGAACAGGAGGGGTAGTAGGAGATTTTTTTTAATTTTTAATACATTTTATTGTAAAAATACTGTGCAGAGGGGTTACAGTTACATGAACAAGATAATGAGTACGTGTCCTATCCAGCATTGTTGCCTCTTCCTTCGTTTTTCCCCCACCATCCCTTCCCTCCCACCTTCACAACTAAACTCTACCACCACCACCACCACCCCTAAATTGTAAAGTTCGTTTTTCAACATAGTGTTTTATACATCTCATTGCTACAATGAGTCAACTGTATCCCTATTTAAGCATTTTTTTCTTTCCCTCCCCAAATTAGGGACGTGTATATACAAGATGCAGAGCACCAACATCAAATACAGTGAGAACAGGGGTTATTCCGTGGGTGAGGAACATACAAAACAACAAAACATCACATGCTACATTTAAAAATATTATAAACAGCAGTATTTTCACAATAAAAAAAAATAAAAAAATACCTTTAGTAACACACAAAAAATATTATAAACAATAACAAGCAAAGAAACAAAAAAAACACTTCTGTTCCTATCTAGGGGTTCATTTCGCTTAACATCATCTTATCTAGTCATATGTACATAGCTTTTGATCTTTTCTGCTTGTCCAAGACATATATACTAGTTATTGTGAATAAGGGAAACAATGGGACCTATGTTTCTTTGGGCCTGGCTTACTTCACTTAATATAATTTTTCCAAGTCTTTCCATTTCCTAACAAATAGGGTAATGCCATTTTTTTCTGATGGAGGTATAGAATTCCATTGTATATATATACCATATTTTCTTGATCCATTCATCTATTGAGGGGCATCGGGGTTAGTTCCATATCTTAGCTATGGTAAATAATGCTGCAATAAATATAGTTGTGCTGGTAGTTTTACTATGGTCTTGTTTGTGATCATTCCAGTAAATGCCCAAAAGTGGGATTGCTGGGTCATAGGGGAGCTCTATGTGGAGTCTTTTGAGGAACCTCCATACTATTTTCCAAAGTGGTTGAACAAGTTTACACTCCCACCAACAATTCATTATGGTTCCCTTCTATCCACATCTCCTCCAGCATCTGTTGTTATTAGAGTTCTGATTATAGCCATTCTAACTGGGGTGAGATGGAATCCCAATGTTGTTTTGATTTGCATTTCTTTTATGGTTGGAGAAGTTGAGCATTTTTTCATATGTCTACTGGCCATTCTTATTACCTTTTCAGAGAAGTTTCTCATTAATTCTTTAGCCCATTTATTTATCGGGCAGTTGTTTCTCTGAGGATTTGTGGTTGGGGATTTAATTTTTTTTTTTTTTGGTCCGGTCGTGGGGCCTGAACTCTGGGCCTGGATTCTGTCCCTCAGCTCTTCAGCTCAAGGCTAGCGCTCTACCACTTTAAACCACAGCTCCACTTCCATTTTTTTCTTTTTCTTTTGCTTATGTGGTGCTGAGGAATCGAACCCATGGCCTCATGCATGCAAGGCAAGCCCTTTACCTCTGAGCCACCTTCCCAGCCCAGGGATATAATTTTTTGAGTTTCAAGTATATTTTGGATATGAGTCCCTTTTCTGCTTTAGGGCTACTGAAGATTTTCTCCCTATCTGTGGGCTTCCTATTGATCTCTGTATGTCCTTTGCCATGCAGAAGCTCTACAGCTTCATGCAATCCCATTTGTCCAACCATTATTTGATTTGTTGTTTCTGGGTCTCTATTAAGAAAATTTCTGCCTGTGCCAAGGAGACCTAGGGTTTCCCCTCATATTTCCTGTTTTCAAGGTGTCTACTTTGACTCCAAGGTCTGATCCATTTGAAGTTGGTTCTGATTCAGGGTGATCTATGAGGATCTAGCTGTAGTTTTCTACAGGTGATGAACCAATTTTGACATTTACTAAAGAGCTAGTCTTTCTTCCATTCTAATTTTTTAAATCCCTTATCGAAGATTAGGTGTTTTTAGGTCTGTGGCTTCATTTCAAGGTTTTCGGTTCTATTCCATTGGTCCTCAGGTCTGTTCTTGTGCCAGTACCAAGCTGTTTTGATTACTATGGCTTTGTAGTAGAGTTTGAAATTTGGCACTATTCTTTTTGTTAAGTATCATTTTTGTATTCGGGATGTTTTATTGTTCCATATGAATTTTTGGATTGCTGCTTCTGTGTCATTGAAAAATGAGGTTAGAATATTGATAAGTATCACACGGAATTTGTAGATAGCCTTGGGAAGTATTGCCATTTTTATGATGTTGATCCTTCTGATCCAGGAGCATGGGAGGTTTTTCCACTTCCTAAGTTACACTTTTATTTCATTTTTCAAGTTTTTAAAGTTTTATTGTATGGAGGAATGTTTCATGGTTTCCTAATTTTTCCAGAGTCTTCATCATAAAGGTTTGTTGGATCTTGTCAAATGCTTTTTTGGAATCAATTGAGATAATCATGTGGTTCTTATCCTTGCTCTTGTTGATGTGATGAATTATATTTATTGATTTGTGTATATTGAACCAGATTTGCATCCCTGAAATGAATCTGTTTGATCACACTATATGTTTTCTTGAGAATTGTTGAAGTTGATTCGCCAAAATTTTGTTGAGAAGTTTTGCCTTGATGTGCATCAGGAAAATGGATCTATAGTTCTCTTTCTTTGATGAGTCCCTGCCTGGTTTTGGGATGAGGGTTATGATGACATCATAGAAAGAAGTCGGTAGTGAACTTTATCTTTCAATTTCATTGAAAAGTTGGAGGAGTATTGGTGTGCGTTCTGCTTTGAAAGCCTTGTAGAATTGCGATGTAAATCCATCCAGTCCTGGGCTTTTCTCGATGGGAGATTTCTTACTGCTCTATTTCTATGCTGGATATGTTGGTTTAACTCATCTTTGTTTAGTTTTGGCATGTCAATATTTGCTCTTCCAGATTCTCAAACTTGTTAGCATAAAAGTTTGAGAAGTATTTCCTTATAATGTTCTGAATCTTGGTTGTTTCTGTGGTGATGTTTCCATTCTTATCTCTGAGTTTGCTTATTTGGGTGTGTTCTTTCTTTTTCGGATAAGATTTGCTAAGTGTCTGTCAATTTTTTCCAAAAACCAACTCTTTGTTTTGTTGATTTTTTTCTATGTTTTTTTCTAATTCATTTAATTCTGATTTAATTTTAATTATTTCTTCCATCTACTGGATTGGGGTTTAGTTTGCTTCACTTTTTTAAGGAAGTTCAGGTATCTCATTAAATTGTTGGTTTCAGATCTCTCCAATTTGTTGATGTAGGAACTTAGAGCTATAACTTTGCCTCTGTGTACTGCCTTTGCTGTGTCCCAGAGGAGCTAGTAATTTGTGTGTTCATTTTTGTTGAATATCATGAACATTTGAATTTCCTTTCTAATCTCTTCCAAGACCCTCTCATGATTCAGCCTCCAAGTATTACAGGACTTTTTGGTGGCTTTTGGTACTGATTTCTAATTTTATTCCCTTGTGGTTAGCCTCATCATGGTTACAAAGTTCTGTCATTAATCTTTAGTTAACTTTGTCTCACTCATATCACACTCAGACAGAGTCCTTTGCAGGTTTTCCATCTTTTCTTTCACCATGTTTACCAGTAATATTTGTAGAGCTTTTTGGGAACTCTCCTCTGGATTATTCATTGACTGTTTTGTCACCTGGGAGTTGAGATGCCCTGGACTTGCCATTTTTCTTGTGTTTCTCTGACTTGTTCTGCCCATTTGGTAAGAAAGTAATATCAATTTCATGACAGAACTTTATTGTAAGGCAAGTATTAACTAGTCATGTAGTTTTACAGTCAAAATGGCTGCAGATACAATATGGTTCAACAGATACAATCTATTCAATATCAAACAACTATAAATTAATGGCTAAGAACATCAAAGAGGGATTCAGCAGACCAGAAATTAATGTTTAGTGAGAATTGTGGGATAAATAACATTAGAGGGATGTGTAGAGGTCAAAGGAAAGAGTAAATTTAACCAAGTTCTAATATCTGAAAGGAAATGGACAGAACAGAATGAAAGGGGACGGATAAAAAAGAAAAAATGAAAAAAACAGAATTTAAATTTTAAATAATGAAACACTTAAAAATTATGTAAGTATAAAGAATAATACTGATAGAAGAAAAAGATGGGATGAGAGGAGGAGAGAGATAAAAAGGAAAGATGCAAAAAAAATTTAAAAATGGAATACTTAAAAATTATATAAGTATAAATAAAAGATACTTCTATTAAAGAAGTTAAGCCTAAGAGGTTGTGAATTGAGTAATTAATATCTGAATTAATATGTATGCAATAAAGGATAAGGTCTAGTGATTTATAATGGGTATATATCTGGGGATGAGCAGAACAGCAATTAAGTCACACCAAAAAAAGTACTAAAAGGTTAAAAGAGATTTAAAAAATCTCACACACACACACACATACACACACACACCTAAAATAAAAATTATGAACGAAAAAAAGAAAACTTTTTTTAATAAAAAATATTTGATTTTTTTTGGGGGGAGGGGAGATCTTGTATCTCCTCTGTGTCCATAACCAGTCTCTTGTTCCTGTCTCCGGTCTGCTTGTGGTGTTTGGTTTTCCTGTGGCTTGATTGGTTTCTTAAGTCAGTTTTTTTTAGCAGGAATTAAAAAGCTCTGCATTACCCAGGACTTTGTGGCTCTCCTCCCAGGCTAGTTCAGTGGGAAAGAGATCTGCTTTGAGTATCACAAAAGAGCAAGATGATTGTTTCCTCTAGCTTGGAGTTGTTGTGATGAGGCTAGATTCTGGGTAGAGTTGAGGGCTATCAGCAATCAGTAGCTTTCCCATGAGGGGCTAGCTCCTGAGACACAGAGCCCAGCCTGGAGCCATTCTCAGCATTTATGTATACTGAGTTTCAATTGTTTTTTTAACCCTTCTGCTGCTGGGTGTGCTGCCTAGGGTGTAGTGGGGAGGGCAGCCTCTGGCTCTGTTTACCCAATGAAGAAAATCACTCCTCCTGGGGCAGAGCTTTCCCTGAGTGGAAAGGTGACATTAACCTGGGTGGAGCTGAGCCCAGCAGATCATGTCAAGTTCCTATGACCTTTGCAACGTCTCCTATTGTTTTCTTCAATGGCCTGAGTTGGAGCTAGCTTTTCGGCAGGGTCTTTGTCAGTATCAAAGATGGAGACCTTCTCCAGTGGTGGGAGAGGGGTTATATCCCCACTGCTGCTCCGTGAGAAGTAGTGAGGATATTTTGGGTATACTCGTGCCAGCCTCTTAGTTTCTGAGCCATCCATGGTCTGTGATCAGCAGGATGAAGATTTGAGTTCCTGTCAGTTCTTACTGGTGGTGAGTAGAGTCTGCTTGCACAGTACATCTGGCACCTTTGTCCTGGGCTCTCGCTATTGACATGGTGGCTGTGGCAGCAGCTGCTGCTGCCCCTGCTGACACTGGCAAGTGCTCAGATCTGTCTCCTTGACCAAGTTGCCTGGATTTTTCCTCTCTGGCCTAACTCTCTGTACTGTGATGGCACATTTGGTGTGATTCTCTAGCCTAGAACTGTTCCCTGGGACACTAAAACTGCTTTCTATGTGAAAGCTTGTTTAGCCTCCAGCTTCTCTGCCATCTTCCCCCAGACTCTGATAGTAGGAGATTGTTAAACAATTTAAGTTACACTTATCTTTCTTTTTAAATTTGTCTATTCCCAATAATATCTCTCATTGGAAAATCTCTGACTTGGCTAAAAATATGTAAGAACAGCTATGAAATTATACACATAAGTGTTTATTTGGACATGGAAATACAATTATATATTCATTGATTATCTTTTAATTTGATGTAAAATGCCAGTGGGAAAACTATTCCCTCATTGGCCATCATTAATATTAAATTATTGAACAAAAATTATAATGACATCTTTATTACTTACCAGTACATTTCCCTAGATAGCTAAATCTATATTATATTAAATTAGAAGTAGATTGTCCTCATTGAAAATTGTGGTTCTGGAAAAGATATTTCAGATCTGTACATCCTATGGAAAAACAGTACGAGGCATAAAGTATTAGAAGATAATGTACTACTCTACCAAAATATGTATTCAAGGATGAATATCTGCCTTAACTTATTAGACAATCAAAATAACCTATCTAATCTTATGTCTTTTTCTTTTATAAAAATAGATTATACATAGTACATCCTTGAAAAGAAAATAATGAGTAAAATACTGAACAAATAAAACAGGAAACACCACAAGTACTTGTTATACAATTCTTTAAAAAAAAGAAAGAGAATTTCCCCTGTAAGGATGACTATGTTACCATTCAAGCTGTTCCTAAACTTTTATTTAAACTTATTTTTTATGTGTAAGAGACAAGAATATAGTTCACTGATAGAGTGCTTGCCATACATAGAGTTCTAACACCAGCATCACACACATACACATAAACACACACACACACAAACACAATATATATAATAGGTAGAAATAGATAGGTAGATAGATAGATAGATAGATAGATAGATAGATAGATAGATGAGGAAAAGTATTCATATAGTTCATTTACATGACTTATTTGTATTTGAAAGTATAGGGATTATGTAGTTCTTAATTATATTTTTTGAAGTAATTCAGAAAGATGAAAATATATTTAAGATATGTAAATCTAGATGTGTAAGAATTCCCAGGAAAACATAAGATTATAAGTTAATCCAATTCAAAATTACACTATTACACTTTTATTTCAGTTAAATATCTCATTCCTTAGGAGATACTGTATCACATTTAAAAAAATCTCATTTTAGGATCCTAGTTTTTTGTATGTCATGTTCCAATTCCTTTTTTCTCTAAAACTTTTTACTACTTAAGAGGACATAAGGATAAAATTATGAGCCAGGCACTGGTGGATCACGCCTATAATCCTAACTACTCAGGAGGCTGAGATCTTAATCTTGCAGATCAAAGCCAGCCCAGGCAGGAAATTCTGTGAGACCAAAACCACTGTGGCTCAATGGTCAGAGTGCTCACCTTGAGCTGAAGAGCTCAGGGATAGTACCCAGGCCCAGAGCTCATGCACCACAACTGAGAAATTATGTATGTATGTATGTTTGTATGTATATATGTATAATTATGAATTTTTATAAGTTCAATCTTTCTGTAGTTGGAATTTTATCAGAAATAAAATGATGCTCGGAGAATAAAACTAATTCAATCTACTACTTACCTCCCTGAAGTACAAGGTTGAAATATTAAATAAATAAAACTTAGCAATTTGTGTGTTCCCAACAGAACAGAGATGGAGACATTAGAAAGACATGTGTATGGGCCCATCACAATAATACAATGTGATTATTAATGTAGCACTCTGACTTTGAGTATTTATAAAGATGCAGAGAAAGAAATGGACCTCTTGATGAAAACAATCTGATTGTTGACTTGAGAGCTAGTATACTATTTACACTCTGCCTTGAAAAGAGACCACCATTTTTCAGGTCTAGAAGTGTAGGTAGGATAATTTAGGAGATAGAATATAAGTAAGCACATAAAAATGCATAGGGGGGCATGGGAAGGTGGCTCAGTGGTAGAGCGCTTGCCTTGCATGCATGAGGCCCTGGGTTCGATTCCTCAGCACCACATAAGAAAAAATAAAAAAGCCAGAAAGGCACTGTGGCTCAAGTGATAGAGTGCTAGCCTTGGGCTGAAGAGCTGAGGGACAGTGCCCAGGCCCAGAGTTCAGGCCCCATGACCGGACGCCCCCCCCCAAAAAATGCATAAGGGATCTAGGATCAGAAATCCCATGGGGAAGGTATTAGGAAATAAGATTGTGAACAACCATGAATGCACTTGAATCAGGAACATGACTGTACTGAAAAGTGCCTAGATGCAAGAATGCCATTTGGAATCTACTGAATTCATATGAACAAGAAATATCTAAGTATTATTAGAATTACAAGGAACATGAAATATCAGAGACCTTTTAGATACTCATTTATAGGCTTTGAGCAGTCTCTTTTAGAGAGTGAAAGAACAAAAAATCGGGTAGATGGCTAGTGCATTGTTAGACAGATGGATAAATCCAGGAAGGAGTTTTTGAAAATGAGCAAAACAATCTTGTCATAAGTTATATACTCACAGGTACAGAGATCCAACACATCCTGTGCAATAAAATGCTTAGTATCTGTACCATTGATTTTCAGATCATGGAGAGTGACAATTAAGTATTATGTTTAAATTAAGTATTACTACTTAACAATAGAAATAAACAAAAGGTCCCAGTGAATGCTGGTGCACTTTCCAGGATTCTAATATTCCCTTATAGATTAGGTGTTTTTCCAGAACTAACATGGTTAAATCACTTATAGTCTCTGCTTCGTTTTGAGACATCTAAGGACTACTTTTGGACAGGTTTCTTGGAATCATTCTTCCAAAAGCCCTGTACTATATACTAAATATTGACCCTCATAACCTGGCTACCTTTAAAGCCTCAATTCTATGAATTTTCTGCTTCCTTCTAAAAGATACTTGGGGTTTTAGTCTGTCTTTTACTTTCTCTTGAAGTCAATAAATGATTTGAAATGAAAAGACTGCAGAAAATTCAGATCAACCCAACATACTTTTATTTTCTCAGAAATGTGGTGTATTGAATACTAGTCTTTTCCACCTCTTCCTTGATGATTTCTAATGAGCAGTTTTTAACATTACTACATTCTAACCCCATATTTTCTTAGTAGGAGAAGAAATCTGATAATATCTACATCACAGGCAGATTTGAATTTTTCCGTATCAGTGATATGCCTCCATTAAGAAAACACTACTATATCATGCTTCAATTATTTATATTTCCTCTTCCAACTGGACTTATGAATAGGAAGCCATTATTTATTTACTACTCTTTTATATTCCCATAACGTAATGTCTGCTTCTATAAGTGATGTTCGGCTAGGTAACGAGCCTTTGACAACTATCAGAAATTTTCTGAGAGCTGTAAGGGACGGAAATCATCTTTCCTTAAAGGAAAATGAAACTTCCTTTATCTTCACATATATGGATGGATCTCTCTCTCTCTTTCACTCTCTCTCTCTCTTTCACTCTCTCTCTCTTTCACTCTCTCTATCTCTCTGTGTCTCTCTGTGTCTCTGTGTCTCTGTCTCTGTTTCTCTCTCTCTCTCTCTCTCTCTCTATCTCTCTTTACCGACCCATCTGTCTGGACTCCTTGATGGTTCTTACTACTTCATTCCATACTATATCATCTTTCATATCTTTCATTATCTTCTTTCTACATTGTATCAACATGTAATAATCTGTTTTAGTTTATCTTTACTATGAAGATCCTCGTATTACTCAAAACTTTATCTCCTCTTTGAAGGTTTACAAAATTTCCTCCCTCCATTATGCTACTTCAACATTAGGCACTTTTCTATTACATGTTTTTTAGTTTCTCTTACCCCTCTTTTATCTGTGGGAATAAGTAAATGTTGAGTCTACACATACATGTTTCCCAAACATATGAATAATTTCTAATATCCACAGAGAATGTTTAGTGCATGGATAAAAGGTTTCCTGCAGTTGGTTTTTCCTTTCAGAAATAAACATATAAATATTATTACTTTTAGCTTACGTATGAGAACTCTGATGATATGAAATATTATTTTTTAAAAACAGAGTGTTAGAATGTCCATTTTTGTACCCATCTACAAATTTATATGTTGTAGCACAAACTCCAATGAAATGGCATTTAAAGGTGGAGCCTTTTGAAGGAACTGGGTTATAATAAAAGGATCTTATTAAAAGGATCAGTATGCATATAAAACAAGCTTAAGGGAGATTATTGTCCTTCCAAAATATGAGGACACACGGTGGTAAAGGTGTTATCTGTAAACAAGAGGAGTAAACCCTCATAAGACACCATGAAATCTAATTTGCTTGTGACATGATGTTGAATTGGCAGCTCTCAAACTATGACAAATAAATTTCTATTGTCTAAGATTCTCCATGACTCTATTTTCTTATTATATCTCAAATGGGTTAAGAACCGATAGAGATCTTCATAACAAATCAAATAGTCTAAGTACACTCAAGCTATTTTCTTTATTTTTAATTGTAATCTAGTTTTGAGGCTGATATGTGCCTCTTGATCCTCTTTCCTTTGTCTTCCAAATGCTGGAATTCCAAGCCTACACTACTTTACTCAGTTTCTTAATTTCTATTGATTATGCAAATCAACAATATAAACACTCTAGAAGTATATAGTATAGAATAGAACTATTATATTATACCATTATGTATTATATTGTATTACATTGCATTGTATTAATATGAGATATAAGAAGACACAATTAGCCCAGCACTGGTGGCTCATGCCTGTAATCCTAGCTACTCAGGAGGCTCAGATATGAGGATCATGGTTCAAAGCCAGCCCAGGCAGGAAAGTCCATGAGACCCTTATCTCCAATAAACCACTAGAAAACCGGAAGTGGTGCTGTAGCTCAAATGGTAGAGCACTTGCCTTGAGCTGAAGCGCACAAGGACAGCTCCCAAGCCCAGAGTTCAAGCCCCATGACCAACAAAAAAAATTTTTAATGAAAAAAAATCACAATTATTTTACCTTCAAGGTAAATGATTACTAAATTACAATAATTTTGATTCATCTTTCAATTTTTAGGCATAATGATGAAAAGATGGCAATAGATTGTTTACTCATTTATAATTTTCTTTTTTAATTGATATAACCACAAGTCTATAAATTAAGGTACTGAGTATTCAAGAGCTCTTGTCCAAATAAAGTTCTTTTTGTTTTCTTTTTTGCGGAGCTTGGCCGCTGTCCCTCAGCTCTTCAACTCAAAGCGAGTGCTCTACCGCTTGAGCCACAGCACCACTTTCGGCTTTCTAGTGGTTTATTGGAGATAAAAGTCTCACGGACTTTCCTGTCCGGGCTGGCTTTGAACCGTGATGCTCAGATCTCAGCCTCCTGAGTAGCTAGGATTACAGGCATGAGCCATCGGCGCCCGACTCAAATAAAGTTCTATTTCAACTAATTTGTTAAATTTCAAGTGATAGAATCTGGAGACATGGCTCAAGTAGAAGTGAATCAAGTGATCAAGCAAACCCATACAGAAGGAGAACATGAACTTGCAGTAGCAGAACTTTAAAATATATTTAATAATTGTATGAATAGACACATGCTTGTCCTTTATAACTTGGATTCTATCCTGTGTGTTTGTGTGTGTATATGTGTGTGCTGGTACTGGATCTCTAACTCAGGACCTTGCTCTCTTACTAAACTTTTTTTTTTTTTCTCAAAGCTGGTGTTCTACCACCTGAGCCATAACTTCATATTAGGCTTTCTACTGGATGGTTGGGGATAGAAGGTAGAAATTCCAGATTTGTTACCCCCAAAGTTTCTCTAAACCATAATTCTCAGATCTCAGACTTTTGAATTCTGGATATCAAGTATGAAGGGAGGATTATAAGCACAAGACACAAGTGTCTGGTTAAATTGTATCTTTAGCTTGATTTCAAAAAGTGAATTTTTCACTTTCCAAATCCTCTAAATATTTAAAGAACTAGGAACTGACATGAAATTTTTATATAAATCATAGCTGTGTATTCACTTTGATAGTACATGAAATGGCCATGTAGACAATTGCAGCAGAAGAATGACCATTATAAGAATTAGAATATTGTATCATCTCATAAAAATTAATACTAGAGAACTATTTCAAAGATCTGAATTGGCACACTGTTTCTATATTATAATAAAATCCCAAATATCAAACTAAGTTCAACAGTAAATGTATATTTGATAGGCAGAGAAAAAATACTATAAGCTAGAATCTAGATAGCATGAATCCTGTTAATTGTCAGTAAATTTCACATGCATGACATTATTGGAGTTAGATTGTGTTTGTGAGGCAAATACTTGCAGAGTGTAAAAGAATGCTAAATTATGTTATATATTTAGGGACAATGACTTAAATCATTGTCCTAGTAGGTTATTATCATTATAAAACATAAAAGAAAAATAGTAGTACAAAAGATTTCTATGCTGTTTGATAGTTAAAGAGCTGGTGAGAAAAGAAATAAAGTTATTTATAACAATGATTAGACATTAAAATCACAGGCTAGAAAAAAATGTTCAAGTTTAAAAATAAAGTAGCAAACACAATGAATACGAATTTAAACACCACGATCTTTTCCATTTAATTCCTTATATTCTCTTTCCTCAGGAACATTTATCATCATTTTAGTAAGATTTATTTCCAGATTAGATGTTAACAAACCAATGAAAGATCTGTGTGCATATAGTAGTATTGGTTATCTTAAATCTTGAAGACAATGAATCTCTCTATAAAGATTAGGCTTATCTTTCTCTACATACTTTTCAAATTCAGTTTCATATTGTCTTTGCTCAAAATATAGAACACAAGCAGACATTCTCCATAGCACCCTAAAGAGTGCAAGGCAGCCCGGCGCCGGTGGCTCACGCCTGTAATCCTCGCTACTCAGGAGACTGAGATCACGGTTCAAAGCCAGCCTGAGCAGGAAAGTCCATGAGACTCTTATCTCCAATAAACCACTAGAAAACTGTAAGTGGCTCTGTGGCTTAAGTGGTAGAGCACTCACCTTGAGCTGAAGAGCTCAGGGACAGCACCCAAGCCCAGAGTTCAAGCTCCACGACCAACAACAACGCCAAAAAAAAAAAAAAAGAAAAGAAAGGTAGATGAAAAATATTACCAAGTACACAAACTGATCATTTTAAAAACCACAGGGATGGCAGACATTTTTTTTGCTTATATATTTAATCAGGACTATTAGCAACTAAATCAAATCCGGAAAATAGGGTTAAAGTTTTAATATAGTGTACTTAATACAAGCATGATGATTTTCAAAATCAATGCCATTTAACTTAAAAATTTTGTGAAATTATTTAATTACTTTGTATACAATAGAATATAGCAGGCATGCAATAAAGGTGCATCCATTTCTATATCTCCTGTTTTATACTGTAGGTTTACAGATATAACTAGTTGGTAGAAAATGCAGATACAGGAAGTGTCGCTATGGCTAAGTGGTAGAGGGCTAGCCTTGAGCTGAAGAGCTGAGGGACAGTGCCCAGAGTTGAAGCGCCAAAATGAACAACAACAACAACAAAAGAAAATGCAGATACATTCTATCAGTTAGTGGTATAGTATAAAAGAGAATTAAAAGTGTAAAATACAATTTAACAGAGAAATTATTGAATTGACAACTAATACCTTATATGGGATCGAATCACTATAAAAATAATTTATAAGCATTGATTTAAAAAAAATCCAACAAGTACAGAATTATCAACAAGTACAGAATTATCATATTAGACTTCAAGGTTTAATTTTCTTATTTTATGGAAGCTTAGACATGCATACAATAGAAAAAATAGAAAAAATCTCTTTGAAGATATTTTCAGAGGTCTTTATGCTAATTTTTATTTTAAAAATGAATATATATGTACTCATATAAATATAGAGGTCTTGTTTCTCTTGTTTAAATTAATCAATTTCAAAGTATGAAGTAAAGCACCTTTGTCTCATAAATAATACACCATAATTTCTGAGAAAATGTTAAAAATACAATTTTTCAGCACCAAATAAAGCAATAGAGTAAATTATTTCTTCAAATATGACATATTATATTCAAAACATTATTAGCTATCCGAAAAATAAGAGGTGTGTTTTTTATGTGTAGCAAATATTTTAATATATTTACATTTATTTATATAAATTATTTCTAGACATTAAAACAAATATTTTTTCATAAATATTCTGTTTCACACTAAAAATTATGTTTTTTTACATAAAATGTGAGTGCTACATCAAATGGGAATATGCTATTTCTACTCTAACCTAGCTATAGTTTATATTTCAAAACAAAGTATAAACATCTTATTATTTTATACTAAATAAATATTAAGAGTTTGACACATTAAATTGGCCCTTTTATTTCATCTTAGTTTTGAACCATATTTTTTGTTACTTCAGAGTGTCCAATAAACTTAAATTTTCCCTTTCATTGAACAACCGTATTTATTAGGCAAATTAAAGTTAATGTGTGGGTTTTACAAAAATTTAGCACATCTATTATAATTCTTTCTTATATGATTTATTTTTACATTGGTTATTGTTTTAGCTACTGTATAATTATATTTCCTAAGTGACACTAAGTGGTACATTTTCTATGTAAATGAGAGATTACATTACCAGCTAAAGCTTTTTAGACATTTTTTCTAGCTGTTTCCTTTAGTAAAATGCCAAATGCATTTTATTACATGTTTTATAGCTAAAATTCAATTTGAATAAAAATTTCAACTGCATCTATGTTTATAAGTAATGATTTCAATACAAGTATTATAAGTAAACTATAAAAGTATACTATTTTGGTGATGGTTTACCTGTAGTTTTCCTTTTAAGTATTTTACATGATAACTATTTCTCTCTCACACTGTACCTCTGTATACCATAAGAATAGGTTTTTAATTTCTCAACAGTATTTCTACCTGCAACTCAATATTTGAAACAAATCAAAACTATTCTTGTTTTATCTTTTGTTTTGATGTTGGTTCTGAGGCTTGAACTCAGGGCTCTGGCAGCTGTCCCGAAACTTCTTTTTGCTTAAGGTAAACCACAGCTCCACTTCCTGCTTTTTGTGGCATATTGGAGATAAATGTATCACAGACTTTCCTGCCCAGACTGGCTTTGAACCAAGATCCTCAAATATCAGCTTCCTAAGAAGCTAGGATTGTCAGCGTGAGCCACCAGCATCTGGTTTACAACTACTCTATATAGAATGGAGGAAGGTAATTTTATCTATTGTTCCTTGAATACTGTGGTGGAGAACATCTTACAGTAAATGTTGCAGTGGATAGAATGTGATGAGCTTCTTTAGTCCTCTGTTCAATAGATTTTTCAGAAATATCGTTTACTTCTTGCAGAATAATGGCATGCCTCTTTTCTTTCAAATTGCTTCAAATACTTATACTTAGATTGAACATTTAACTATTGTGAATATAAGTAGCTTTTTTAATGAAAAATTTGGACACTAAATTTAGGTTAAAAGATGTATATCCTTAGCCATCAGTATCATAGCAACAAAATTTCTTAAGTAAAGAAATCACAATGATAAAATGATGGAATTTAGATAAAACTTTTCAGAACTAGTCTATATGACAGTTAAAGTCACCATCCAAGTTGTTCAGTTTATATTCAATGCAGATATTTCTCATAAAGAGTCCATTTTCTTTCTCTGTATTTCAAATAATTCCATTTTTTAGGTTTTGCAATGCCAGAAAATGTAGTTAGTAGTTGATTTATCTTCAACCATTTTTTAAAATGTATAATAGAAATATCAAAGTGAAACACATACATCAAATTAGTTATGCTATATTTAATCCCTTGAAACAGATTTTCTTAACCTAATAGGGAAAAAAAGCACAGAATACCATCCAAGACAAGGCCAGAAACCTGAATTCATGGCATAATGCTTATTACTGAAAACAGAAAAAGTAGCTATTGGTGTGAAAATGTCTCATTTCAGTTTAGGAGTAGTGTGCTTATTTTATTTTATAAACTTTGTTTCTCAAACTAAACATTTGTTTAGAAAATGAGCATTAAACAAATGGACCTTCAGAAAGAAATATGTTAAATTAGTTTGTAAGATAAAAGTAACAAAAACATTCAAAAATAAAGTTAAAAAATTAGAGGAGGTCATAGCTGTCTAGAAGCAAGGAAAACAATTTCACTTCCAATATATCTTAAGTAATTTAAAAAATACCATTGTTTTAATTGTTCTTCTCTGTGTTCTTCTCTGTGTTCTTCTCAGTGGAATCAAGATACATCTGCCCATCAATTTGGAAGGATGTAGAGACACATACCTACTGAGGTCAGTAAACCAGTTACAAGTAGACAAGAGCCTTATGTTGCAACATGGCTTACAGGCTATGTTTATATTTCTGAAATAAAATCCAAGTCAGAGGAGAACATTACTAACAAAAAGAATTTGTTGTCAGGTTGGTCTCTTGCTATTATTTTTTCCAACATAAGGAATTAGTAGTAATATATCACAAGTACTGGATAACTTATTTAAATGAGCAAGAACATGGAAAAAAGAAACCTGAAAGTTCAGGTTAATTTCTGTCCATAATATAGAACTCAAAGAATTCATGGAGTCCAATCAGAAAAAAAATGAAGAAGTCTACTTAGATTGAAAATAAGATCAATATCTTATGTCCATCTTTAATGAACTCAAACTATCCTGAAGTTAATATGACTTTCTGGCTTCAACTCATTCCTTTCAAAAACGTGAAGCTTCTATATTTCTTTTTTTCTTTTTGCCAGTCATGAGCCTGAACTCTGGCCTGGGTGCTGTCCCTCAGCTCTTTAGCCCAAGGCTAGCACTCTACCACTTGAGCCACAGTGCCACTTCCAGCTTTTTCTGCTTATGTGGTGCTGAGGAATCGAACCCAGGGCCTCATACATACAAGGCAAACCCTCTACCACTGAGCTACCTTCCCAGCCTTGTTTCTATATGTCTTATAACTCTTCTCATTTCAGTTTCAATTCTTTAATTTTAACAAGTCTTTAACACATGTACATAAACACATTTTGCTATGATGACAAACAGCTATGTAAAATACATAATTTACCTTCTTTCTTGAAATATGCAAGTTGTCTACAAGATTTGCATTAATACATTTCCTTTTATTTTTATTATTTTGTTTTCATGCATATTTATCTTCTGTTATCATGCTTCCTTTGTATTTTCTGTGGTATTCTTTTCTGCAAAATGACCCAGGAAAGTTGATATTTCCTCAGATTCTGTGATTTGTCTCCATCCTGTCATTTTGTATACTTTATATATAGTCACAGTTACAAACAATATGGTGATGTCTTGCATACTCTTCACTCTCCTAAACTAATAATTATTTAATCCAAGTAACTATCATTTGGTTCATTAACTAGATTTTCATAAATGTCTCCCTTCCCTGAATGTTTTGTTTCTTGGCAAGTGAACCCATAATTAATTTGGTTATTCAATCTAGAAATATGAATGTTAAAGATTCATTCTTTCTTTTAGCATTTATACCAGAGTTCTTATCCATCTATGTCTTTTATAACTTTGCCTATTTTTGTTAATATCACAATATTTCTTTGAACATTATAATATGCTATAAGCAAAAATATGTCAAGTATTATGAATCTTTAGCTTTCAAATGATATCTAGTTTAGCTTTTATATGTTATCCACTACCCTAACTCAGCCAGTGACATATTTATTCAATTCCTAATTATTATATTTCTATTCTATATATTTTTCGGTATTCCTTTGAATATATGATATAATCTAACAATCTTTATATACAAAAAACATTTTACTTATGAAATTAGTTTGTAGAATCATTTATAGAATATTGTTTGATATTGTTTCTTTAAAAGTTAAGTAAGCCAGGCTCAAAGAAACATAGGTCCCATGATTTCACTTATTTGCAATAAGTAGTATATGTCTAGGATAATCTTACCAGATAAGTAGAAAATGTCAAAAGCTATGACATGTGACCATATAAGATGATGCTAAGCGAAACAAACACCAAGATACTTACACAAGAAGATTTTATCTTTGTTGCTGTTGGTTTTAATGTACTTATAATATACTATGTAATTTTTTTGTTTCTTTTGTATGTTCTTCCCCCATTGTATAACTCCTGTTTTCACTGTATTTGATTCTGGTGCCCTGCATCTTGTATATAGAATTTTCTAATTTGGGGAGGGAAAGGGAAATAACAAAACGCTGAAGCAAGGATACAGGTTGACCCATTGTAACAAAGATGTACAAGACACTATGCTGAAAAAGAACTTTACAACTTGGGAGGGGGAGGACTTGGGGAGGTAGGGAGGGTAGGGATAATAGGGGAAAAACAAAGGAAGGGGTAACAATGCTAGATAGGGAATGTACTCATTACCTTATTCATGTAACTGTCACCCCTCTGTACAGTATCTTTATAATCAAAACATATTAAAGAAATAAATATAAGATAATAAGAAAATTATGGTTTCCACGTAAGTTAAAGGTATAGTGTTGAAAAATCTAAAACATTATAATGAATTAAGAAAAAATGGAACATCAAATGGAAAGATCTGGGGGAAAATTATGTTAAGTGAAGGACCAAGGGAAAAAGGATGCATGTTTTCCTTAAATGTAGAAGCTGTATTTAATTTATGAACTTAGAAGTAAATATATTCAGTGGTATAAAAGTGTATGCAAATTTATTAACTGAAATATAGTAGATTTAAAGGAAAACTCAAATATTGTAATTTCATAGAAAGACAAAGTTCAGCAAAATAAAAACAAGAAAGCAGGTATTTGAAAGGGTTAGGGTCAAGGGTAAAGGAATTCATAAATGGAGAGAAGAAAATGGGGAAAATGGAATAAAATTCCAATGTATATCCTACATAATGAGGAAGATTGAGGAAATGGATGAATGGATGAAATCATCTTATAAATATGTTAGAAACAATTGCAAGAAAGAAAAAAACATTTGAATACTTATCTTGGGGTTTATTTCACCTAACATCAACTTATCTGACCTTTTCTGCTTGTCTCAGACATATACTAGTTATTGCAAATAAGAGAAACCATGGTTAATTAACATTTTATCAGATGATTTAGAACTTTAGTATATTTATACAATCCTTTTCTTCCCTTGACACATTTTATTGGTCCATATTCCTGGAATGAAAATGGTATAAGGCTTTCACTCACAGAAGTGAGTAATTTTAAAATTATTCCTATCTAATTATATTTAACAAGAGAGGCATACTAGGTAATAAAGGCCAATATTTTGTCTGCAAGTATTTAGTCAAAAAACAACTGTCCTGGGCTACAAGTTGGAAGCAATTTCAAAACACATTCTAGCCTCAAAATAAATGCAAGCAATTCAAGTGTAAACCTTTCCAGACTGAATAAACCAAACTTTATCTCAAATACCTATATTATAGAGCTCTTATAGGATTAACTCTTTCAATAAACTCCACTTTATTATATTCTCACTATCAAAGTAGCTAGAAATATATGAACAGTATTTTCATAAAGTAATCCTTGGGTTTCCTATCATAAGCATATCCATGTGTGTATATGTATGTGTATAACATATATATGTATATGCTGAATGAGTCTGAGTGTTTCATATATCAACAAATATTATTGCAAGAAATATATCACTGGTTCTTAAAACTGAGATCAAAGAGTCATATACCTTCAACTTACATTTGACTAAAACAGCAAGTACTTGAATATTAATATGAACATATTTTTTAATTGGTGAAATATTGGCTTATGTAAAAGAAATAATTTTATTAAACCATTTTAACCAGAGATTAGAATGCTAAACCTGTCCTTAGTTATTTGAAAAAGTACATTATCCATGTTGTTATCTAGGTCATGAATGAGAATGTTACACAAAACTGGGTCAAGTCTCTGTAGAGTATTTCTTATTATGTCTTCTGTTCTCAACCTGAACTACTGATAATGATGTTTCAGAAAAGTCACTTACAGATTCTCTCTACAATTAGTTTTGAGTTTGCATTTTCCAAAAATATGGATGAGTATATTATGTGAGACAAACCCAAAACTCTTACTATTATGAAACTCATTTTGTGTGTTATTTTTCTTATAAATTCCATGGATATTTTTTGCTTAACAGAGGGTTTTAACTTTTAAATTTTTTCTATTATATTTCTCTACTAGAAAGTACTCATATTTTAGTTAACCACAAATATAACTGTGTATTTGTGCACTATTTGTATACTAAATATAAGTTTTACCATAACATCAGTGCCCAACATGTTTAATCTAGCTTCTGAACATTTGTATATGTTTCTCTTTTTCATTCATTTCCCTATTCTTTTTTTTTGTACTTTTGATCTGCAGGTTTCTATTTCATTTTTAAAATTTGATTTTCTTTTTTCATTCTTGTGCTGGCATCAGAGTTTGAACTCAGAGTCTAATTCATTCAATGGTAACAATTTTTAACAAAGGGGGTACATAGTAAGTTGAGCTACATCTCAAGTTCAAATTTCAGTTGTGATTAAAGACAGAGGAAAAATACTATGAGAAATCACTGTATTTTTAGTTCCATCCAAATTTACTAATTTTTCATCTGTCGTTCAAATCTACTACCAGATAAGAATTTTATAAAATTTCCTTTCTTTCATCTGTAATCATTACTTACTTTGTGTTTCTTGTTGTGTTTTTATTCTTTCTAAGCATTAAACAATTTCAACTCTAACTTAATTAATAATTTCACATATATAATAAGTTTTACATGTTAAACTTCTGTAAGTGGAATCAAACAATCTTCTTATATAATGAGAAAATATAATGGTGGTATTCTTATAGTACTTGCCTTTGTTATAAATGTAATAATAATAATTTCTTCCAAACATAGAAAGAATTGTAGTAACAAAACTCATTCAGCAAGAATTATGTTTTAACTTGGGAAAAAAAGAAAATTTATGACAAATTGAGTCACGTGGAATAAATTTTGGTTTTCCTTCACACAGATATGCTGAAATTATGACAACATTTATTTGTTAACATATAAAAATTCCAATACACATAGACAATGCAAGCATGTGTCTGCCCACTGCCACTTTTTTTCAGCCTGGATGAGATTTTGTAGATTCTATTTAGATTTTTTAAATCAAAATGCAAAGTAGAAAAGGAGTTTTTAAGGCCCATGTCTTAGAAATAAAAAAGCAAATGATCATTGTGAATGTCATGAACAATACCAATGAATTCTAGAAATAGACAATGTACTGTAACTAAATCAAGAAGGAATAAGCTTTCAATGACTCTTAGTTTTTTCTTCCATTTTTAAAAGCAGATGTGATATATTTCCATATTTTTCATCCTTTAACAGTTTCTGAGTTACATATCCAGTAAGTTAATTACATATATTGACATATCAAAATGAAACCCTTTGTGCAACTTATTGATGCTTATTAAGGATATGGAACAAAATGAAAAATATATGTTCTTCAATATTCATAAAGGATGGAATGCTACCATAATGCAATAAGAAATATATCTTCACTTGATGTGATATGAAGGTAAGATATTTTGACTTGTGCACCCCAGAACTCACAACAGCATGTAGTCGAACAGATCCCAATAGAGAGAGAATGACAAATACCATTGACCAAGCATTTTTAAGTTGTCAAGGTAATCAAAAGGAGCTTGATTCAGAGGAACTCTCACAGCCTGGTAGAGACAGAGAAAGCACAACAATTATTATCATGTACAATCTAGCATGAGGTCCAAAACTAGGGGAAAATATTAATGAAAAAATGTTTATAGTTTTAATTGTAAAAGAAGATGGACAAGGAGAAGACATGGAAAGAAAAAGGAAGAAGAGAAGACACAGGAAGAGGAAACAGGAAGGGGAAAAAGAGAAAAGTATAGAGGAGGAGGAAAAGGAACAGAAACTACTTAACAAAGAAAAATATGACTGGATATTTTCAGTATGATTTTTGAAGAACTAATCCTAATCTTTCTTTGAAACTTCTAATCAAAAAGAAAAATAGATACCCCTGAAGTCGTTTTATAAGGGACTATCAATAATAAGAGTATAGGGAAATTGCCCTTTTGACTCAAAATACAGCCCATTATCAAGATGTTATAAATGTTCTTCATGAATATGCTAAACAATATGTAAGGGATGGGAAATGGTTTAAGTTCCATTACATTAAAAAAAACCTTCCTGCACCAAACTACAACACTAGTGTGGGTGTTGTGGAATACTAATTGAGACTGGCAGTGTCACTGAATTGATAGAACATGTCAGCACAGTTTCATAGTAATGAAAATAAGTCTGTGAAAATCCTTAGTATGAATGCTTTTAGCAGCAACAGCTGTCTTTGCATTAGCAGCTGTTTCATATAGGTGACAGACTGACAAGAGAACAATCAGAGTTTTATTTCTGGTTGAATTTTTTAGTTTCTTCTTTCATTGATGGGTTATTGTTTGAAAAGAAGTGTACTCACATTCCCTTGCTTTGTCAGCAGTCTTCCTTTTCAAGTTTTTTGAAGCTTGTCATAGATAGCTAGGAAAGAAGCAAACTTTTTAAAGCTAGCTGTTATATTTGCCTGATGTCCTCTATGACTTTGAGTTTGAAGTAAGTAAAATGAAGTTATCCATGTTTTAAAAAATTGAGCTTTGGCATATTTGTAACCAAACTAATTTAACCAGCATAATTGCTGGTATGACTGCAAGGATGTGTCATTTTAGCTTACTGGTGCACTGTTAGATCCTGTAAAAATTTAAATAAATTCTAACAGTAGTCTTTTAACTCTGACTGGAAACAGAATAATTCTTCTGCTATTGATAAATCAAGTTGCTCTAAGACTAAGGATATTAGCTTTATGTGATCAGAGGAAGTATTTTTGTAAATTGTATCCAGTAAGTAAAGTAATTTTGAAGATACATTAATGTTCTGGGTCTAGGATTAGGATATTGATTAATTATTTGCGAGTTACTTTGGTAAATGACCCTAGAAACTGTCAGACAAGTTGATTTTAGGCAAAATGAACCCCAAGATAAGGATTCAAATGTGTTTTTTTTCCTTTTTGTGATTGTTTCCAACATATTTATAAGATGATGTCTTTGTTGCTTTGTATGTACCTCCCCCAGGGTATAAGGCCTGCTTTCACTGTATTTGATGTTGATATAACTTGTGGAGGGGAAGGGAAAAACAAACTGTTTAAATAGGGTTACAGGTGGACCCATTACAACAATGAGATGTACAAGAGGTTATGTCGAAAACCTAACTTTACAACTTTGGCGGGGTGGGGGGGTGGGGGTTGGAGGGTGTTGGTAGGGGGGTGTGGGGGTGAGGGTTGGAGAGGGGAAGGGATGGGAAGGGGAAACAAAGGAGAAGACAACAATGCCTGATAAGAAATGTACTCACTATCTTGCCCATGTAATTGTAACCCCTCTGTATGGTATTTCCAGAATAATAATAATAATAAAAGAAATAATTAATGCCATAGGTAATAAACTCTGAAATCAAAACTGGTCAAAATATACAGAATACTGCACAAAATGATTAATTATCAATAATTTAAAATCAAAGTTTAATATCACAAGTTATTTTATTAAATGAGAGATGGTTAAGTAGTCACTCCTAAAATTTCAGAAAGGACTTGTCAGGTTTGCTCAGTCAGCTCTTTCCCAGCTCTCTCAGCACTTTTTCCTAGCTCTCTCTTTTTCCCTGCTCTCTTTCCCAGCTCTCTCTTTCCCACCTCTTTCCTCTCTTTTCTAGCTCTCTTATCTCTCTTTCCCAGCTCTCTCTCTTTCCCAGCACACTCTCTCTCTTTCCCAGCTCTCTCTCTTTCCCAGCTCTCTTTCCCAGGCCTTTGCCAGCCATGTGGAGTGCCAACCTTGCCTGGTCCCAGCTGGTCTTCTAAATAAACCTACCCCTTACCTGAAAAAAAAAACAACAAAGTACTTGTCAGATACTTGAAAGTTTATATATTTCTATGTATTCACAGGGAAGAAATGAATGATAGTATGTAATACACACAATTACATGTAACAGAAAATAAGGAAACACATACATACATTATGATGAAAAATACTGTATTTTTCTAAAATTTGAAATGTCATTTGATGGATATTTTATTCTAACTACCACCTCACTTGATTTTCACAAGGAAGAAAACATCCTAAGGAAACTTAATTGGGTTTTGTAGATAAGTTGATTAGCAGAGAGATTAACTAATCAAAATTTATCCACTGTCAGTGCTCTGTATTGTACTATTATCATTCTGTAATATCTTATTAATTGTTCATTTAAAAACAAACACTTAAGGGCATTGCTAAACTTGTTGTTAAATTACCATGGGGAGAATCGAATTAATATATTGTTATGTTAGTATGAGGGCTAACCAGGTAGCCAGAAAAGAGTGTAAATTCTGGACAACTAAGATTGTTGTGTTACTGAAGTTTGAATTCAGGTCCTTGAAGTTGCTAGGCAGGTGCTCTACTCTTTGAGCCATAACTTAAACCTTTTGTGTTTGTTGTTGTTTTCTGCTCATAGTTGTATATTTCAGCTAATTTCCTTTTAGTTATTTTCTGCTTTGTTGGTCTGGACTACAATCATCATATCATACCATAGACCTCCTACATATCTGCAATAATAGGAATGTATCATCACACCCAGATTTTTTTGGGGGGGGCATAGGTTTTCACTATTGTTTTTGCTTGAGGTAGGTTGAAATTGTAATCCTCCCAACTTGTACCACTCAAATACATGGCTAAAACAGTGAGGTAAATTTGTTTGACGGAGTCTGGAATAGAAGAACATTTCCTAATTGGATTTTTAGACTAGCATTTTTTAAACATTTTTTATTGTAAAGATACTATACAGAGGGTTACAGTTACATGAGTGAGGTAATGAGTACACTTCCTCTTGAACATTGTTACCTCCTCCATTGTTTTCCCCCTACCATCCCTTCCCTCCCTACATTCCCCGAGGTTCTTTTTTTTTTTTTTTTGATTGTGATTAAGTAATTACATAATTTCCGGAATTTCACAGTATTGTGGAATAATGATGCTCATTTAAAGTCACAAGTTTATTCTAACTTTCCTGGAGCAAATTGTCTATCACAGTCTATAACATATAACAGTGTTCACATGTTATACACCATACATGTGATCAGCAGCATGGGGTTACTTAGTAGTGGTTCGACCAGATGAGTGGGAGTTCTTTGTTTCTTAAGTCCTGTTAGTTTTGTCGTATCACCTAACATTTTGGATTTAGCATCCACTCATCAGGGAGACCATGTACCGTTTGTCTCTTTGCTCTTGGCTTACCTTGCTCAACATGATTCCTTCTATCTCCATCCATTTCCCTGCAAATGCTATTATTTTGTCATTTCTAATGGCTGCATAATATTCCATTGTGTATAGATACCACAATTTTTGGATCCATTCATCTGTGGTGGGACATCTGGGTTGTTTCTATATCCTAGCTATTGTGAACAGTTCTGCAATAAACATGGATGTGCACATGTCCTTGTATATTGGTTCCTGTTGTTCAGGGTAGATGCCTAGAAATGGTATGACTGGGTTGTAAGGGATGTCAATCTTTAGCTTTCTAAGAACCTCCAGACTGCTTTCCAAAGTGGTTGTATAAGTGTACATTCCCACCAGCAGTGTAATAGGGTTCCTCTTTCTCCACATCCCCTCCAGCATTTGTCGTTGGCTGATTTGTGGATGTGGGACATTTTGCTTGGGTTAGGTGGTATCTCAGGGTTGTCTTTATTTGCATTTCCTTCACCACCAGGGAACATTTCCTCATGTGTTTCTTTGCCATTTTTATTTCTTCATTTGAGAAGTCCCTCTTTAGTTCCCTTGCCCATTTAGTAATTGGTTTGTTAGGTTTGGGAGGGATTAGTTTCTTGAGTTCCCTGTATATACAGGATATTAATCCCTTGTCTGATATATTGCTGGTAAATATTTTTTCCCAATTAGTTGGTAGTCTTTCTAGCTTGGTTGAAATACATTTAGCTGTGCAGAAACTTTTTATTTTAAGGTAGTCCCATTTGTCGAGTCTCTCTCCAACTTGTTGTGACCCTGGGACTCTGTTCAGGAAGTTCCTTCCTGTGCCTATTAGTTCAAGTTAGACGAGCATTTTGATGACATATTTTCTTGGAAACATTCAAAGAATGAGCTTAAAGTAAATTTGTTTTTATTTCATGTAAGTTCCCAATATTAGATTATTATAACTATATCACAATATGATACTGGTAATAGAAGTTATAAATATTATACAAGATTAAAAATAAAAATATATGTTGGTTTGAAATGTGACTAGTTTACAAATGAGTAAAAAGAAATACTACAGGTGATTTTATCACTTTCATTTTAAGGAAGTAGCAATGAAACAAGTAGGAACGTTACACTTACATTATTCTGTTGTTGGGATATAATGCATATTAATTGAAATCATTTAACTGGAATAAAACTAAATATATTATGAAATATGTTACCATATTAAAATTGTCTTTTATATCATCAACAATTTATTCATGTATTTAAGACTATACATAGAACATCTATAGTGATTATACAAGATATATTTGTGAATCCAGTTAAAAATACATTATAATTTCCTATTTTCCATAGATTTTTATCACAAAGTAACATATTATGTGTCTACTTCTCTATATTCTTTTTGTTTCGATGATTTATACCTTCATGATAAAACATTTCATTTGTGTTGTTCAATGTCCTACATACATTGTCAATAACAATGCTTGATTCATAGTAGGCTTTTGATAACAATCTTGCAATGGAATTCATGAGTGAATAACTTGAAATATTGTTAAGTAGATTTTAAAAAGCTGAAGAATATAAATATATTCAGCATTTAATTTTGTAAAATGCACATCATTTGCTCTTTTGGACATACAATAAATTTAAAATATGTATATTTAATATATGTATATATACATACATAGAGAATAAGAAATTACATAAAATATTCAGATTAATATTCTCTTATCATCATTTGAGATTTTACTTCTAATGTCTCAGGCTTATTTTATATATCTCCTCTACAAACAGCTTCCAAGACTGGTTCATTTTTCTTATTCAGATTTTACACACAAGGATAAGTTATAACTCCTTGAGAGAGAACATCTCATTTTCCAAGACACCCCACAGATAGCAGCAATTACACTGCTATACAAAAGGTTTCCATCCAAGCAAGTAATTTGTTTTCTAGTGAAAAAATAAAGGAATTATCACCTCTGAAGTGACTTTTTTTTGTTTCTTTCATAGCTGTGAATGACCTATGAGACCCACATGGTCTTTCCACAAGTGAAAGAAAGAAAAACCCCTCAATGGTAAAATATTATTTAGTCTGTGAGCAAATTGTTTTAAAAGAAACAAAAAAGGAAAGTATTTGGCTTGCACCATGGTATGTGTCTGATTTCAGTCTCTTTCAGCTAGTACTTTGATCGCCACTTAATATACTTTTATAGAATGATACATATGTAGAAGAAAAGCAATTTATTTCACCATAAGCATTTGCAATAAGCAAGAAAGCTTACACTATCAAAGTAAATAAAATACTGTTGTGTACGAATATTTGATGGCTTTCTGATAAATTAAGTCAAATAAAATCTTTGCACCTGAACATATTTTTCTAAGAAATGTTCTACCATACTAAAATATGTCTGTGGATTATGTATAGTATGGAAATAGCACAATGCTTGCAGAATAAATAAAATGTATGAATTTGACAAAATTAAAGAAAAGTTACTCACAATTTAGGAAACAAATGTGATTTTAATTGCATAAAATCCCATAGTCTCAATATTACTCAAACAATTACTAATTTCTCGTGTTACTTCAATTCATTTTATAATTTAAATTTTATACTTAGAGTTTTACAATTGATAAGGATTCAATGTTCTAAGTAATACAACACTGGTTTAAATATATTCATTCAGATTTTACAATAAATTATTCATTTTTCTCTCCTTTATCATTTCTTCCTTGGCTTTCTATCTAGATTTTTTTTAACTATTCTTTTCATTTGTCTTGTTATCGGTAATTTCAGCCCCACTTAAGTGCAACTCAATAGGACTTAGAAGTAATTTTGAAATATAATAGAAATTAGACTAACAGTCAAAATACCTTGTTAAAGCTTAGAAACTTTTGCAAGAGTTTGACCCTGGATAAATCGATTAAGCATTGTTTTGTAAATCGACACACTTACTTAGACATTGGAGAAAATTAGCTTTTGGTATGTGCCTAAAAAATGAACAAGGTAAAATATTGTAAGATGTATTATAGTAGAACAAAATAAGTTGTAAACAAATTCAATTCTCTTCCTACTGCCCGGGACCACAAATAATGTTATTATTCCAACATCTGTATGCTAAACTATAAAATCACTTAAGCCTATGTCTTCTACAGAATATTTCCACTTTTCCATAACCAGTTCTTATGAGGGTGCCTCAAATTTAGCCTTCTTCAAAAAGAGAAAGATTCCAAATTCATACACAATATTTTGTTATTTTTCAATTATTCATAATTTCTTCATAGAGACATTCTCTTCTTTGTCTGTCAAAGTATGTCTGGAAAATTGTCTTCTTAAACCTCCCCTTGCACACTTACTTTTTAATTTTTTATTGTAAAGATACAATACAGAGAGATAACAATTACACAAGTAAGGTAATGAGTACATTTCCTATTGAACATTGTTACTCCCTCCTTTGTTTACAAAAATATATATTCATACCATTTGAAGGTATCCTTTCCCAAATCTCAATTTGAAGAGAATATGTCTAAATAACAACATTTCAGTTTTATCTCAATAGATGGGTTATAGACAGATTATAATCCTAGGAAATTAATTATGAAATGTCAAGAACTAGAGACTACAAAAGTAATACATAAGTGTAAGGCAAGTAAATGTGTTATTGCTAGCTTTCTCCCCTTAGAAAGATAAATCTCTGATTATAAAACTATAGTCTCAACATATTTTGTTATGATAATAGGTTGATTATAAAATCTACCTCAATACATTCTATTTGAATCTGAGCCTTTTCCTCTGTAAATTCAAACTCTTTCATAAATAGAATATATTTTCCTTTTCCTGGAATATATCTTACATTTGTGACTGGCTTTGACCAATATACTATATAGGAATAAAAGCATGAACCTCCACTTGGAGGCTGGCTGCTGCTTTATGAAAAAGTCTGCGAATGTCTGGTTGTAGGATGGAAGTTGGCAGAAATTTTCAATGACGTAATAGGTTGGAATAATAAACTAACCTGAGAAATACTAAACTCAGTATAATTGCCTAAAGAATTCAGTGTTGATAATATTATGAAGTCAGCCAAGAGAAAAAAGAAAATCAAATGATTTATAAATATACCACTATAAACATCTCTGTATTGGCACACTAATTAAACTTTTATATTGATCTCATTACTACTGCTACATGTATTACATAATAACAAAAATGTGATATGAAGAAAGGTAAAATATGATGGATGTATTTGTTTTATATAGTATAAATTTTCTATATCTGTTTTTTTTAACTACTGAGGTTTGAACCTAAGGCCACTCTACCACTTGAATCACATTACCAGTCCTTTTAGATTCAGTTATTTAATGTGCAGCGTCTCATATATAATCCTAGACAAATATTTTCTTACCTATGCTTTCAGCATAGCTGGGATTAGAGATGTCAACCATTATTGCCTGATAGGTCTTGCTCATTTTTGAACTAATGATTTTGAACCAATTTCCTCCACTCTCTAGTATAGCTATGATTAAAATCATAACCCAAATCAACTGGCCTAAAATATCTAATTCTCTGTATATTTGGAATAGACTACTTAATATATTTTACATAACAAACTACTGCTATTTGAGTATATATTTTTCACCAGCAAGTTTCTACTAAATATGGGAATAAATTATTTAGCCACATTCATAATTTATTTGCAAATATGTATTAAGTACTAACTCAGACTAAGTGAAATGTATTTTATACCTGAAGGGAAATGGTTAAATAGAAACTCCCTTGAGACATACAAGGCTTCACTACCCAAGATTATATGGGGAGTATGGTTTTAGAAAATGTGAAAAATCAACTATTTTTATTTCAGACCTAATTAGAAAATTATGCTTCCTTCCTTCCAACCCCCCCAAATACTAACAAGATCACCCTATTCCAAATTAAAATCAGAATATGACAAAGAATACTACTTCAGAGAAAAACTGAGAGATACTACTGAGCATCCTCAAACTACAAAGTGTTTTACTTATTTAAGCTCATTAATTATCACAATAAATATATGACCTAAAAATTTCATGTAAAGCTTATTTGTCCACAACTGTAAAAAGAAAAAAATGGGAAATACAATCAAGTAATTGTACATGCAAATACAGTTGGTCAATTCTTGCAGATGAACTCTGACTTAAAACCACCAACCAGGTGCCTGTGTGTGTGCTCTCAAGCACTATATTATAGAAACTCCTTTATTGCATTCCATGCACTGTACTTCCTATTATAAAGGCACATCTAAAGTACTTTGGAAAGTCATTATTTCCTTTAAATGTTTAAGGTCCTTCTGGACTAGTACCTGCATATCTTACTGTCTGTGTTGCTGGAAAGCTCATTTGGAACCAAATGAAAAGGAGTTGGAATCCTAAATTTGCCAATTCACACTGAATCACATCGCAGAATTCTCATCAGTTCTTTTAAGTCTAGAAAAGAGTTCTCAACTCTACATTATAGGTAATAAAAACCTTATTAGTTGACTTGAATTTAGCACAGCTATACTGCACAGCTTTCTACATACAACTGTCTTATTGTCTTGAAAGCATTAGGAATCTTTTGGGCCTTAAGCTTTTTCTCAATACAAACACAAGTCTCTTACCACGAATACACTGATTTTATCTGAAGGTACAGAGTTGTTCTCCATCAATAGCACCCTTAAATTTCTCTTCTTTTAGACAGACTCTTCTGAGATATTATGCAGAGCTCCTCAAAACATCCTAATGGGATTGAATCTCAATTATCCACCATAGTAAATAGCTCAATATCTACCTTTAAAAGATTTTCTTTCTTCCCTCTTGTACATTCCTTTATCCTTTTCTACTTTTTCTAGTTATAATTTTTTCAAAGAATGGCCTACAAGTAAGATATTTGCCTCACATGTTTCAGTTTGAGGAATGAAAGGAGTCAGGATTCTAGGAGAATTTGTAATATGCTTTCAGTAATGCTAAAATAAAATTAGCTATTGAATACACCTTGATTTCAAATTTTTATCATAAATCTACTTAAATGGAGTTTCAATGGAATAAAATATACCTACATTATTAATAAGAGAAATAAATTATTTCATATACTATGAAATTCCCTTTCAATAATCCAAATATTAAAAGAAGTCTGAAGCTTGAAGCTGGTATGTAATGAACTTGACCTCCAGTGCAGTTATTAATAAACAAGAACATATTACACCTTAGTATATTTTTCTGTGCTTAACAAACTTACATTGTATTCTCTCGATACAGGAAATAATATATCATTGGCATTATTTGAACACAGAAAATAAACATGTAAAATCATTTTGTGATATATAATAAGAATGTCTTTTTTTTTCCTTTATTCTGAAGATAAGTCTAAATAGATGTGGGAGTTACTGATGCTTGTTTTCTGCTTTATGTCATATTCCATACTCTAAATAGGAAATGTTTCTCTTTAAAGTATATGAAGTTTGTATTTCCCCTCTAGACATTGATCGCAATTTTCTTTTTACTCAGCTTCTTTCTCTTTTCTGCCTTTCTTAGACCATTTTTCATATTTTCCAGAGAATTCAGAAACTATTTAGAAGATCACAAACCTTCATCACAATAAATACTTCAGTATCTAGAAAAATACTTTGTGCTTTTGAAATTAAGATGAGATCAAAGTGTAATGAGTTAATTAAGGATAATTAGAAGGTAGTGATCATTGAAGTTTTGTAAATAAAAGGAGAGTGGAAATTACTTCTAGGCAAAGAAGAATGGCATAGAAAATAAATCCACGTGTAAGCTGTTTTGTTAATTACTTTATAGCCATTAAAAATTAGAATAGAAAATGCTCTGCATGCAATACAATAAAATGTAGAAGTCTAGAGAACTCCTTTAGCAATTCTGGGCACAGTAAAGGTGTGGGAAAGGGTGAACAAATACAGCACTGGTACTCCCCAGATACTGTGTGGAAAATGAGCTATAAAACTTGGCGGGTGACAGGAGGGAAAAACTGGAAAAGAATAAGAGAAATGGTGACTTTGTTCATAAAGCAATGTACTCTTTATCTGACTTGATTTTTTTTTTTTTGGTCGGTTGTGGTGCTTGAACTCTGGGCTTGGGCGCCATCCCTGCGCTCTTCAACTTAAGGTGAGCACTCTAGCGCTTGAGCCACATCACCACTTCTGGTTTTCAAGTGCTTTATTGAAGATAAGAGTCTCACGGACTTTCCTGCCCGAGCTAGCTCTGAATCATGATCCTCAGCTCTCAGCCTCCTGAGTAGCTAGTATTACAGTCGTGAGCCACAGGTGCCCTGCTTGACTTACATTTTTTGAATAGTCTCACTCTCTCATTCTCTCCCTCATTTTCTCTCAGTTTTTTTTCCCTCCCAACCCTCTTTTCCCCCAGGTTGTATAGCATGTTTTCAATATAGTGTCTAGTGAGTACCACTGCTGAACTGGTTTATTTTTACAGCTAAATAACATTCAATTCTGTATTTTTATTACATTGTATTCATTCATTCATCAGTTCCTGGGAACCAGTTATTGTGAATCATTAGTTACTGGGGATTCTACAACTTGGATAGTGTGGATAGAGCTGCAATGAGTTATAATCAAATATCTCATATCTTATTTCCACTTCTTTCTATATGATCAAGAATGGTAGAAGAGGGCCACAAAGTATACATACGTTTAGTTTTTCCAAAACTAAAATTGGACCAAAATTGGCAGATTTTATTGCCAAACTAGGATTTTAGAGGGAAGTTCACAAAAGTTCCTAAAAGGAAATTCAAAAGTCTGCCTAAAGTGTGACAAGGCAAGTAAAGCAGTATTCGATGGCGGAGGTGGAAATGGAGTGGCAGTGACAGATTTATAGGTTCTATGATATGCTAATTTTGCTTAGACATTTATAATCATTAGAATGTGAAAAACCTAAAACAATAGTGAAGTCATGCAAACAGCATAGATGCCCTACAATAGAAGAATCGATCAAGAAATAGTGTACAATGAAATTTTATTCACCATTCATGAAGGAAAATATATAATTTGCAGGGAAATGTATGGAAAGTACACATGTTCTCAGCGCCTGGATAGTGAGATGTTTCAACACCGGCTGAAATATGCATGTACACTGAAATCGTTTTCCAAAAATATTATTTTCAATCTGTATCTGATCCCCCTCTTCTGTCAGTCACATAATTGCTATCTTTAAGAAGACACATTCTTGGTGTTCCCACCTTTCAATGATGCCTTCACAAATTATTATTATTTGTTTTGGGAAACTTTTATCTCTAAGTCTTGAATTTGCATTTCCTTATAAAAATTAGAATCGATGTGTCAGTTCTAAAAGAATGCCTGCTGGGATTTTGATTTATATTGTTATGAGCCTAAACACTAATTTGGAAAATAGATAATTTAAAACTATCAAACCCTTAATATATTGATATGAACTATATCTCCATTTATTTATCTATTTCCCTAATTTGTGTCCTTGAATTTTAAGTTTTAAATGTAGTTATCTTCCATGTCTTTATCATATTTATTTTAATATATCATGATTTTTGAAACAGATATTAAATATCTTTATTCATTAATTCTTTCATTCATTTATTTTTGGTGATAAAGCTTGAACTCAGGACCTGGGTACTATCCCTGAGATTTGTCACTCAAGGCTAGTGTTCTACCACTTTCAGCCTCAGTGCCACTTCTGGTTTTCTGGTGATTAATTGAGAATAAGAATCTCATGGACTTTCCTGACTAGGCTGGCTTTGAACTGTAACAGATCTTAGCCACCTGAATAGCAAGGATTATAAGCATGAGGTACCAGCACTGGGCTTTTTATTTAATTTTTAAGTGTACACTACAAAGTTGTATGAATAGGGTATATTATATATAATATTTATTTGTATATACATAATTATATATATCATATATAAATATATATTTATATCTAGTATGTTTTATTAAACTATACCATAAATATTTAATTATGTTTAAATATAAAATAGTTCCATCTGTATAAATACATTAAAACACATGCAAAATATGAAAGATTATAAAATCAATAAACTATACTCAATTCCAGCCCTTTTATTTGCCTTTGTTTTAATAAGCCTTGAGATATCTTCCCTTATTAATATTAGTTCAAAATTCTAATTACTAATTAATTCCAAAAGATAATGTCAGAGTTCTTATTTTGATATGAGCATTATTTTTATATTACATAATCCTTTAAGAGTTTAATGGTGAAATTATTTAGTAAAATAATTATCAGCTTCCATAGGTAGACAAACAACGAAAATACTTGTCATCTTGTATGTCCTTGGAAAAACAATGTTAGTTTTTTTTATGGTTCTTGTATCTTACTAAAAGAAACATGATATTTTGAAATGTTTAATAATTGTTATTGAATGTGCCATTGAACAAGTGGCTTTCAAAGTGTTTTTTTAAATTTTGTTTGTGGCTCAACAACAACCAATATTTCTATTCAAGTCTAATACTAAGTTATGAATTTGCAACTCCAACCTAGTATTTACTAATTATCCACCATCCTGACATCTAATTTGTAAAAATAATTTGAATTTTTAAATCACTTCAAACCTTAATGGAGCTCAAATGCTATTACAGCTGAAACCACTTTACATGACCTTGTTAATAAAAACAATCTAGCTATATTAGGCACTTTCAGTGAACATATTTTATCTTAGCCACTTGATATAATCCAAAATAATAATAATGGTTAATAAGTACAGCCTGATTCATGGACATTTCCTATATTAAACATTTTTATGAGCTGTTGGGGCTTTTCTGATTCTGAATCACTGAAGTTTTGAGAGACTTTATTACATATTCTGAATTTTACTCAAAAAAGAGAGAAAGCAATTAATTTGCATCAATATCACCATGTATGAACTACATATACAATGAGCCTATTCAAAAATATATATCAATTTTAAAATTTCCTCAAAAGTTAAACCTAGGTCTTCTAAATAATTATGACTATGTTATTTTAATTTTACAAACTATCAAAATAAAAAACCCTCATTTAGCATTATTGGAATATTTTCTAAACTATGTAGTTTTACACTTGTCAGGATAAAGTTACTCCAAATTTTAACATTAGTGTGTTGTTTTTTTTTAACTTTTTTTTTTTTTTTTTTTGGTCATGAGGCCTGAACTCTGGGCCTTGGTGCTGTCTCTCAGCTCTTCAGCTCAAAGCTAGAGACCTATCACTTAAGCCAGAGTGCCACTTCTGGCTTTTTCTGCTTTTGTGGTGCTGAGGAATCCAACCCAGGGCCTCATGCATGCAAGGCAAGCACTGAGCCACCTTCCCAGCCCCATTAGTGTGTTCTTTATTTCAGAAAGTCATAATAAGCATTAAAATTAGCTGTATATTAGAATTAGTGTTATTTTTCTCCCATCTCTAGTCAAATTGCAGCACACATTCAGTAATTTCCCTATCATAAAAGTGTCTACTATATATTAAAAAAATTAACTCACAAATAAAAAACAAACAAATCAGTAAGTAAAATAACAAATATTGTGTTTGTTAAAAACAGTCTACATCTAACTGATTCCTGTATTTCAGTTTTTCATTCATTTGTTCTATGAAATATCTACTACATGCCAACTATTGTGCTTCAATTCTTTAGCAAAAGTATGAATTGTGCCAGATTGTTCTATTGTCAACTTATCCACTCTATATCAAATGAAATTTGTCTTCATATTTTATACTATGTATACTATATTTTATACTATTGTGAGAGCTTCTAGTGAGGAGTTCCCTCATGATATCTTCAGAAGAAAAGCAACTTTTCTGTAGTTGCAGGTGTGTTAAGATCTATGATCCAGCTTACAGAATTCCTTCTGGAAATCCTTTGCTATGGGCAGACAGGCAACAAAAAAGGTAGGGATGGTTTTTTGCATTCCATATTGGGAGGGATAGAGTCTGAAAAAATTCATACCATGAAGTGTAGGGCGTTGAAATACTCCAGATAGCCATTTTTATAATTTATGATATTCAGAAGTAACTCAAGATTACATACCCTAAACTTTGTTAAGGTTAAGTTTCTTATTCCCCTTTTAAATAATTTCTAATTTTAGATAAGTTGAATCTACATAAAATGAATTTGCTCCCTCTCATGAAACAAAGTAAAAATTGGATCCAGCATAAAACATATTTTTAAAAGTTTCGGTAGTTCAAAACAATAGTTTCAGAGAGAACAAAAGCCAAGTGCATGCTATGATTACATTTCCCATTTTCCTGGAGAGAATTTTTTAGCCACAGAAACAGAAAGTAGAGAGCCAGGTGCTGGCTACTCACCTCTGCAATACTAGCTACTCAGGAAGCTGAGATCTAAGAATCTGTTTAAACCAGTCTTTGCAGTCTGCATGATTGCATTTCCAATTAACCACCCAAATCTGGACTACAGGACTCAAACAGCAGCTGTAGGTTAGAAAAAATTGAGGCCCTAAATTCAAATCCTGGTACTGGCAACTAAAATGTTGTTCAGTGAAGAGAGGTTAGGGAACACACTAGACCTGTAGTCTCTGTAGAATGACATTGTAGAGATAAGTATCCATTTAAAACTTTTGTTAGATTTTTAGTTAGATTTTTCAAGAGAGCCAACCAGATAGGAGAGACGTGCTTAGAGATATACAATAGATGCCCCCGAGTCTTCAATTTAGGATGAATTAGTAAGTTTGTGAGAAAAAAATAACGAGAATTAGCTAAATGGGTCACAAAGAGCAATGGCACAAATAACACAAGCTGAGTAATTTTACACCTAGTAGTATAAGTGAAAAAATTACTGAAATGCACAGGGATTCTATCAATAAGAAATAATTCTATTGATAAGAAAGTAAATCTTTGAAGTAAAGCTAATCTAGTCCTATCTAACATAGATTGAAACAAGTATTGACATGATGGTAGTTTTCAAATCACTTCATAGTGTTTCTTGAACACTATTATTCAGGCTGAGTACAGTAGCTATTAAAAATAATATGTAGTCTTCTCAAAAAATAAGAGTATACCTATTATTTAACTTAACATCTTTCTTGGGTACTTTATCGAAGTGAAGTCACAATTTTTAAGCATATCTCTGCATTCTATATTTATGTTATTAATACTCACATAGCCAAGATGTAGAAACCACTCATGTCCAGTAACTCTACAACAATTTTTAAATCCCACATAAACATTCAGTAGAACATTATTAAACTGTATAAAATAGGAAATTTATTATATTTGACATTATGGATGAATCTATAAGACATTTTACTAATTAAAGTAAGCCAGTAAGTGAAGAATTAAAGCTGCATGATTCCATTTATATAAAGAAACTATATTAGTCAGGCATATATATATATAGATATATATTGAAAATACCATACAGAGAGGTTACAATTACATAGGCAAGGTAATGAGTACATTTCTTATCAAGCATTGTTACTCCTCCTTCCTTCCCCCGCTTCTCCCGCACACCAAAGCTGTAAAGTTCATTTTTCGACATAGCATCTTGTACTTCTCATTGTTGCAATGGATCCACCTGTATCCCTATTCCCTATTTAAACAACTTGATTTTTCCCTTCCCCTCCACAAAGTATACCAACATCAGGCTTATAGAAATAGAAAGTAAAATAATGGTTTCTAAAGAATGGTGGCTAGGTACAATAAATTGAGGATTGCTGTTGTTTGAACATAAAGTTTCACTCATGCTAGATGAATAAGTTCTAGAAACCTATTGCACATTGTAGTAGCTATAATTCACAGTACAACAGTATACATTTCAACGTTTGATGCTATGTTAAGTGCACTGAATGGGGCAATATAAGGTGAGTTTAGAAGTATTGAATATATTCATTATAATGATGATAGTGATGGTTCCATAGGTGTTGGCAAACATGGTTGATTGATTAGTTTGCCCATACTCATCAAATCATCCACATTAAATATGGTAAGTTTTTTATGTATCAACTATATTAAAGCTAAATTTTAAATATATATATATATATATATAAATGAAGAAAATTTTACTGTCACAAAATAAAAATGTGAGTTTAAAATAACTAGATCAGATGAGATATGGGGATAAAGTTGGTATTGATCCAGAAATGATGCAAAATAAATTGAATTATATTAAAAGTGTAAAATAACAATATTAATTCTTTTTTGAAAATACTGTACAGAGGGGTTACAATTACATGAGCAAGGTAATGAATACATTTCTTATCAAGCATTGTTGCCTCCTCCTTTGTTTCCCCTTCCCATCCCTTCCCATCTCCTCCTCCCTACCCGGCGCCAATATACAACTTTTTAAGGAGACAAAGGAAAAAAAAATAAAGAGTAAATGGAGAGGACTGGGGATGTGCCTCCTAGGGTATCTGCCCAGACCAAGATCTATCTTCAGTATGACTAAAAATAAATTAAATCAACAAATATCAATGGAGAAATAATGGAGAAACGATGGAATTAACTCCAAACACCCAAAATCATAGTGAAAAATATGGGCAAAAACAGGAGAAATTTATATATCCTTTATTTTCAAAAATATTGCTTCAATATAACAAAAAAGTAAGAATTAGATTTAAGGTTGTAGCATAGTGGTAGAACACTTGCCTAAGCATGCATAAGGCCCTGAGTTCAAACCCCACCATTGCAATAAATTACAATAAATAATTAATAAAATAAATAATTAAGTGATCATTACAAGATAAAACTTATGTATTAAACTGAATTTAACTGAATTAAAAACCTATGATTTTCAAAATACTGCCATAAAAACAAATAAGACAGGAGAAATTTCTTCTAGCCTGCTATTTGAAATTAGAGCTATGTATTATAATACACAACTCAATTAAAAGAAACAAGAAGTAGAATAGAAAAATATCTGAGCAGATAGTTTGCCAAGGGTAACATAGGTAGAAAATAAGCATCTATAAGTATGTTCTAAATCATTTATCATTAATCTGCACATAGTTATTCATGGTAAAAGAATAAAACATTTTATTTTATGATTTCTACAGAAGATATACAGCCATATCTGTCACTGAGGTTGAGGGAATTTGTGTATACACAAGAGAAAATTGGATAACAGCAAGGCAGTTTAAATAAAACGGAAGTGGCAAATATGATTAAATTAAAATTGCCTGAAAAGAACATATCTATTGAGTGCATATCTAGAAATATTTGCAGTATCAGAGGTGAATAACTGGGATTTCCTTGTCTCGGTATACTCTGGAAAACAATGATAAATACTATCCCAAAAAATATTTATGGCGTGCCTACTGAGAGCTCATCATTTTACCACACAGTAAGGAGACTAAATCAAACAAGATGTGGCGCTTGCCCTCCATAAATTTATAGCCTAGTGTAAGATATAAGCAAGTTTGTTAAGTGTTGTAAGAAAAGTTTATAAAGTTCATGGGAACCCATAACAAAGTCAACAAGTTTATTTTGGAAGTTTGTGTTGATGTTCCTTGAGCTGAAAGTAGAATAAAGAATTTCTAATAGGGTAAACCCAATTCTTATGATATTGTTAGAAATTCACCTTACTGCATTGTTGGTGGGAGTGTAAACTTGTTCAACCACTTTGGAAAGTAATATGGAGGTTCCTCAAAAGACTCCACATACAGCTACCCTATGACCCAGCAATCCCACATTTGGGCATTTACCCAAATGATCACAAAAAGACCATACTAAAGCTACCAGCACAACTATGTTTATTGCAGCATTATTTACCATAGCTAAGATATGGAACCAACCCAAATGCCCCTCAGTAGATGAATGGATCAAGAAAATGTGGTATATATACACAATGGAATTCTATGCCTCCATCAGAAAGAATGACATTGTCCCATTTGTTAGGAAATGGAAAGACTTGGAAAACATTATATTAAGTGAAGTAAGCCAGGCCCAAAGAAACATAGGCCCCATGGTTTCCCTTATTTGCAATAACTAGTATATGTCTGAGACAAGCAGAAAAGGTCAGATAAGTTGATGTTAGGTGAAATGAACCCCAAGATAAGTATTCAAATTTTTTTCTTTCATGCAATTGTTTCTAACATATTTATAAGATGATTTCTTTGTTGCTTTGTATGTCCCTCCTCCACGATATAACGCTGGCTTTACTGTATTTGATGTTGGTATAATTTGTGGAGGTGAAGGGAAAAAACAAATTGTTTAAATAGGGATACAGGTGGACCCATTGCAGCAATGAGATGTACAAGTCTTTATGTCGAAAAACGTATTTTACAACTTGCGGGGGGGGGGGTGGGGAGGGAGATTGGGGGCTGGCAGGAGGAGATGGGAAGGGATAGGAAGGGGAAACAGAGGAGGAGGCTACAATGTTTGATAAGAAATGTACTATTATCTTGCCCATGTAATTGTAACACCTCTGTACAGTATTTTCATGATTAAAAAAATAAACTAAAAAAGAATAAGGTTTACAAGAAAACTACAATAGAGTTATTAATGAGAAAGGGTGCATGCAAAGGGAAAAAAACTATTAGCTCATGTTGAAACTGACTGTCAGTGGCGCATGAGAGTAAATACAACTAACCAGTAAGAGGGGCATATCTATAAGCATCCGTGAACAAAGTTAAAAAATTTGAACATAACAAATTATCAAAGACAGAACAATGATAACAAACTATCTCATAAACATGCCAATGAAAAGAGATTGGATCAGGAGCAGAGTGTCTAGAGGGAAACTCTAGATGAGGCTTCGTGATAATTATGGCAGGTGGCAATAAGATCTCAGAAAATGATAATGAGGCTGATAAGGCAATATTAAGGCTAAAAGCTAGCATCTTCCTACCCAAAATAAACAATTTAAATTTTTTTCCTGGTAAAAACTTGTAATATTGATGAAATACTCTACTGCTAACCAAAAAAAGAAAACACTATTAATTTAATGTGAATTTGTAATCCAATCTAGGAGTCCAGAAATGGTGATGACTTTCTACCACTTCATAAAATACATTTATTTTCTTCTTCTTGTATGACCAAGTTATTGAGACTTATCCTTCATTTAGTGAAGTGCTTAAGGCTGAGAATGCTAGATGAGAACAAATATGCAACCTAGGGGTTGAATTTCTGACATTTTATATCTGTGGACTAGACTCTTATTTTCAGGTATGGCTAATCATGTTTTAAGAGAAAATACTTTTGCTTTGTATTATTATTTCTTTGAATATTTAAATTTAAATAGCTAAACAGAGAATATTACAATCTCAATTATATCAATCTCAATTATAAAGGCCTAAAGAGCCTTTATAGAAAACCAATCTCGGGGGCTGGGAAGGTGGCTCAGTGGTAGGGCGCTTGCCTTGCATGCCTGAGGCCCTAGGTTCGATTCCTCAGCACCACATAAGCAAAAAAGAAAAAAGCCAGAAGTGGTGATGTGGGTCAAGTGGTAGAGTGCTAGCCTTGAGCTGAAGAGCTGAGGGACAGAGTTCAGACCCAGAGTTCAGGCCCCATGTCCGGACCCAAAAAAAAAAAAAAAGAAAGAAAGAAAAGAAAAGAAAACCAATCTCTTAATAAAATTCTAAAGTAGTAAAAGAGAGAGATATTACAATAGTTGTTTAAGGGATCTCGGGAAGGGTTGTTTTCCTATGTATCTAGTTATGTGTATGATAAAAATTATGATATAGCATGCTTTTGAGAATGTATTAGAGAGAGATAAGGTGATTGGAAAGACCAAATTTTTATTTAATCTAAATTGCTAAAAAAAAAAGTGGATGATTTTATAGAAAAATTTTGAGATGATCTAAAAGAAAATCATGTTTTCTCTCAATCTTACTAGCTAATTAAGAGTCAAAGAGGTCTAATATCTTTTTCTATTGATGGGAACTTTATTATTAAGACTACAAACAGGTACATGACAACGTTAGCAGGCATATCTTCTGTATTTATGTCTTGAACTGTTCTGCCTTGGCAGCAATCTACATGTAGCAAATCTTTGCATTCTGGTTTACTGAAAGATCAATATAACCCAAAAACATTGATGTAGGTTCTAACATATGTTTAGCACAATCATACAAGTAGAAAGTTCAGCTGGACACCAGTAGCCCAGGTCTGCAATCCTATCCTAGCTATTCAGGAGGTTAAGATCTGAGGATTGTGATTCAAAGCTACCCTGGGAAAGAAATTGCGACCAAGTACCAGCAAGAAGAAGGAGGAGGAGGAGGAGGAGGGGGAGAGGAGGAGGAGGAAGCTGAGGAGGGAAGAGGAGGGAAGAGAAGGAGGAAGAAAAGGAAGAGAGGGAGAAGGGAGAAAAGGAGGAAGGGGAAGAGGAGGAAGAGAAAAAAGGAGAGGAGGAGGAGAAGGAGATGAAAGAGGAGGAAGAGGAGGTGGGGGGAGGCGGAGAAGGAGGAGAGGGAGAAGAGGAAGAAGGAGGAGGAGGAGGAAGAAAAGAGGAAACAAAATAAGGTAAAATAAATCTCACAAGTACGTATACAGCCATCTTGTTAAAGATGACCCATTTACAGTATTGGAAAATTAAATCTTGGGGCTGGGATTGTAGCTCATTTGTAGGGTGTTTGTCTAGCATGTCCAAGACCTTTGGTTCCATCAACTGTACCTGAAAGAGTAAAACAATTAACCCTCAGGAATTCTGGGATTATTTTCATATTAATAAGTTGGAAATAATTACTGCAACAATCATTTCAGACTCAGGCTGTGGTTGTATGGATATACTTGTTTTTCACTTGAGACTATTTCAGGCCCTAATAAAGCTTACCCAACTAGAAGAGCTGTATTAGAGAAAGCAATAGTAGATATAAGTTCTGTCTCCACTATACGATGTCTATTCATTCTTCAAGCACAGTGTTGTGCCTAGGTCGCAGGACCCCCACCAAGAAGACCACTGAGAGTCAGACTTTACAGCTGTTTTAAGGTTTTATTTAAATGGGCTGCAGCCCGGGCCTGGTCCTACACTCCCACACAGTGGAGCCTAGGAGGAGAGCCCCGAGCTAAGGATTTGCAGGTCTTATAAAGGCACACAACCAGGTGGTTTAGCACCACGTGTTGCGTGTTGCTCTGCACTGAAACAAGCAACAAATGGTCACTGCCTCAAGTACTTCAACCCTTCACACAGTATCTGCAAGTGTGTTTTAATTGTGTGGTAAAGTTGAAACAAATAAAGCAACCAGTCAGGAAATCTCAGATGCCTATGGTTAATTCTATGCTCTTGCTACTCTTTTTGTGATCTTAAATAAGACATTGAATTCTCTGAAAAACTACAGTGGCTGAACAAGAGTGTTGATGAAAGGTCTCCTATAAATATAAATAGTACTTGATTAATGTCATTGAATTTAATAGATTTTCAACCTAAGAAAGTAGAAAAAGGGTATGCTTTCAGTGAAGCTATGCTTTAAAGCTTGAATGTATGTCAGAGTTTTCCTGTGTCAACAGACAGCAGTTGCTATCACACTTTCTCATGATGATAGACAAAGTGAGTGAGTCATAACTCCCCATCAGCAACATGGTCCAGTGGAAAACCAACCATAGGCTACTATGTTCAATAACTCACTTGTTTTTTTCAGCATTTCATTACAAAATAGGGTGTGTGTTATTTTCTCCAATTGTAGATTAATAAAATATGTTCTAAGCACATTTAAGTCAGACAAGGCTAAACTGTATGTTCCATAGTTTATATGTATAAACATATTTTAATTCTACCATATTTCAATTTACAACAGATTAGGATGCAATTGCATAAGAAGTTTTAAAAAGACTTCTATAGGATTCTGACTGTGTTACAGTCTGAAAATATTCCTTAAATATTGGCATGATATAAAAAAACTCTAAGCCCAATGATCTGAATATCATCATTTGGATAATGGGCATACAAAAGTTTACATGGTAAAGGCTTGGTCTGCAGCATATGGTATTACTGAAAGTGGCCTTGAGATGTAGATCCTAATGGAAAGAAGTTAGGTTGTTGAGAACTATGGAGGGTGGTTTATTCTTCTCTCTCTTTGTACCAAGTCTTGCTTGCCTTGGGTATTTTTCTTATGATTATAGAAAGTTGACACACTTACAAACTGTTAAGAATATGCAACAGCGATACTCACAAGACAATATGTTGGAAATGATCTGTACAACTTGGAGGAGGTGGGAGGAAGGGAAGAGGGAGAAAAAACAAGGGAAGGGTAACAAGTTAGACAAGAAATTCAATCACTATTTGCTTATGTAACTGTAACCCTTCTGTACATCACCTTGATAATGCAATTAAAATAAAATATTATAGAAGTTAAAAAAGGAATAAAGCCTTCAAATAGAATTCAAAAATGTAAAAGTGAGGATCCTGAAATGGGCCACAATTGAATCAGAATGTTGACTGCGTTAAATATATATATATATATAAACAAAGAGCTAACTGACATGTGCAGACATAGCATGGGGAGGGCAGAGGGGGTAAGGGATAGGAAGGGGAAACAAAGGAGGAGGCAATAATGCTTGATAAGAAACATACTCATTACCTTGCCCTTGTAATCGTAACCTCTCTGTACGGTATTTTCACAATACAAAAAGAAAAAAGAAAATAAAAAAAAAGCACTTAGTGAGCCAGATTACAGTAACTCATGCTTTAGTACTTCTACTTTGGAAGCAGAGAGGAGAAGACTTACTACTGTTCAATGTCAGTGTGGGCAAAACAAGAGAAGATGTGCAGCTACACACGAGGATCAGAGAGAAAAATCACAGTGTGGGTCCAACCTTGGAAAAAAGCCCAAGAGCCTGAAACATGGCCAAATATGGAAAGGTTGGAGGTATGACACAAGTGTGCTAAAATACCTGCTTAGCAAGCACAGGACCTGGAGTTCAGTCTCTAGTATTCCTTCAACAAAGCAAAATGAAAACTAAAATCATGCATCTGGCCCAAGGTCAGACCTCAAAAAACATCAGATCTAGTAACACCCTTTCTTGACTTCTAATCTCCAGAACTATAAGCAATATATATCTGTTGCTAAAACCTCATCTATGACGTTTTGTTAGTCTCCAGCAAGCAAAAAAAAAATTACATGTGTTCTTGAACAGTGATTTAATTTATTTAAAATTAGTTTTGAAATGCTTGACATTCCTACTTCTGATATCCATTAACACCTGATAATTTAGGAATAAGAAACCGAGAAGTTACAGGGCTAAAATTCTTTTTCATCCTTTCTGCATGGAATTTATGAAGGCAATTTACAATGTATGTTCTTTTAGCTAATCATCTTTCCAGAATCCCTTAGTAGATTTCAATCTGCTTAGTTTTCATAACGGAGCTCATCTTCTTCATAGAATCTGCGGTGAGAATTGTTTATAACCACAAAAATGTATTTAGACTTCATTCTAATTTATAACTGGGTATACTAATCCCTTCACTTCATGGTTTTTATTCACAGATTATGAAATTTGGCTTTGAGATACAAATAGGATTTTTAAATTTCAGTTTGTTGACATTCCAGATAATTTGATTTCAGTTTAAAAATATTTTATCTCTTTCCTAGTATACCTTTTCTCAAAAAGTTTTCAGAGATATTCCTCTATCTGCAAGTCTTACAATATAGCATAGTTACCAGAGGCCAGGCAAAAGAAGGCAATGTTAAAAAACAAATGACCCATAATATTAGTTCATAAATTTGACATTGATAAAATTGGGAAAGTGTGCTCTACATAGACAAAAGTCAAGGAATGTTTCTTCTTATAGACCTGATAATCAAGTTTTATGTGAGCTGTGACTTTTCTTGAATGAAGAATTTTATAAACCTTCATGTCAAAGTTTTCTCCTCGACTATATACATAAACATGCCTGAACTTGGTTAGAGACTTAGAATTATAGACACCACTTCAGATAACCTCAATTAGAATCTACACCTTATTAATTTTAGTTTGATGATACTGATGGTTGAACTCTGCCCCCTGTTGGCTAGACAGACTCTCTACTACTAGAACTGAACCTTCAGCCCTCTTTAATTTTGTTATTTTTCTAATAAGGTTTCACATTTATGAACAGCCCTCTTCCCATATATGTTCTTTGAGTATCAGAGTGGACAGGTGCATGTCAGCACACCAACTTTTAATTATTTAATATGGAACTCTGACTAACTTTTTACCTGGTGGGCATCAAACTACCATCTTTTTCATCATTGATTTCCTTAGAATGAAAAAATTCAAGTGTGAGACCCTGTGTCTGGTTATTAAGAACTCTTACAAGAATGAAAATTAACTTAAACTTAAGTGCCAGAACTGTGAGTAGAGCTTAGTAGTAAAGCACCTGTCTAATACCCAGGTAGCCCTTGGTTTGATCCTCAGTATCACACCTATGGAACAAGTGTTCAAACAAAACAAAATCACAGAAAAAATATCTAGAATTTATGCCAAGTATGATATATTAAAATTATATTTTATCTCATTAAAATAAACATTAAAACAGGTTAGGCTCTATGATTAAAAGATATAAATGAAGTATCTTTAGTAAAACAAAGAAAAGTAGAAAAGAAGTTCTTTTTCTTTCACTCTGGTTCTCTCTCTGTCTCTGGTTTTCTCTGTCTCTGTCTCTCTCTGTCTTTCTCTGTCTCTCTCTAACACATACACACACACACACATACACACACACACACACACACACACACACACACACCACTAGAAAGGACATTTGTGATCAGTACACTAAATCTCCATGTTTACCTGATCTCTCCGTTATATGATTTAACCTCTATCCTTCTATGACATTAAAATTTGATGTCTTTTTAAGAAGCCATAAATTGAGAAGTGCTATATGGTTTTTGTAGCTATATCTATCATAAGCATTATTCTTCTCTTCTGTCAGTACTGACATATTACAACTTAATGTACTAACTTTTTTCAACTCTGTAGATATGCAGATGGAGGTGAAAATGGGTTAGAGTTACTATTTTTACTACAAATGAATGAAAATTCTTTGTCATTTTCCTGGAAATTCAAATTGTCCTATGAAAATGGTTGGTTTAATATATTTTTTCCAGGTCTTTCCATTTCCCTACGAATGGGGCAACATCATTATTTCTGATGAAAACAGAATTCCATATTATGTATATATATGTAATTTTCTTAATCCATTTATCTACTGGGGAGCAACTGGGTTTGGTCCATAACTTAGCTATGGTAAATAATGCTGCAATGAACATGGTTGTAGTTTTAATATGACCATGTTTGTGGTCATTTGGGGAAAATGTTCAGGAGTGGGATTGCTCTGTAGGGGAGCTCTATGTTTAGTCTTTTTTGTTTTTTATTGTAAAATTAGTGTACACATGGGTTACAATTACATGAGTAAGGTAATGAATACGTTTCCTATAGAGCATTGTTACCTCCTCCTTTGTTTTTCCCCTACTATCCCTTTCCTCCCACCTCCTCAACTCTCCCCCCTCCCAAGTTGTAGTTCATTTTCAACATAGTGTCGTATACATCTCCTTGTTACAGTGCGTCAACCTGTATCCTTGTTTCAGCATTTTGTTATTTCCCTCCCCAAATTAGAAAAAAGTATATACAAGATGCAGGGCACCCACATCAAATATAGTGAAAACAGGGGTTATACCGTGAGGAAAGAAAAAATCACATAGCACATTTTAGATATGTAATAGCAAGAAAGAAAAATAAATTGTGTCCCTATCTTGGGGTTCATTTCATTTAACATCATCTTATATCATCAAATGTACATAACTTTTGGCCTTTTTTGAGGAACCTCCATATTGCTTTTCAGAGTGACTGAACAAGTTTACACTTCTACCAACAGTGTAGTATCATTCCCTTTGACCACATCCCACCAGCACTTGTTGTTATTAGATTTCTTTTTTTTAAATTAGGATTTATATATTTTATTTAAGTTGTATATATATATATATATATATATATATATAAAATTGTGAGAATACTGTACAGAGGAGTTACAATTACATGGGCAAGATAACAAGTACATTTCTTATCAAGCATTGTTGCCTACTCCTTGTTTCCCCTTCCCATCCTTTCCCATACTCCTCCCTTCCCCCACCCGATCCTCCCCCCCACCCCTACCAAAGTTGTTAAGTTTGTTATCGACAGAACGACTTATACATCTCATTGTTGCAATGGGTCCACCTGTATCCCTAGTTAAACGATTTGTTTCTTTTCCCTTCCCCTCCACAAATTATACCAACATCAAATACAGTCAAAGTATGGGTTATACTGTGGGGGAAGGACATACAAAGCAAAACAGAAATCATCTTAGAAATAAGATAGAAATAATTGCATGAAAGGGAAAAAAGCATTTGAATACTTATCTTGGGGTTCATTCCACTAACATAAACTTATCTGACCTTTTCTGCTTGACTCAGACATATACTAGTTATTGCAAATAAGGGAAACCATGGGATCTAACCTTCTTTGGGCTTGGCTTACTTCACTTAATATATTTTTTTTCCAAGCCTTTCCATTTCCTAACAAATGGGGCAATGTCATTCTTTCTGATGGAGGCATAGGATTCCATTGTGTATATATGCCACATTTTCTTGATCCATTCATCTATTGAGGGGCATCTGGGTTGGTTCCATATTTAGCTATGGTAAATAAGGCTGCAATAAACATAGTCGTGCTGGTAGCTTTAGTGTGGTCTTGTTTGTGATCATTTGGGTAAATGCCCAAAAGTGGGATTGCTGGGTCATAGGGGAGCTCTATGTGGAGTCTTTTGTGGAACCTCCGTAGTGCTTTCCAAAATGGTTGAACAAGTTTACACTCCCACCAACAATGCAGTAGGGTTCCCTTCTGTCCACATCCCCTCCAGCATCTGTTGTTATTAGAATTCTTGATTATAGCCATTCTTACTGGGGCGAAGTGATATCTCAATGTTGTTTTGAGTTGCATTTCTTTTATGGCTAGAGAGATTGAGCATTTCTTCATGTGTCTATTGGCCATCCTTCTTTCTTCTTCAGAGAAGTTTCTCTGTAAGTCTTTAGCCCACTTTTTTTGGGTGGCAGTTGTTTCTTTGAAGATTTGTTTTTGGGGGATTTAATTTTTTAAGTTTCATGTATGTTTTAGATATGAGACCCTTGTCTGTTGTATAGCTAATGAAGATCTCCCAATCCGTGGGCTTTCTTAGATTTCTTGATAATGGCGATTTTAACAGGGGTAAAATGGAATCTTCATGCTATTTATATTTGCATTTTGTTTATGGCCAGAGATGTTGAGCATTTCTTCACGTATCTACTGGCCATTTTTATTTCCTCATGAGAAAAGTCTTTCTTTAAGTCTTTAACCCACTTGTTAATTGGGTGGTTTTTTCTTTGAGGATTTGTTTTGAGGAAATTTAATTTTTTGCATATATATGTATATATAATAGATACATAAGAAATATAAACATATATTATACATATATATACATATATTTTGACCAGTCATGAGGCTTGAACTCAGGGCCTGGTGCTGTCCCTAAGCTTTTCTATGCTCAAGGCTAGCACTCTCCTACTTGAGCCAACATTGCCACTTCTGTTTTTTCTGAATAGTTTATTAGAGATGAGTCCCTTGGAGTTTTGTGCCAGAGCTTACTTCCAACCGTGATCCTCTGATCTCAGGCTCCTGAGTAAATAGGATTACCAGTATGATTCACTGGCATCCAGCTCTAAGTATATTTTAGATATGAGGTTCTTGTCTGTTTTATGGCTATTGAAGATCTCGTTCCAATCTGTGGGCTGTCTATTTATCTTGCTATCTATGTTCTTTGTTATGCAGAAGCTCTAAAGTCTACTGCAATCCAATTTATCCAACATTTCTTTGATTTGTTTTGTTTCTAGCTCTTTATTAAGGAAGTTTCAAAGCAAGCCAAGCTCAATGAAATGAAGGTTGCATGGTTTCACCTCATTTGTAGTAACTAGAATATGTCTATGATATTCTTAACAGGAGATCACAATAGCCCTATCGTTAAGTACATAGGACCATATATAATGAATCATATCAAAATGAACTCCAGGAGTTGGAAACAAGAGTTTCTTAATATGTACTGTATGTGGCCATATATAGTTGTGTTTTTTTCTGTTTTAGTTTTCTCTACCCTTTGTATTGTAGATAAGTTTATTTGATTCATGGAAAGGAAAGGGGATCACAAATCACCATTTGATGAACTAATGCAACAATGATATTCACTAGATACTATGTTGTAAATTAACTTTACAACTTGGAGGAGGAAAGGCATAGGGAATGGTAAATGGGAGAAAATGAGGGAGGAACTAAGAATGTTTAAAAAGAAATGTACTCATTACCTTGCTTATGTAACTGTAAACCCCCACTTCACCACCATAAGAATACTCATATATATAGAGAGAGAGAAGAAAATGTCTAGATTGTTTGTTGTTTCTTTCAGTTGCTTCTTGTACTTTTATTCTGGTTCTCGTTATTTTATAATGCAAAAGAAAATAACACAATTTCATAGTTTTTCAAACTTACATATTTACTTTATGTATAATACACATACAGTTATATTAACTATATGGGTGATCAGGGTTTATATATATATATGTATATATAGTGTATATACTTTCCTCAAGTAAGTCAATAAACCCACTGTTTTCATCATGTAAATTGAGTTTAGATGCTAAAAATAATGAAATGTGTATGATTAATTTTCAACATGAAAATATATAGATTCATATGAACTTACTATTTTGCTTTGTATTGGTCACTGTGTTGTGTGACTAAATCTAAAAATCTTCTTTAAAAATCTATCATGTGATCTTGTCAACATGAATATATGGAGAAGAGAAAACCAATTCAGTCAAGCAAGAGAAAAGTTAAACAGGCAAATTGGACACAACTGTGATTCAGCAGTGGCTCTAAGTGGCTGATTATAGTTTGCCTGCCTACTTAGACTTGCAGCTGTGCCTTGGAGAAGGGAAGGGGTGGATGGAAGCTCTGATGAAAAGGAGTAGACAAATAGAGTCATTTGAAAGGAGCTTAGTTTCCACTTATGTTATGGTTCTTTGTATGTATACAGAAGGACCTGGATGATCAAATAATATTAAAATAACGACAATACAGAAAGATCTGTCACAATAATCTAAGCTTTGTCACATTTTTATGGACTGGACTTGTACAAAAATGACAATAAAAGATGTTCTCATTTGAAACTCATCTAATAAGGTTCTATATTACACAATTGATTAGTGACCAATTGAGTAATATTCTCTTCATAGAATCCCTAAGTGTTGGGTTGTTTAAATTGTGACACTTTTCTGTTTGTTTTTTAAGTATTTTGCCCAATCTGGTTATGATTTAGAAAAGGTTTTGATATTCAACTAACTAAAGAATGAAAATTATTATTTCCTATACTTATTCTATCATGTATTTTAACAAAATTTATCAGTTCGTCTTAGAAAAACACAAAATGTATGACTGAGTATAGCTACATAACTTGTCCAAGTTTCCAATTATAAATAGTTGATTTGATAGTTAACCTTTGACTATTGGAGCAGAAAGTAAAGTTTATGTATTCAAGAGAAAGTGAACCTACAGTGCTTGAGGGTCAATGTTATTATCAAGAGAGATATCAGCAGTGGTGTATGTGAACTAGACATTGCTAAAATTTTCCTTGCCCAAATAGTTCATTCATTCAGTAAATATCTGTCAAGTGTTTGCTACATGCTGGTAGGTGTTATGTATGATAAAGTTACATTAAGATATAGTACAACCACTCTGTCTCCAGGGTGCTATATCTGCTATATCTCAATGGACAGCCGCCATCCTACTGTTGAGCTTATGGTACACAGGGATATCTTAGACCAGAGGTTGTCAAACCATAGTCTGCAGGCCAAATTCTGCTTGCTGTTTCTTTCTATTAAAAACAATATTTTGAAAGTGTTTATTGTCTATGGCTTCATTGGGCGGCTCTGTTGTTTATCCAGGGAGTTTATGATACAAATAGCCAAAAATAGTTACTCTCTAACCCTTCACAATAAACTTTGCTTACTTCTTCCCCACATCATATTGTAATCTGAATTAGGTATGTATAAACATTTGATTTCTTTCACTATCCAAACTGATATACATAATTCTGTGACTTTTGAATATACTTATTCTCTGCAAACATGAAGTCAGAGGTAATTCAGCCCACAATTTCTTTTTTTTTCTTTTTTTTT